>NW_027509208.1:18817500-19212500 GCF_051911475.1 Siphateles boraxobius | reverse complement strand
CTAACTAATTCTTTCTTTCTTTCTTTCTAACTAATCTTTCTTCTTTCTTTCTTTCTTTCTTTCTTTCTGACTAATATTTCTTCTTTCTTTCTTTCTTTCTTTCTTTCTAACTAATATTTCTTTCTTTCTTTCTTTCTTTCTTTCTTTCTTTCTTTCTTTCTAACTGATATTTCTTCTTTCTTTCTTTCTAACTAATCTTTCTTTCTTTCTTTCTTTCTAACTAATCTTTCTTCTTTCTTTCTAACTAATCTTTCTTCTTTCTTTCTTTCTTTCTTTCTTTCTTTCTTTCTTTCTTTTTTACTTTTTCTTTCTTTCTTTCTAACTAATCTTTCTTCTTTCTTTCTTTCTTTCTTTCTTTCTAACTAATCTTTCTTCTTTCTTTCTTTCTAACTAATCTTTCTTCTTTCTTTCTTTCTTTCTTTCTTTCTTTCTTTCTAACTAATCTTTCTTCTTTCTTTCTTTCTTTCTTTCTTTCTTTCTTTCTAACTAATCTTTCTTTCTAACTAATTCTTTCTTTCTTTCTTTCTAACTAATCTTTCTTCTTTCTTTCTTTCTTTCTTTCTAACTAATATTTCTTCTTTCTTTCTTTCTTTCTTTCTAACTAATCTTTCTTTCT
Source organism: Siphateles boraxobius (assembly GCF_051911475.1). Lineage (NCBI taxonomy): Eukaryota > Metazoa > Chordata > Actinopteri > Cypriniformes > Leuciscidae > Siphateles > Siphateles boraxobius. The sequence goes on along the minus strand of NW_027509208.1, from coordinate 19,211,884 downwards.
AACTAATTCTTTCTTTCTTTCTTTCTAACTAATCTTTCTTCTTTCTTTCTTTCTTTATAACTAATATTTCTTCTTTCTTTCTTTCTTTCTAACTAATCTTTCTTCTTTCTTTCTTTCTTTCTTTCTTTCTTTCTAACTAATATTTCTTCTTTCTTTCTTTCTTTCTAACTAATATTTCTTCTTTCTTTATTTCTTTCTTTCTTTCTAACTAATCTTTCTTCTTTCTTTCTTTCTTTCTTTCTTTCTTTCTAACTAATCTTTCTTTCTTTCTTTCTTTCTAACTAATCTTTCTTTCTAACTAATTCTTTCTTTCTTTCTTTCTAACTAATCTTTCTTCTTTCTTTCTTTCTTTCTTTCTAACTAATCTTTCTTCTTTCTTTCTTTCTAACTAATCTTTCTTTCTAACTAATTCTTTCTTTCTTTCTTTCTAACTAATCTTTCTTCTTTCTTTCTTTCTTTCTTTCTTTCTTTCTAACTAATCTTTCTTTCTTATTTAATTCTTTCTTTCTTTCTTTCTAACTAATCTTTCTTCTTTCTTTCTTTCTAGCTAATCTTTCTTCTTTCTTTCTAACTAATCTTTCTTCTTTCTTTCTTTCTTTCTAACTAATCTTTCTTCTTTCTTTCTTTCTTTCTTTCTAACTCATCTTTCTTTCTTTCTTTCTTTTTCTTTCTTTCTAACTAATCTTTCTTCTTTCTTTCTTTCTTTCTAACTAATCTTTCTTTCTAACTAATTCTTTCTTTCTTTCTAACTAATCTTTCTTCTTTCTTTCTAACTAATCTTTCTTTCTTTCTTTCTAACTAATCTTTCTTATTTCTTTCTTTCTTTCTAGCTAATCTTTCTTCTTTCTTTCTAACTAATCTTTCTTCTTTCTTTCTTCTTTCTTTCTTTCTAACTAATCTTTCTTTCTAACTAATTCTTTCTTTCTTTCTTTCTAACTAATATTTCTTCTTTCTTTATTTCTTTCTTTCTTTCTAACTAATCTTTCTTCTTTCTTTCTTTCTTTCTTTCTTTCTTTCTAACTAATCTTTCTTTCTTTCTTTCTTTCTAACTAATCTTTCTTTCTAACTAATTCTTTCTTTCTTTCTTTCTAACTAATCTTTCTTCTTTCTTTCTTTCTTTCTTTCTAACTAATCTTTCTTCTTTCTTTCTTTCTAACTAATCTTTCTTTCTAACTAATTCTTTCTTTCTTTCTTTCTAACTAATCTTTCTTCTTTCTTTCTTTCTTTCTTTCTTTCTTTCTAACTAATATTTCTTTCTTATTTAATTCTTTCTTTCTTTCTTTCTAACTAATCTTTCTTCTTTCTTTCTTTCTAGCTAATCTTTCTTCTTTCTTTCTAACTAATCTTTCTTCTTTCTTTCTTTCTTTCTAACTAATCTTTCTTCTTTCTTTCTTTCTTTCTTTCTTTCTTTCTAACTCATCTTTCTTTCTTTCTTTCTTTTTCTTTCTTTCTTTCTAACTAATCTTTCTTCTTTCTTTCTTTCTTTCTTTCTAACTAATCTTTCTTTCTAACTAATTCTTTCTTTCTTTCTAACTAATCTTTCTTCTTTCTTTCTTTCTTTCTTTCTAACTAATCTTTCTTTCTTTCTTTCTAACTAATCTTTCTTATTTCTTTCTTTCTTTCTAGCTAATCTTTCTTCTTTCTTTCTAACTAATCTTTCTTCTTTCTTTCTTCTTTCTTTCTTTCTAACTAATCTTTCTTTCTAACTAATTCTTTCTTTCTTTCTTTCTAACTAATCTTTCTTCTTTCTTTCTTTCTTTTTTTCTAACTAATCTTTCTTTCTTTCTTTCTAACTAATCTTTCTTCTTTCTTTCTTTCTTTCTTTCTTTCTTTCTAACTAATCTTTCTTTCCTTCTTTCTTTCTAACTAATCTTTCTTCTTTCTTTCTTTCTTTCTAGCTAATATTTCTTCTTTCTTTCTAACTAATCTTTCTTCTTTCTTTATTTCTTTCTAACTAATCTTTCTTCTTTCTTTCTTTCTTTCTTTCTTTCTTTCTTTCTTTCTTTCTTTCTTTTTCTTTCTTTCTTTCTAACTAATCTTTCTTCTTTCTTTCTTTCTTTCTTTCTTTCTTTCTTTTTCTTTCTTTCTTTCTAACTAATCTTTCTTCTTTCTTTCTTTCTTTCTAACTAATCTTTCTTCTTTCTTTCTTTCTTTCTAACTAATCTTTCTTCTTTCTTTCTTTCTTTCTTTCTTTCTAACTAATCTTTCTAACTAATCTTTCTTCTTTCTTTCTTTCTTTCTTTCTTTCTTTCTAACTAATCTTTCTTTCTAACTAATTCTTTCTTTCTTTCTTTCTAACTAATCTTTCTTCTTTCTTTCTTTCTTTCTAGCTAATCTTTCTTCTTTCTTTCTAACTAATCTTTCTTCTTTCTTTCTTTCTTTCTTTCTTTCTTTCTTTCTAACTAATATTTCTTTCTTTCTTTCTTTCTAACTGATATTTCTTCTTTCTTTCTTTCTAACTAATCTTTCTTTCTTTCTTTCTTTCTTTCTAACTAATCTTTCTTCTTTCTTTCTAACTAATCTTTCTTCTTTCTTTCTTTCTTTCTTTCTTTTTTACTTTTTCTTTCTTTCTTTCTAACTAATCTTTCTTCTTTCTTTCTTTCTTTCTTTCTTTCTTTCTTTCTTTCTAACTAATCTTTCTTCTTTCTTTCTTTCTTTCTTTCTTTCTTTCTAACTAATCTTTCTTCTTTCTTTCTTTCTTTCTAACTAATCTTTCTTCTTTCTTTCTTTCTTTCTTTCTAACTATTCTTTCTTCTTTCTTTCTTTCTTTCTTTCTTTCTAATCTTTCTTCTTTCTTTCTTTCTTTCTTTCTAATCTTTCTTCTTTCTTTCTTTCTTTCTTTCTTTCTTTCTAACTAATCTTTCTTCTTTCTTTCTTTCTTTCTTTCTAACTAATCTTTCTTCTTTCTTTCTTTCTTTCTAACTAATCTTTCTTTCTTTCTTTCCAACTAATCTTTCTTTTTTCTTTCTTTCTTTCTTTCTTTCTTTCTTTCTTTCTTTCTTTCTTTCTAACTAATATTTCTTCTTTCTTTCTTTCTAACTAATATTTCTTCTTTCTAACTAATCTTTCTTCTTTCTTTCTAACTAATCTTTCTTTCTTTCTAACTAATCTTTCTTTCTTTCTAACTAATCTTTCTTCTTTCTTTCTTTCTTTCTTTCTAACTAATCTATTTCTTTCTAACTAATCTTTCTTCTTTCTTTCTTTCTTTCTAACTAATCTTTCTTCTTTCTTTCTTTCTTTCTTTCTTTCTTTCTTTCTTTTTCTAACTAATATTTCTTCTTTCTAACTAATCTTTCTTCTTTCTTTCTAACTAATCTTTCTTTCTTTCTAACTAATCTTTCTTTCTTTCTAACTAATCTTTCTTCTTTCTTTCTTTCTTTCTTTCTAACTAATCTTTCTTCTTTCTTTCTTTCTTTCTAACTAATCTTTCTTCTTTCTTTCTTTCTTTCTTTCTTTCTTTCTTTCTTTCTTTTTCTTTCTTTCTTTCTAACTAATCTTTCTTCTTTCTTTCTTTCTTTCTAACTAATCTTTCTTCTTTCTTTCTTTCTTTCTAACTAATCTTTCTTTCTTTCTTTCTTTCTTTCTTTCTAACTAATCTTTCTTCTTTCTTTCTAACTAATCTTTCTTCTTTATTTCTAACTAATCTTTCTTCTTTCTTTCTTTCTTTCTTTCTTTCTTTCTTTCTAACTAATCTTTCTTCTTTCTTTCTTTCTTTCTTTCTTTCTTACTAATCTTTCTTCTTTCTTTCTTTCTTTCTTTCTTTCTAACTAATCTTTCTTCTTTCTTTCTTTCTAACTAATCTTTCTTTTTTCTTTCTTTCTTTCTTTCTTTCTTTCTTTCTTTCTAACTAATCTTTCTTCTTTCTTTCTTTCTTTCTTTCTTTTTCTTTCTTTCTTTCTAACTAATCTTTCTTCTTTCTTTCTTTCTTTCTTTCTAACTAATCTTTCTTCTTTCTTTCTTTCTTTCTTTCTAACTATTCTTTCTTCTTTCTTTCTTTCTTTCTTTCTAACTAATCTTTCTTCTTTCTTTCTAACTAATCTTTCTTTCTTTCTTTCTAACTAATCTTTCTTCTTTCTTTCTTTCTAACTAATCTTTCTTCTTTCTTTCTTTCTTTCTTTCTTTCTAACTAATCTTTCTTCTTTCTTTCTTTCTTTCTAACTAATCTTTCTTCTTTCTTTCTTTCTAACTAATCTTTCTTCTTTCTTTCTTTCTTTCTTTCTTTCTTTCTTTCTTTCTTTCTTTCTTTCTAACTAATCTTTCTTCTTTCTTTCTTTCTAACTATTCTTTCTTCTTTCTTTCTTTCTTTCTTTCTTTCTTTCTTTCTTAATAAAAAGAAATAACACCCTAGATTAATTTTTAGTAAAACACTGTTGTCGACGTTACTGGTGCATGAGCCTTTTGGCGGGTGTCTGACTGTGTGGGTGACTGTTAACCCTTTCACACGTAAGTTTAAAATATTCTAACTGACCCCCCAGCGTGAGTTTTTCAAGGCGACCGTTATTTAGAACATGTCACTTTAATGTTTCCATGGTGACGCGTCATTGCTTGTCACGTGGCACAGCGCAACTACAACACAGCGCTGAATGAATGATGATCTGCTTTTATGTAATTTTTCCTTTTTTATTAAAAATATACACAAATGTATTAGCTATAGCATGAAACACGGATATTCCGATTGTCAAATATGTGCAAGTGGAAGTGTTTTGTTGTTTAAACACCTTCATAACGATCGCGTTAGTTGAGCTGTATGCGCAATGGTCGGCGCCATGTTAGTTTGTTTCACAGTTCAGAGAATCGGATCTGTTGGATTTACAACACGTCAATTCCTCCACTTCTCACGAAATACATGAAAGTAGGTGGCCGGTGAACTGGGAGAAGAATAGGATAAAATTTAAAGCTACTTACACAATGTGTATCTGATATGAATAAAAGTGTTGTCTTATTATAATGGAAAGGAAGACGAATTATTGCCGCTTCCATAGACATCAGTGTGTTTTTCACAAACTCAAAATCATTGTTTTGCTAGTAATTATGTGTATTTAAGTGTCTGAAACCTAAAATAAACATTATGTGGTTGAAAACACTCAATAGTTGTGATATATGACAGCACTGAGTGCGTCTGTCTCTGGCTCAGCGCCAGTCAACGCGCGAAAGCACGTTTGAATTTAGAAATTGATCACGTGATGGACTGACCGTTCTAATCACACGTTGTAAATGATCGTACGCTACAGGGACCAGCCAAGACTGATCACACCGGTGTGATCGTACGTGCGAAAGGGTTAAATAAAAGATAGTCGGGGGGTGGCTAAGGGCTGCATTAAGATAGAGGGGAGGGATGAATGATGTAAATATGATGAATGGTTTAACATGTGATGAATGGTTTACATGTTGGGGCTGGGGGCAGTGCGTTGTATGTATGAAGGAAGTGAGTTTACTGGTGTTGTGTACAAATCAGTGTAGTATGCAGGAAAGCCCATCCATCCCCAGCCCACTTCCAACCACATTGTACCCCTGATTGGCTGCATGCATCAAGTAGCTCAATGTGTCTTGCTAGTACTGTTTTGTATTTCTCTACAAGCTATTAATATTGCTTTTATTATCTTAGGTGAATCACTCCATGCGACTCAGCCAGAAGCCCCTACAGCCATGGGTCATACTTACAGCATGTGGGGAAGTGGAGAGCGCTCACCGCACTTGTATGGCTGGCGTGGCAGAGAAATACGCACATGTGGCAGCCCCCCTGTACAAGATCCATACAGCTGTGCGTCTTCGGGGAAATGTAACTCCAACAGATGTTGAAGCATACTGGGTGATGCCCTCCAATATAGTGAAAGTGCAGGGAGTGCCTGGCCATACTATTGACTTTACAACAAGCTCAGCCCGAAAAAATGCACTTGATCGTTCAGTCTGTGGAGACACCAGCACAGCACCAAAGATCCGGACCCGCTCAGGTGGGACATGTTTACCGTAGAAGACACTTGCCGATTTAAAACCCCTCACTGAACTCATGCATGCACACAGGTCCGGACTGGTTTCTGTAATGGAGGAATTTTGCCACCTCTATGCTGACCCCATTCAGCCATGTGTCCTGCCCAAGTCACGGCTGCGTCTTCGCGACCCACGAATGGATGTCTGTGACTTGTCGGTCCTGCTTCAACACTGTGAGGGCCTGACACACCTCTTGGCAGTGACAGCCACAGAGGCAGCTGCACTGGAAAAGAACACAAGACAGCAGCACAAGTCTGACATATGGCACAGCACACGGGCTGGAAGGATAACCGCCTCCATCATACACGCTGTTGTCTCCACCTCCATAACCCGACCAGCAAAGTCAACTGTTGAGAAGGTGTGCTATCCACAGAAACCTTCACTGAGAAATACTGACAATGGCCCAGAGGCCATTAAATGGGGGAGAGAAAAAGATGATACGGCAAGGGCCTCCTACATCACACAGATGGAGCTGCGGCACAGGGACATGAAAGTGGAACACTGTGGATTCATAATCAACCCTTCTTTCCCTGAAATAGGTGCGACTCCTGATGCACTTGTGCATGTTGCGGGAAAGGATGTGTGGAGATTAAATGTCCTTTTAAGCACCAGGACCATAACATTCTGCAGGCATGTACTGACAAAGAGTTTTGTCTGCTGTTCACAGAAGGAAGGATGGAGTTGAAGCAGACCCACAAGTACTACAAACAGGTACAAACTCAGATCTTTGTCACCGAGTCACAGTTCTGTGACTCTCCAGGCGAGAGCTTCTGAAGAAAGCCACAGTTCTCAGTGATCTGCTTATCAGTGGCACGCAATAATAATAACAGTAACACGATTCCCAAACATCTCTACATACTGATGTGGCATGCTTGCCTGTATACAATGTCGCTTTGGCCAGTACACCAAAGGGCTGAGGTGTGCATGCAGTACATTGGTGGTCTCAATGAACAGATTGGATGCGGTTTGTCGGCTAATGTCAAAGAGGTGTGCAACATGTTCGACAGGCAGATCAAGTCTTAATCGCATAAGGGTCAGGAGGAGCATTTGAAATTGGGGGAGTTTTCTTTCTTTTGTTTTTGATTTTGGTAGACTGGGAATGATTTGCATCAGCACACCCATCAATAGACTGAAATATGGAAGGCCAGTGTAGTACTTCACCTTTGAATCATTGTCTTTGAGAAAATTCTCATCCAGGGCCTTTTTGAGCGCTCTCCCTTCAGTTTTCGATTCTCCTCCTGCAAGCGGATTATTTCTTTGAGTCTGAGGCCACACATGTTGCACTTCTGCTGTTCCTCTGCATTCCCCATTGGAGCACCATCATCCCCTGATGTTTCAGCTTCCATATCTTCCTCTCTCCCTGCATTGTCTGGGGCTGGTGGTAGGGGCTGAGTGTCTTGTCCTTCCATCTCAGCCACATGTGCAGAATAGTCTGATTGTAATAACAATAAGAAGAATAAACTGTAAATCTCTGTACTTGCCTGATGCCCAGAGCCCACTGTTTTAAAACAGTGTAATCTGGATAAAAATGATCCCGATTTGAAAATTCCATGTTTTTGTATCTGTGATCAGGGACCAGTTCAAAAGTAATCCTTGATTCCACACATCAGGACATGGGATTTATCAATCTGGATCACTTTGATCCAAATGACACTTTTGAAGAACTGGGCCCAGGGATGTGACTTTCACACCATACTTTTGTTACTGATAGCTGCTCCAAGTATTTCAAGACTGTTACATTTGCATGCCAAATGCCTTATGACCTCCTAGAATGACTGGCCTTTGTGTCAGAAAACTACAACTCGGTGTGAAAAGTACTTACAGTTAGGCTAGATAAAGAAACCCCATTGGACATAAAATATATTGAGTCTAATTGGGTCTGTTACCAATATTTACCTGGGAACAAATGTGCTGCTTCATTCAACTCAGGCTCATGACCGGTGTGGACAGTGCACGGCAATGAGGGGGGATTCACGGGACTTCCATCTCAGTTGCAGGTGTAGTGTTGTCTGACAGTAAGAATAAAAATAAATTTTGTGTCATGTCAAAAATAAATTTTGTGTCACAACCTTTATTCCTAAATAATCCAGATTAGCTATACACAGGGGGCAACATATATTGTATTATTTTACTATTTACCTGGGTGTAAAGGTGCTACATTATCCAACTCAGCCTCAGGACCAGTGTGGTCAGTGCCTGGCGATGGGTGTTGATTCATGTGAGCTTCCAACACAGCCTCAGGACCAGTGTTGTCAGTGCATAGCAATGGGCGTTGCTGTTGTTGTGAACTCGACGCTCTTCTCCTAAACCGCTTGAACCGGTCCGTGTTCGTAGGTTTGACCTCAGCATGGCCGAGATACAGAGAAGGGGCCCAATCAGGATCACACTCCAACATTTCATAGTCAGGTTTGCCTGCAAACACAGTCACCAAATAAAGCATTTTTTCCCCATTTTCTTTTCCCCACTTTTTGGCTGTTACTGTATGCCTTTTCCTGTGAGCTTTTTGTTTTTCTATGAACTTTTTTGTTTTGTTTTTTGCATTGTAAAATAAAAAATGTAAATGCAGTTTGCTTTCCTCCCCTTTTTTTATTCAAATAATGTTGTCACCACATAAATTGCTATGTAGCTGAGATGTATAACATTTAAAACTGATTAACGTTACGCTTTAGTACATTGGTAACTTACCGGGAAGCTAATTTTCGAGCCACTTCATGCTAGTTAACAGATAACATTGGCCTAACGTCAAATCTAATGGTCTGGTTAAGTCAAACAAAACACGCTGTTTTTTGCCCACAACATAACATTTACAGAGAGTAATTGTAACTTACCTTTGTGAAAATGCTTTGAATACACCATCATGTGTGGTGGAGTGTTATCGAAGGTAATCTTGGGCCTCCTTACTGCTGCTATCCATGCCATTCGTCGCCTTTTTGTCACCTCTGAAACATGGCTTGTACTATTATTTTTCCACGCTGGAAAACGATAAAAGGATATTCCGTTCTTAAGCTTTATGCCACTTCTATCGTGAGAACGACTATTGCAGTGTATTACACAGCAGTTAGACGGCATCTTGAACACTGCGTTCATGCAATCAAGTCTGGTGCCTATGTTTGTGCCGCGGATTCCCAAAATGCTTTGCGTTCACCACTGGTAATACGTCATGATGACGTCACATCAGCAATCTCTATTAGCGACATGTTGGGTCACGCCCCCATCAACAGTGCAAGACATTACGTGCTGCATTCTGACAGTGTTAATGGAAACTAGCAGCTTACCACTGGATACCACTGTAACTAACAGGATGAGTAAGTTGGTGATACTTGAAAGCATAATTGAAATGATAAGATCATATAGTTATCTTCTCACTCAGTTTAATGTGTAAGAATGTGTCGACATAGAGGAAGGGTGGCACAGTGAGTTGAGTTGGGCTGCTGCTGTTATTTTTGCAAACTTGTATGATTATCTCTGGCTAGCGAGCTAGGGCTGGCTAGTTAGCTTAATTCAATTCCAATGTGTCACTTAGGAGTAAGCTACACAAGGCACGTAACTGAAAGCGTTCCGTTCGCGACGCGTAAAATCCATTTTAGACGGATGGTCTATTTTTTCGAACGTACGTGCCGCTATCACGTCTGCTGTAGCCTAGCTACTTCCATTGATTATATGGCGTTCCGATCGGCTCTTTAATATGACTTTGCAACATGCACTCGTCTCAATGAACGTCTCACTCAACGTCTTATTTTTTTTTATTCTGCTATTTATTTATATTCAATTTAAGACGCTGACGTGACGCTGACGTCACGCAGACGTCACGCAAATCACGCGTGGCAGTGAAGTGTAGAGTCAGACGTTACGCGTCATTCATGTGTGGCAGTGAAGTTATTTAATGGTTTTTTTCGCTAACACGTATTTAACACGCTATTCACAGTACAACACGGCTCAGTGCAGTGTGTCAGCGGCCGGCGTTCTGATCGGTTCTTTAATATGACTTTGCAACTTGCTCTGTGATTTTAGGATGTGTGTGTGTTCTTGTTTAACCCACGTTTTGAGGGCCAAATGCCCCCACAAAGTTAGAATTATGAAGAAACCAAATTAATATAGGCTATTGCATTTTTATAGCTTGTTGTTGGGGTTGTTATTGTGATTTAAATTTTTTATAATTGTAAAATGGCTAGGCTACAGCACTTTGGTAAACTAGAAAAATTATATTCTGAAAACTATGTCTGTTAAAAAAACATTTTTTACACAAAATAATTTGTGTAAATTCATATTTACTATTTGGAATAAAAAGAAGAATAGAATTGGAAAAATAATATGTTTATATATAGGCCTATATATGTCTGATATCCGAAAAATAATACAACTACAATCTGCCATCGTAAAAACATCATGCCAAATGATGCAGATCTGAATTAATTGGGGAAACTAAATAACATTTGCAGGTATGAGAAAAAAGTAGGCTAGGTTAGTCTGAGACATGCAAGTTTGACTATGCCTACTAATAGCCTGTTCAACGGCTTAGTGAAGGTGTAGAAACAGAGATAGTAGTATGTTATTTAGTGCAGGAAAATATAGTGTAAAGGCAGAATTAAAAGATTTGAGAACAGTTCAATTCACAAATGGGAAATAATAAAATATCTATATTGAGGAAGTATCAACATCAAAAAGGCAAGTAATTTCTGCAAAAATTACAATTATACACTGAGAATACATGTCAATTTATTCAATAATAAACTGTGCTCGCCTTTCTCTGTTGATGTGTAACTGTTTTATATAAATCTGTTGACTGTCAGATCGACTGTCAATCAAACTTCGGCGAAACTCTAAAATTAAACATTACAAATATTACAAATTACAAATATTATTTATGTTAGTTAAATAAGCCCAAATGTTTACAACTACGTTATTTTGTGTTGGTCAAGAGACTCCTAGTCCTGAATATACATACATGCTAGAACAACTTTTTATGATTTCTTCATAAGTATCTGTGGATATGTTGACAAGAAAAAATGGCAAACTAAAATTTTAACATGATCATTTGTGTATATTCATATTTACTATTTGGAATAAAAAGCTATACATAAGCAAGGTAAAATCACGTATTGCTAATAAAATACAAATGAAGGTCAGTGGGGAAAAATAATAAAGAATGAATAAGTGTGTGAAATGTGCAGGAAACCCCCTTGCTGCAGGCGTTCTGTTGATGCAGACTTCATGTTCGGCAGACGCAGACGTCACGTTTGGCACACGAACGAGTGATGTGGCAGACGCAGACGAGACGTTCGGCAGACGCAGACGTCACGTTCGGCAGACGCAGACGTCACCTTCATTGAGACAAGTGCATGTTGCAAAGTCATATTAAAGAACCGATCGGAACGCCATATGATTATAGTGGAAGCTAATTGCAGCAGACGCAAATCGAACGTGTTTCCTCTGTTCGATCGCGCCCGCGCCTCTCTCTCTCTCTCTCTCTCTCTCTCTCTCTCTCTCTCTCTCTCTCTCTCTCTCACACACACACACACAAATTTTGCCAGGGTAGCGGTTTTCCCACACAATTGGGCTATTTTTAAAAAGGAGTCGCGGGAAAAATTACGGATTTGCAGGTTGCGTTTTTTTGGGCTATATTTATTATGTAGGTCTACTGCGGCCAAATTAAATTGCAGACAATGGAAAAAATAAAAGGGAACCGTTTATTAGTGGGGTTTGATCCACGGGAATGAATATTTGGCAACAACATATTTGGTCAAACATTTTTTGGTGAATATTTGGTCAAACAACACATGTTTGACATAACATCACAAATCTAGCATCATCACGTCACATGAGAGCGTCGTAGCGGTTGTACAAGCGTTGGATCGGATGTCCGTGGATGAACAAGCAGCATTCTAAAATGTCAGGTAAATGGGGAAAATATGGAAAGAAGTAACGCAAAGAATGGGAGACAGAGACAGGATTAAAGGAGTGGATTCGAAGTGTTCCAAAATGATGATTTTGAAAAACGTTCTGCAAATATTGCAAATGTGAAATCAGAGCTCACCACGGTGATAGTAGCTCATGCTGCGACTGAATAATTTTTTTTTTAAATGCGGCTCCATTCTCAAATGCCAGAACATTATTTGACCCTTTCTAAGAACCATAGGCGCCGATTTATGTTCTCCTCCGTGGGTGCTCATGGGCGCACGCCCTTTAAATAAATAAAAAAAGTAACGTTAGGCCTAGTCAAAAAATGTTTGCATTTCAAAACCGAACGAGAAGCGCAGCGCCGCGTCTATGACAACCCGAGTTAGCCTAACGCACACCGGACGCGCACTTTGTTAGTTAATGGCCAGCAATATTGTAATGTTATGTTTAAGGACATTATGGAATTAAGATAATGTCTGTACTATATGTTATGATTGTACTGTACAATTAAATACAACCGTTGCAAAGTCTGCTGTCTGAACACTTTAACGTTACCTCAGAGCGTCCGTTAACTGAATGAATTGAGAATATCACCTGAAAATCCGATCACATCAGCAATTTTCATTCGGCAGCTGATTTCTGTAAATTAATGTAAAACTAAATGTATATTGCAGCACAGGTTGAAGTCAGTATACATTAACGACGATTTGAGAAAAATAAATGTAAATTTAATATAAAACTATGTAAATCGCGCTCTGTGGCACGGCAGGATTTTGAACAAGGTCAAAAAGGCCTACTGGCAGTCCCACACGTGGGTGCTCGGTATTTTCCGTGGGTGCTCGAGCCCCGGAGCACCCACGGTATCGGCGCCTATGCTAAGAACTAATGTTGCTGTGAAAGAGGCAGAGTTGAAGCTGGCTGGCCACGTTGCTTGTCACTCAAGCACTTCAACTGTTGATCATTTAAGAAGTGACTAGGGTCAGAAAATAGTTCTTGTTTGACCTTTATTGTATGAGATTGTGTAAAAATACGACAACAACAAAAAACACAGTGAGTGATATTAAGATTTTGGGTAAGACAAAAAGCCAAAACTTTAAACTTAACACACAAACATATATATATATATATATATATATATATATTTATACTACAGGGCTGTTGAATGCTTGATTCTGATTGGTTGAGAACGTTCTAAGGTGTGCAAATTATTTTCAGGGAAACGCATGGCTAAAGTAGTTTCAGGCAGGTTTGACCGCATTACAGTTCCATATCACTGCGCGTAGTTAACTGTAATAACGGAAAATAGGATCTAATTCATAACAAGAAAAAAAAATGCAGCCCCATGCACTTGATCTGCAATTTTAGATGTTTAACTTCACAATCAAAGGACACATGCAGTTCCCTTTCGTTGTCACTCCGAGTTACGTCGGATGACGACGAATGGGGTTTCGCTTAGAAAGCCTATCAACTTCGAGTATTACAAAACGAGCCAATGGCAAAGAAATGCCATGGGTCTGCGGAATTTGCATGGCGTAACTCCGCCCCACCTCGTGGGTATAAAAGGAGGAAGCCGGCAGCAAGCAGATATGTTTTCGCTTCGGAGCCAAGTGTATTCTTCTCTCCACAAGCCATCTCTGAATTGTCAGCTTTACAAACGAGTACCTCGAGTGTTGGTGTGACGGCGATCTACGGCGAGAGCGTGCTTCCTGCTGATCTGTTGCAGTGGTCTGCCAGTCGGTGCGTTTCTCCCCGGGTGCTTCAACACTTGAGTTTTCTCTCACTAAAAGAGCTTACACGTGGCACGTCTTTTTAAAGACGGCTCGCCCGTGCATTTCTGGTTGCAGCGGACTGGTATCGGACTCTGATGGGCACGAGCGCTGTCTAGTGTGTTTGGGCTTTGATCATGCTTGAACAGCGCTCGTGGGTGACTCATGTTCTCGCTGGGAACGTGATCATCGCGTCATATATAGGTCGAGACTCGGTGAACTCGCAAGAGTGAGAGTCCCCTCATCCACCCCCCGATCTTCGGCTGGTGGCCAGGGTGACCTGAGGGTTACGGTCTGGATCTAGGCGCCGACTATGTGTCCGTGTCCCCAGCCCCCCTCTTCAATGACGGTGCCCGCTAGTGAACTGCTGATTCCCGCGAGTCTACCCTCTGGTGGCCCGCGTGTTTCAGTTGAAGCTACAGAGGAAGATGCCATGTCTGTTGCAGCATCACTAGGTGGGTTTGAGTCTTCTGGAAGTGAGGGCTCGTCACAGCTGCCACCTTCCGGTGTGCATACGGCTGTGCCTGAGTCTGATCCGGAGATGACGACCATGCTTTCCTGGGACGATGGGTTTTGGGTAAGGCCGCCGACCCTCGTCCACGGCAAACCCCAATACCTCTCTTCCCGGACGTGCATGATGAGATCTCGAAGTCCAAGAAGACCCCCTTGTCTTCTCGGGACCGCTCGCTGATCTCATCCGCCTTTCCTCCCCTCGATGGGGCCGCTGCCCATGGGTACACTGGGGTTCCCCCGGCTGAACGCTCTGTTGCGATGCTATGTGTCCTCAGAGTGCTTCTTCTCGGCGCAATCCTAAGCACCCGCCCGTGGCCTGTAGTTTTTCGTCTACGCTTGTGGCGAGATCCTATAGCGCCACGGGACTGGCAGCCGCCTCACTGCATGCCATTGTCATTCTGCTGGTCCACCTGACCCAGATGCTCATGGACCTGCACGAGGGCGGGACTGACCCAGGGCTCTTCACTGAGCTGCGCGCCGCCACTGACCTTGCTCTCTGAGCGACGAAAGTGGCCGTACGCTCCCTGGGTCAGGTGATGCTCACCAGTCTGTGGCTGAACCTGTCTGATGTGCTGGATGTCGCGCGGACCCGTCTGTCCGACATTCCCATATCCCAGGTCGGCCTCTTCGGCGGTGCGGTTGAGGGCTTGCCCAACAGCTCTCAGCCGCCTATGAGCAGAGTGAGGTTGATTCTGTCCCGACGGCCCCGCCGTCCGCTCAGATCCCTCGTCTGCCCACCGCCGAAGGCGCCCTCCCGCGGCTCCCACCCCGCCCGTTCACGGGCCGGCTCTGGGGGCCGCGGGCGGACGCCACAGCCCTCTCCAGCCCCGCCCCCCGCTACACGCCGGGTTAAGCGGCGCTCGTGAGACGGGCACCTCGGCGATGGAGCAGACTGAGGTTGATTCTGTCCCGACGGCCCCGCCGTCCGCTCAGATCCCTCGGTCTGCCCACTGCCGAGGGCGCCCCCCCGCGGCTCCCACCCCGCCCGTTCACCCGGGTCGGCTCTGGAGGCCGCGGTCGGACGCCTCAGTCCTCTCCAGCCCCGCACCCCGCTACACGCCGGGTTAAGCGGCGCTCTTGAGTTGGGCTCCTCAGAGATGGGACTCATTTCTTTCCAGGAGTTGGTAGCAGGACCACTCCTTTCCCCGGGGAGGGCCGGGGAAGAATCCTTATTCTCCAAAGAGCTGATTCTCCCGTCTCTGAGCACAGAGTTCTCGGACGTCACAGAGCGCCGCCCACAAGCCGTGCTCTCCTCGTCCCCCTCTGTCCCAGAGGTGGTTGACATGGCGTGCCGTCCACGGACCGCTTCGCCGCTGTCCCCCTCTGTCGCCAGACCCCTGGCAGAGCAGGCCCCAGCGGGACGACCAGCCTGGTCCTCCCCTGGCCCCCTCTGCCAGGGCGCGGTTGCTAACTGTGCCCCCTCTCCGGGCCGCTATGCCGTCCACATCTGGGCCAGTTACTCCGCTTCGCTGCCCCTCCGGGGGGACGCCTGTGGCTCGCATGATCCCATTGGTTCAGTTCCTGGGAGCCTGGCTAGAGCTTCCCCGTCTGTCCCACTGGATCGTGCGTACCGTCAGGCTCGGCTATGCGATTCAGTTCGCACGGTCTCCTCCCCGCTTCAGGGGAGTCCGCTCCACTTTGGTTGGTGGCAATGCCCCTATCATGAGAGCAGAGATTGCCACCCTGCTGGCGAAGGGTGCAATCGAGACTGTCCCTCCAGCCGAGATGAGGTCCGGCTTCTACAGCCCCTACTTCATTGTCCCCAAGAAAACCGGTGGGTTACGGCCAATCCTGGACTTGCGCGTGCTGAACCGCTCCCTTCACCGGATGCCGTTCAAGATGCTCACCGCCAAACGCGTTTTCGAATGCATACGGCCCCAGGATTGGTTTGCAGCGATCGACCTGAAGGACGCCTACTTTCATGTCTCCATTTTTCCTCGACACAGACCGTTCCTCCGGTTTGCTTTCGAGGGGCAGGCATACCAGTACGCGGTTCTCCCTTTCGGGCTAGCCCTGTCTCCTCGCATCTTCACGAAGGTCGTCGAGGCGGCCCTTGTTCCCCTTCGAGAGCAAGGGGTTCGCATCCTGAGTTATATCGACGACTGGCTGATCCTAGCTCACTCTCGAGATCAGGTTTGCGAACACAGGGACCTAGTGCTCCGGCACCTAGGCCGTCTGGGCCTTCGGGTCAACTGGGAGAAGAGCAAACTTTGCCCCGTGCAGAGGATCTCTTTTCTCGGTATGGACATCGACTCGGTCGCCATGTCCGCGCAGCTTACGAGCGAGCGCGCGCAGTCACTGC
Organism: Siphateles boraxobius; assembly: GCF_051911475.1. Lineage (NCBI taxonomy): Eukaryota > Metazoa > Chordata > Actinopteri > Cypriniformes > Leuciscidae > Siphateles > Siphateles boraxobius. The sequence goes on along the minus strand of NW_027509208.1, from coordinate 19,195,417 downwards.
TGACTTGCCTAAGACAATTCGAGGGCAAGAGTGCGGTTCCACTGAAACTTTTTCAGAGGCTCCTGGGGCATATGGCATCTGCAGCCGCGGTCACGCCGCTCGGATTGCTTCATATGAGACCGCTTCAGCTTTGGCTTCGCGACCGAGTCCCGAGGTGGGCATGGCAACACGGCACGTTCCGAGTACCAGTTACTCCGACCTGCCGTCAGTTCTTCACCCCGTGGTCGAACCTCGATTTTCTCAGGGCCGGTGTCCCCCTGGCTCGAGCTTCCCGGCATGTTGTTGTCTCAACAGATGCCTCCACCACGGGCTGGGGCGCCATGTGCAATGGACATGCTGCTGCGGGCTCCTGGACAGGACCCCAGCGGCTGTGGCATGTCAATTGCCTCGAGTTGTTGGCAGTACGCCTTGCCCTGCACCGCTTCCGGGCGTTGCTCAGGGGTCAACACGTACTAGTCCGCTCAGACAATACCGCCACTGTAGCGTACATCAACCATCAAGGTGGTCTACGCTCCCGCCGTATGTCACAACTCGCTCGCCACCTCCTCCTATGGAGTCAGAAGCATCTGAGGTCGCTTCGAGCCATCTTCATTCCCGGAGCGCTGAACTGTGCAGCCGACGAGCTCTCACGGCTTCAGCCCCTCCCTGGAGAATGGCGACTCCATCCCCAGTCGGTTCAGCTGATTTGGGACCAGTTCGGGGACGCGCAGATAGATCTGTTTGCCTCTCACGACTCGACCCATTGCGCCCAGTTCTATTCCCTGACCGAGGGCACGCTCGGCACGGATGCTCTGGCGCACAGCTGGCCGCAGGGCCGCAAGTATGCGTTTCCCCCAGTGAGCCTTCTTGCGCACACTTTGCGCAAGGTCAGGGAGGACGAGGAGCAGGTCATTCTGGTTGCCCCTTACTGGCCCAACCGGACCTGGTTCCCCGAACTAGTACTCCTCGCGACAGCACCTCCCTGGCCGATCCCTCTGAGGAAGAACCTTCTTTCTCAGGGACGGGGCACCCTATGGCACCCTCGTCCCGATCTTTGGAACCTCCACGTGTGGCTCCTGGATGGGACGAGGCAGGTTTGAGTACCCTACCACCAGCGGTGGTGGCTACCATCACTTCCGCTAGAGCGTCGTCCACGAGACACGTCTATGCGTTGAAGTGGAACCTCTTCGTCAACTGGTGCTCTTCTCTCCGAGAAGACCCCCGGAGATGCTCGATCAGTGTTTTGCTTTCCTTCCTTCAACAGGGGCTGGAGCGAAGGCTGTCTCCCTCCACCCTGAAGGTCTATGTTGCCGCCATTGCCGCACATCATGACCTCATCGAAGGTAAGTCGGTGGGGAAGCACGACCTGATCATCAGGTTCCTGAGAGGAGCGAGGAGACTGAATCCTCCTCGTCCTCCTCTCGTTCCCTCTTGGGACCTCTCAGTGGTTCTAACTGCCCTGAAGAGTGCTCCCTTTGAGCCCCTGCAATCAGTTGAGCTTAAGTTCCTGTCTATGAAGACAGCGCTCCTGGTTGCACTGGCCTCCATCAAGAGGGTTGGGGACCTGCACGCATTCTCCGTTGACGAAGCGTGCCTGGAATTTGGGCCGGCTTACTCTCACGTGATCCTGAGACCCCGGCCTGGATATGTGCCCAAGGTTCCTACCACTCCCTTCCGGGACCAGGTGGTGAACCTGCAAGCGCTGCCCTCGGAGGAGGCAGACCCAGCCTTGGCACTGCTCTGTCCAGTACGCGCTCTTCGCGCCTATGTAGACAGAACGCAGTGTTTCAGGACCTCAGACCAGCTCTTTGTCTGTTATGGTGGGAAGCTGAAGGGAAAGGCTCTCTCCAAGCAAAGGTTGTCTCACTGGATAGTGGACACCATTGCCTTGGCTTACCAGCAGCAAGGTCGACCGTGCCCCCTTGGTGTGACTGCCCACTCCACCCGGAGTGTGGCGTCCTCTTGGGCTCTAGCGCATGGCGCCTCGCTAACAGACATCTGCAGAGCTGCAGGCTGGGCGACACCTAACACATTCGCCAGATTCTATAATCTCCGAGTGGAGCCTGTGTCCTCTCGTGTACTCGCTTCAACCAGCTAGTACCGGACCCGCTCAGGTGTCTTCGCTTGCTCGCCATTCCACTCCACGGACTGGTTACGTGCGATATTTTTCTCAGGTGAGCTTCTCCGAAAGCCCTGAGCTCCTCCAGCACTCCTGACGTCGGCGCCAGTGTCTATTGCCTGTGCGTCGGCTAGGTGCCTCCCGTGTGCATGGTCCCTCCTCTGAGCGACCCCCACATGTGTATTTCCACTGTAAGCCTCTCTGAGCGTGTGTCTTTCCCTTGGCAAGCCACCTTGCCACCCCTGGGGTTGAAATATTCCACCTGCGGCTGGACACCCCAGTGTTTCCCATATGCTTCCTTCGGGTCATATGTGTATTCTCTAAGTCCCCCCCCTCCGGGCTGGCATTAATTGCATACTTCCCCTAGCTTGGGATATGCTTCCCAGTGTACCTTGGTATTCCTGTGTTATATGGAGTCCTTTGTCCAGGCTGACAGGGATCTCGATTTACGCAGGGCACTGGAAGACAGCTGAGAAGGTGGCGTGATTAGACTGGTAACCCCATTCGTCGTCATCCGACGTAACTCGGAGTGACAACGAAAGGGAACGTCTACGGTTACGTATGTAACCCTCGTTCCCTGAGTAGGGAACGGAGACGTTACGTCTGCCTGCCACTTTCCGCTGTACCGCGGGGATCGCCTGAGCTCAGTCTTGGCTCCTCAGCGAAGAAACATATCTGCTTGCTGCCGGCTTCCTCCTTTTATACCCACGAGGTGGGGCGGAGTTACGCCATGCAAATTCCGCAGACCCATGGCATTTCTTTGCCATTGGCTCGTTTTGTAATACTCGAAGTTGATAGGCTTTCTAAGCGAAACCCCATTCGTCGTCATCCGACGTAACGTCTCCGTTCCCTACTCAGGGAACGAGGGTTACATACGTAACCGTAGACGTTTAATTTTAATAAATAAAGTATATAGAAAATTAAACTTAATATATAAAAAAAATTGATAGTCCTGCTGCACGGGTTTTCGTAATTATTCCATATAATATAACAAACAAATAATTATTGATAGGCCTACTTATTAACGGCTAAAGTAGTTTCAGGCAGGTTTGACCGCATTACAGTTCCATATCACTGCGCGTAGTTAACTGTAATAACGGAAAATAGGATCCAATTCATAACAAGAAAAAAAATGCAGCCCCATGCACTTGATCGGCAATTTTCGATGTTTAACTTCACAATCAAATGACACATGCAGTTTAATTTTAATAAATAAAGTATATAGAAAATTAAACTGAATATATATAATAAATTGATAGTCCTGCTGCACGGGTTTTCGTAATTATTCCAGATAATATAACAAACAAATAATTATTGATAGGCCTACTTATTAACGGCTAAAGTAGTTTCAGGCAGGTTTGACCGCATTACAGTTCCATATCACTGCGCGTAGTTAACTGTAATAACGGAAAATAGGATCCAATTCATAACAAGAAAAAAAATGCAGCCCCATGCACTTGATCGGCAATTTTCGATGTTTAACTTCACAATCAAATGACACATGCAGTTTAATTTTAATAAATAAAGTATATAGAAAATTAAACTGAATATATAAAATAAATTGATAGTCCTGCTGCACGGGTTTTCGTAATTATTCCAGATAATATAACAAACTAATAATTATTGATAGGCCTACTTATTAAAGGGCTTTGTGTGTTTAATTTATTAGGTTATCTACTGTCAATTACAGAAAACAAGAACAAATTAATTAAAACTAATTTAATTATTTAATTAATAAATAGCCTATAATAATTTGACGCGCATGCTTTTGTCTCATTATTGCAACCTCTCTCTCTCTCTCTCGCTCTCGCTCTCTCTCTCATAACTGCATTAATAACTGCATAAAGCCGGGACACACTTGCTAAGGCCAGTTATGAATGTAATTTAATACTTATGTTATGACTGATCACGCCTAAACGCGTGTTCAGCGCGTTCAGTCTGTGTTCACAGTCGGTGTTTAAGAACTGCTACAGTCGATGGAAACAGTCAGTCTTCGAATGTTTCAGCAAGTCGTAAGTGTGTCCCCATCATTGGTCTGCTATCAGTGGCTCAAACCTCTGTTACTAACTCTAATATGACGTTTTGGAATTGGCAACGGAGGCATGGGATTAGATGCGTAAGAAATTAGTCCTACATACAAGAGCGTTTTAATGGCAAAAGCTTGACAAACGTCTTGAAATGCATCATCTGAACAATGTTTTGAGGTGTGGTAACTGTAGTATAAGTGGAATAATTGACTTCAGGCCGTTGAATTACTAGAAAAATAATGCACACCCGAGGTGTAACGCCCACTCCGCTTCGCGTCGTGACCGCATTACCATCTTGGGTGTGCATTATTTTTCTAATAATTAAATGGCCTGTCGTCAATTATTCCTTACATATATATATATATATATATATATATATATATATATATATATATATATATATATATATATTAGTGGTGGGCTGTTATCGGCGTTAACGTGATGCGTTAACGTGAGACTCTTATCGGGCGATAAAAAAAATATCGCCGTTAATCTATTATCAAAGTTGGGTTGGGAGCTGAGCTGGGTCTATACTACGCAAGCTATGATGACTTTCACATTGGTATTTTAGCGCTGATGTAACTTATACCTAGCCGAATTGCACTGTAGGGGGCAGGGATGGGAATTGAAAACCGGTTCCACTCGAAAACCGGTTCTAAGTTTTACGAACCATCGATATTGTATGCCCTCGACGTTAACGATTCCTCTTATCCATGCCCTTGCTCCAAGTCCCAGCCATAATATACAGACCGCGAACTCAACTTTCCCTTTTGTCCTTTATCGGGCACCATAGCGTGACGTCTTATTCGCATCTGTGCGTCATTCGTGATGTCAAAGCGATTTGAGCAGAGGAGGTAAACATGGAGGGGAAAAGACGATCTAAAGCTTGGCTTTATTTTACTAAACGAGACAAATTATGCTGTTTCCTGTTTGCATAAACAGGGGTTCCCTTGCGAGGGAACTCCCACTGCGTAGTTGAAAACGACTCTTTGTTTGACGCTCCCTTAGCATTCATTCTCTGAAGTATGAATGAAACTATTCCAATCCTGATTGGTGTTGCGTCATGACATAGCTTGTGATGGCATAACCGGATGCATAAAAGCGACGCCAGCACACACACACACTAGCTTTTCGCTCTTCAGCAACCGCTCTATGTTACGACTGTCTGTCTTATTTGGTGTTGTTTGTCTGATTCCTCAATTATATTATGGCCAGCCAACAGTTCAGAATGTGTGTGCACCCCTGTCCTCGTTTCATTACGGATGGGGACACGCATGTTTTGTGTGTGAACTGTTTGGGAGCGCAGCACGCCCAGGCAGCTCTCGCGGGAGCTGCCTGCGTACACTGTGAAGCACTACCCATGAGGGTGCTGCGCTCCCGTCTGGCGTGCTTTGATGAGCTCGGTCAGGCTCGCGTTCCCCGCGGTTCTGGTCCCGCGTCTGTTGAGGCGGCGCGGCGACTCAGATCGTGGGGTTCGGAGCGGGATCTTGCAGACGAGAATGAGACTGCTGCGGCACTTTCTCATTCTTCATCTGAGGATCCCGAAGCCCCTGTGAGTGGTGCAGAAGCCCGCGCTGCGGCTTCTTCTGCCCACGACCAGGTCCCGGTGCTTGAGCTCCTGCTTCCGAGGAGGTAGAGGTGATCAGCATCGAGGATGACCGTGAGTCAAGCACGCCAGTTCACGGCCAAGCTTATGAGGAGCTGGTGGAGGTTGTGACTCATGCCGTGGCCGGACTTAACATCAGCTGGCCACAAGATGAGCAGGGAACGCAAGTCAGAAGCAAGTTAGACGAGCGTTTCCTGCGGCACAGGTCACAGCCTCAGCGCCGGGGTTTGCCGTTTGTTACGTTCCACGCGTGTGTGTTATGTTTTTATTATTCTGTGCACGTTGGTGTGTTTATCACGTGTTGGTCGTTATGCTCATTATCCTCTCTCTGTCTCTATCTCCCTATCTCTGCTTATAGGTTGCTGTGATTGGCCGAGTCGGACGTCATTCATCTTTAAGGCAGGGCTTGATGATTAATTGGAGGCCGTCCTAGCTGGTTAAAAGAATGTTGTGTTCATTGATGCACTCTCTCTCTGTAGCTTTTGGTAGCAAACTCTGTGCTCTTTGTAGTGATCTGTGCTCTTAGTAGCGGAATGAGTTTGTGTATGCTTTTGCCTGAATGAGTGTTGTGCTATGTGCTTTGTACTGGACATGTTTTCCTTTTGGATGGGTGAGATTCATTTGTGTTGTCTACCTTTTGTTTGCTTTTCTGGGGAAAGAACATAGGCAAGTATATCGCGATATACATTGTACCCGTAGCAGATAATTGTTAGACACACCAGGTAAGAAGTGAGCGCCACTCTTTGTATTTCTGTTTTATTAGATAGTTTAGTTAGGGTGCCGGATGCACCGAAGATTTCGGTTTATTTTCTACATTTTACTTTGGATAGGATTAGTTTAGATTAAGGAGTGTTTTGTTATCTTGCGTTCGTTCTTTTGGCGCCACTTTTGTTCTTTTCCTATTTATTTTCCCTTTATTTCCTATTTTGTTTGTTTAATCACCCTATCATTTATTGTATATAGCACACATTATTATTTGACTGGATTCAGTGGCTTCGGCTAATGGAAATAAATTCCAGTTTTTCTCTTCAAAATGAGTCTGACATGTGTTTTTTTCACCACGCACCACTTCCAGCAGTATACTCAATATATAAATGTTGCGGTACCAGCCCTAGACCTACAACGGTTCGTAACACCGTTTTTCCCTGATCTCCACAAAGAGATCTCAAGATCGTGGGATAAACCGCATTTGTCCCATGTCTCCTATCCATCTGTCGTTGGTTATAGCAATGTTGTGGGGGCACGGGATAGGGAAGATGCCTAGAGTAGAAGAGGCGTTAGCCGGATACCTCTCTCCTGAGGCAGCATCTTCCCTTAAAACCCCGGCGCTGCCTAGTAAGCCCTGCAGAGATACATCTGCTTTAATAGGCAGGGCTTACATGGTGGCAGGTCGGGCTGGTTCATGTCTGCACTCTATGGCCATCTTGCAGGCATACCAGGCCGACCTCCTGAAAGATTTGGATGAGGGGGAGGGGCCAACTCCTGAAGATATAGCGGAGTTGCGTAAGGCCACAGATTTGTCTCTCCGGGCCACTAAAGAGACGGCCCGCGCCATTGGCCGGTCAATGGCAGCTATGGATGCCACGGAGAGGCATCTGTGGCTGAATTTATCAGGTCTAAAAGAAAAGGATAAATCTGTTTTGCTGGATGCGCCGCATCGACTACAGCCTGCCGGTCTTCCACTTCAGGGGGTCGAGAAGGGTGCTCGAAAAACACCAGAGGCCAGTCTTGAGAGGCTGGTTCCCTTAGTAGATTTTGTAGAGGCATGGTATCATCTTCCCAACATATCTGCATGGGTCCTGCATATAATAAAGTCAGGGTACAGACTGCAGTTCGTGCAGTCTGTCCCCCCCCCCCCCCGCCCCCCCCCCCCCTAAAGACTACAGTGGTTCCAGAGCAGGCTCATGTGATGGAACAAGAAGTGCAATGTCTGCTGCTAAAGGAGGCCATAGAACGTGTTCCTCATTCAGACAGGGAGTCCGGATTTTACAGCCGGTACTTTATAGTTCCAAAGAAGGATGGGGGGTTGAGGCCAATTCTAGATCTCAGGGTTTTGAACCGGTCTCTGAGGAAGTTCAGGTTCAAATGCTCACTATTCCTGTCATCGTGAGTCAAATCAGACCCGAGGACTGGTTTGTCACGATAGATCTAAAAGACGCCTATTTTCAAGTATCCATCCTTCCATGTCTCGGGAGTTCCCCTCCAGGACATCTGTGAGGCAGCCGGTTGGGCTACCCCGCACACTTTCTTTAGGTTCTATAGTCTACACCTCCCTAGTACGCCTGGCGCACATGTGCTCTCCTCCTAGCTGAGTGCCTGAATCAGTTTTCACTCCAGGGCAGGCCTGTTTCGGTGCATGGCCTAGTGGGAATTCGTTCCCCAAAGAGTCGTTTTCAACGACGCAGTGCGAGTTCCCTCGAAAGGGAACGTCTCAGGTTATGACTCTAACCCTTGTTCCCTGAGAAGGGAACGAGACACTGCGTCGTCCTGCCACGCCCCTTAGGACCTGAGAGGGTCTTGCTTCATCGCTAGGCTAGTGTGTGTGTGTGCCGGCGTCGCTTTTATGCATCCGGTTATGCCGTCACATGTTACGTCATGACGCAACACCAATCAGGATTGGAATAGTTTCATTCATACTTCAGAGACGCACGCTAAGGGAGCGTCCCCCATATGGCGCTTTTCCATTACCAGTACCAGCTCGACTCGACTCGACTCGCCTTGGCTCGCCTCGACTCGGCTCGCTTTTCGTTCCGTTTTCCATTGCAGAAAGTATCGCCACAAATAGTACCCGGTCGTCATAGCGACGACTTTCGTTCCTCGTTGCCCCATCAAGCTCTCGCTGGATCCTCTCTTCGCAACCAAACAAAGGAATGTCTGCACCTCCTCGTTTCACCACGGCGTATTCTTCCGAGTTACCATAATAATAGTAGTAAGTTTAGTAACTATCTCTGGCTAAACTATTTAAAAAAGGCGGGGTTATTCTGGATACTCCATCTGGCGCGTGCAATGATGACGCAGTGAATAGTGACGATTCTCTCTGACCAATCAGCAGTCGGCATTGTTTTCACGTCACATTTTAGTATCGCCTTAGCTCGCTTAGAACCTCGCCGGAGGTGGTACGAAAAAAAGTACCCGAAAGCAGGTACAGGTACAACTTTTACACAGTGGAAAACCAAACAAAGGCGAGTCGAGTCGAGCCGAGCCGAGCTGGTACTGTGTAGTGGAAAAGCGCCAATAGAGTCGTTTTCAATGACGCAGTGTCTCGTTCCCTTCTCAGGGAACAAGGGTTATATTCATAACCCGAGACGTTTTCCTGCATTAAGTTCGGTAAGTAATGTAGATGAACTGCTGCGCTTGTGACAGGTCACATGTTTAACTGAAAGAACGAGAGAGAGAGAGAGAGAGAGAGAGAGAGAGAGAGAGAGAGAGAGAGAGAGAGAGAGCGTGCGCGCACTCTCTCACTTCGGAGCCAGGCGAAAGTGTACAAGACTTCACCATCTCCACATTAAGCATTGTCTTGCTCTCTCTCCCTAACACATATTAACCAAAATAAATCGACACGATGTTAAAAAGGTCAGAAGACCAAAGTTTCATGTGGAGCATTCAGAGATTTTGTTTTCCTGAATTACCGCTGGGTGTGAATTGTGCTAAAATAAGTTACCTTATTTTCTGTGAAAAGCGTTCCACACATTCAGCTGACAGTCTCAAGTACCACCTAAACGCAAAGCATCCCTTAGCTAATGCGGTAGATGCTGGGCAAAGCACTGATGTAATGTTAAACTACTATGTTTGAGTGCAACCGAGGAAAGCCCGTCAGCACAGCCTTATCAGTTAGATGTAAAGATGTATCCAATAGTAAACACAAGTACATCTGTTTGAACTTGAATTATTTTCATCACCAATTATCATAGTAGAACAGCTTTCTCAAGCAGTTTGTGATGCATTTTGGAAACAGGAGATGAGCCACTGGTCTAATGCGCCACCTGGCTTGAGAAACCCATTCTCAAAGACTTAGGCCTACTTTTAATCATAATTTGGATAGCACACATATTCTGAATGCCTTCGACAGAATTTAAAGGAGCTGTATATAAGAAATTTATTTCAATTAATCATAAAATGGCCCTGATATGTAACTAGACTTTAAGAAATCATGTTCATTTCAAATACTTATATCACTGACAACAGTAGTCTGGCCAGGATATTGTTATTTAAAAAGTGAAGTTGCAGCCCTCAACTGATGTTGATGTTGTCATGTTGTGTTTTGGTCTGATGCGCCACCCTCCACCTATCTACCAATCACGAAGTCGTAGTGTTGCGGCATCCGGGTTGCCAGCTCTGCTCTCGTTACCACAGCTGCAGCTACAAACATGTCGGAATCGGATAAAAAAAATGTCTAACGCTGCGAAACCAAAAAAAAAACTCTTTATGAATCCGAAATACTTTGTGACAAAGTCCGAAATAAAACAAGGATCTGACTGTATAGGAGATGCCTTTGAAAGATGGAGACGGCTGAAAACGGAGAAGAATTTGAAGACAGACGCCAACGTTGCTAATTTTCTCCTAGACAGGTAAGATTCATCTATGTTTTGCTAACTTATACTTGATGTAAATGGAAATTTCAAATATTCATGACAGTCGAACAAAGTTATGCATGTTCGTGCAAAGTAACGTTACGTTAGCTCATATGTAGGAGGTAGGTCATCGAATTGAAAATGTAAGGAATTGTTTGGGTAATAAAAACAGCGAGTCTCATTACTAACATTAGCTAATGCATTATCTAAGGCCCTATGAAATCCATTTTATTTTTTCTCAAATTCCGTTTTATTTTATTTTCAAATTTCCGTTTTTTTGGATTTATTTTTAGCCATTTCGGATTTTTCGGATTTGCTTGTTTTCTTTTCACTTCTAAGCAGTATTGACCATTGAATTCAGTTACACAAACTCACAATTCAGCTTTTTTATTTAAACTCTTAATATATTCAGCAAAGTACATTCAAAATTCTCCAAAATTCAGCCAATCCTTCAAAAAATCTCTGGCCAAAAATAACAGTAACATGAAGGTAACAGTTACAAGGTAGGATTGATGAATATTAAATTAAAGATTAAATGCAGACATGCTGCAGGGAGACTGAAACATTGAAACAATTATATGTGCCTGACAGAAATACAACACAATGACATTAAAACCACTTTTCCTAAAGTAAAAAATTCTTTATAACTACTTGCATACATCATTTATTCTTTCAAGCAGACATATTTATTTGTATGAATTAAATATAATTAATCCTTAAAGCTATTAACAAACAGTGAATGCTTTTCTCTTTTTCTTTTGTTGCTTGACACGGACCGCATTAGGTTTATTACCCACTGTCACTTTAAGACGTAGGATCATGTCCAATGGCATGCGGATCCAATTGCACTGATGCACATCCGATACACTCACAACTGTTTAAGACATAGCCGACATAGTTTACGTGAATACTCTCCAAAACGGACAATTAGACATAATGTTGTCTGTATTTGACTATTTAGACACGAAAGAGAGCTCAATTCAGTAGCCTACTCGCGCACTGTATAGGTGTCTATTGTGCATGGCTGCACGCTTTGGGTTGGGTGTGTGCGCACAGAAAACCGTACCGAATAGAGCACTTTTTTGCATCATCACTCTTATTCAGATCGCCTGCTCTACTCATTCCCCAGACGTTTACATTTTTTTAACGTTTTATGAGACCGCTGGTTAGATCAGCACGTTACAGTATACAAATTGACGCATCTACCACAAACGCAGGCACATTTTTTTCGAAATTTTTTTGGTTACTAGGCAACATGTTTAACAATTCCATTTGGCCACGGTTTAGGTAGAGACCTTTCTACGTTTGTTGTTTTAAACTGAAAAATGAGAAGGAAGTAAAAAAAAATAGTTTATTTAATGTGTCAACAAAATATTTGCAAATTCCACGTGTTTAAGAGAATTCCGTTTTCATGTGTAAATTCCGTGATTCCGTCCGCGTTTTCCGCATCACGGAAATCATAGGGCCCTAATTATCAGAGCCCGTTTCTCTTTTATTATGCTGAGACGCTGAGGAAAACAACATAGCACGCCCATTATTGTTTATCATGCAAGTTCTACAGCCAAAAATAATAGAATGACACGTAATCTTTCACATCACATATTTTAGCGTTATGGACGTGTACAGTACTGCAGGGTAAGATAAAAAATACAGCTGGTCGCTTTCACTTATTGTCACGGAACACACACTGGAGGCAGAAAATCCAAAAGCAGTAGTTTAATGTAAAAGGGCAATCCAAACTCTTAGTCATCCAGGCAGGGGTCAAAAGTCCAATAAGGCAATCCAAAACATAAAATACAAACGAGAACCAGTATGATACAAATAACGGAAGTGTGGGGACATAATACAAGGACTCCGTGACACATACTGAAACAGACAGGGTTATATACACAGGGAATCGACAATGATAATGGGGAATTGGCTGAGTGCAATGATCAGTGATAAGAAACAGCTGAGTGCAATGATGAGACAAAGGATCGTGGGAAATGTAGTTCATAAGTGAAGGACACCGTGGGAAAGGAGGACATCTAGTGGACATCAGGGGAACACAAACCCAACACTGTGACATAACCCCCCCTCTACGGAGCGGCTACCAGACGCTCCATGACAACAACAAGAAACACAGAAAACACAACACAATATAATACAAGAGGTTCAGGAGGGAGGTGGAACGGTGGAGGATCAGGGGGAGGGAAGGTGGGCCAGGTCCATGAAGGGAGACAGGAACAAGGAGTGAGGGTTTAACCGGGGACCGGGGCAAAACAAAAAATCTATCGGGCATCCAGGGGTAAACACAAAGTCTATCGGGATGCCAGGGCGAAACGCACAGTTCATCGGGAGGCCAGGGCGAGACGCAAAGTCCATCGGGCGGCCAGGGCGAGACGTAAAGTCCATCGGGCGGCCAGGGCGAAGAAGACCTCTCGGGCGGCCAGGGCGGCAAAGACCCCTCGGGCGGCCAGGGCGGCGAAGACCCCTCGGGCGGCCAGGGCGGCCCCTCGGGCGGCCAGGGCGGCGAAGACCCCTCGGGCGGCCAGGGCGGCGAAGACCCCTCGGGCGGCCAGGGCGGCGAAGACCCCTCGGGCGGCCAGGGCGGCGAAGACCCCTCGGGCGGCCAGGGCGGCGAAGACCCCTCGGGCGGCCAGGGCGGCGAAGACCCCTCGGGCGGCCAGGGCGGCGAAGACCCCTCGGGCGGCCAGGGCGGCGAAGACCCCTCGGGCGGCCAGGGCGGCCCCTCGGGCGGCCAGGGCGGCGAAGACCCCTCGGGCGGCCAGGGCGGCCCCTCGGGCGGCCAGGGCGGCGAAGACCCCTCGGGCGGCCAGGGCGGCGAAGACCCCTCGGGCGGCCAGGGCGGCGAAGACCCCTCGGGCGGCCAGGGCGGCGAAGACCCCTCGGGCGGCCAGGGCGGCGAAGACCCCTCGGGCGGCCAGGGCGGCGAAGACCCCTCGGGCGGCCAGGGCGGCGAAGACCCCTCGGGCGGCCAGGGCGGCGAAGACCCCTCGGGCGGCCAGGGCGGCGAAGACCCCTCGGGCGGCCAGGGCGGCGAAGACCCCTCGGGCGGCCAGGGCGGCGAAGACCCCTCGGGCGGCCAGGGCGGCGAAGACCCCTCGGGCGGCCAGGGCGGCGAAGACCCCTCGGGCGGCCAGGGCGGCGAAGACCCCTCGGGCGGCCAGGGCGGCGAAGACCCCTCGGGCGGCCAGGGCGGAGCAGACACCGGCTCAGGAACAGCAGACACCGGCTCAGGAACAGCAGACACCGGCTCAGGAACAGCAGACACCGGCTCAGGAACAGCAGACACCGGCTCAGGAACAGCAGACACCGGCTCAGGAACAGCAGACACCGGCTCAGGAACAGCAGACACCGGCTCAGGAACAGCAGACACCGGCTCAGGAACAGCAGACACCGGCTCAGGAACAGCAGACACCGGCTCAGGAACAGCAGACACCGGCTCAGGAACAGCAGACACCGGCTCAGGAACAGCAGACACCGGCTCAGGAACAGCAGACACCGGCTCAGGAACAGCAGACACCGGCTCAGGAACAGCAGACACCGGCTCAGGAACAGCAGACACCGGCTCAGGAACAGCAGACACCGGCTCAGGAACAGCAGACACCGGCTCAGGAACAGCAGACACCGGCTCAGGAACAGCAGACACCGGCTCAGGAACAGCAGACACCGGCTCAGGAACAGCAGACACCGGCTCAGGAACAGCAGACACCGGCTCAGGAACAGCAGACACCGGCTCAGGAACAGCAGACACCGGCTCAGGAACAGCAGACACCGGCTCAGGAACAGCAGACACCGGCTCAGGAACAGCAGACACCGGCTCAGGAACAGCCACAAGAACTGTAATAGTCACAAAAACAGACACAAACACTGGAACAGACACTGGCTCTGGAACAGACACTGGCTCTGGAACAGACACTGGCTCTGGAACAGACACTGGCTCTGGAACAGACACTGGCTCTGGAACAGACACTGGCTCTGGAACAGACACTGGCTCTGGAACAGACACTGGCTCTGGAACAGACACTGGCTCTGGAACAGACACTGGCTCTGGAACAGACACTGGCTCTGGAACAGACACTGGCTCTGGAACAGACACTGGCTCTGGAACAGACACTGGCTCTGGAACAGACACTGGCTCTGGAACAGACACTGGCTCTGGAACAGGCATTGGCTCAGCCTCCGGCTCTGGAACAGGCATTGGCTCAGCCTCCGGCTCTGGAACAGGCATTGGCTCAGCCTTCGGCTCTGGAACAGGCATTGGCTCAGTCTCCGGCTCTGGAACAGGCATAGGCTCTGGAACAGGCATTGGCTCTGCCTCCGGCTCTGGAACAGGCATAGGCTCTGGAACAAGCATTGGCTCTGCCTCCGGATCTGGAACGGGCAATGGCTCTGCCTCCAGCTCTGGAACAGCAGACACTAGCTCCGGCTCTGGAACAGCAGACATGGGCATGTCCAGGATCCGAACCAGACGCTCCAGATAGTCCAGATCCAAGAAGGCAGACGGCACTGGCTCTGCCTCCGGCGCTGGAACGGATACTGGCTCTGCCTCCGGCTCTGGAACAGGCATTGGCTCTGCCTCCGGCTCTGGAACCGGCAATGGCTCTGCCTCCGGCTCTGGAACCGGCAATGGCTCTGCCTCCGGCTCTGGAATGGGCACTGGCTCTGCCTCCGGCTCTGGAACGGCCATTGGCTCTGCCTCCGGCTCCGGCTCTGGAACAGCAGACACTGGTTCCGGCTCTGGAACAGCAGACACGGGCATGTCCAGGATCCGAGCCAGACGCTCCAGATAGTCCCGGCCCAGGAAGGCGGACGGAACGTGAACAGTCTCTCGCTGGGCAGACGTGACGTGAACAGTCTCTCGCTGGGCAGACGTGACGTGAACAGTCTCTCGCTGGGCAGACGTGACGTGAACAGTCTCTCGCTGGGCAGACGTGACGTGAACAGTCTCTCGCTGGGCAGACGTGACGTGAACAGTCTCTCGCTGGGCAGACGTGACGTGAACAGTCTCTCGCTGGGCAGACGTGACGTGAACAGTCTCTCGCTGGGCAGACGTGACGTGAACAGTCTCTCGCTGGGCAGACGTGACGTGAACAGTCTCTCGCTGGGCAGACGGAACGTGAACAGTCTCTCGCTGGGCAGACGGAACGTGAAGATTCTCTGACTGGGCAGACGGGACGTGAACAGTCTCTGACTGGGTAGACGGGACGTGAACAGTCTCTGACTGGGCAGACGGGACGTGAACAGGCTCTCGACCACCTCCTCCACTGCGACCTCCACGGGTTCCACGAAACTTAACTAATCGGGTCCCCTTAAAAAACTCCCTTCTCTCCCGCTCGGTGGCTGGGGAAGAGATATTGAGAAACATACCGCTGGATCTTGTGTGACGGAGTCCTTCTGTCACGGAACACACACTGGAGGCAGAAAATCCAAAAGCAGTAGTTTAATGTAAAAGGGCAATCCAAACTCTTAGTCATCCAGGCAGGGGTCAAAAGTCCAATAAGGCAATCCAAAACATAAAATACAAACGAGAACCAGTATGATACAAATAACGGAAGTGTGGGGACATAATACAAGGACTCCGTGACACATACTGAAACAGACAGGGTTATATACACAGGGAATCGACAATGATAATGGGGAATTGG
The DNA here is from genome assembly GCF_051911475.1 of Siphateles boraxobius. Taxonomy (NCBI): domain Eukaryota; kingdom Metazoa; phylum Chordata; class Actinopteri; order Cypriniformes; family Leuciscidae; genus Siphateles; species Siphateles boraxobius. The sequence goes on along the minus strand of NW_027509208.1, from coordinate 19,179,464 downwards.
CTGAGTGCAATGATCAGTGATAAGAAACAGCTGAGTGCAATGATGAGACAAAGGATCGTGGGAAATGTAGTTCATAAGTGAAGGACACCGTGGGAAAGGAGGACATCTAGTGGACATCAGGGGAACACAAACCCAACACTGTGACACTTATAGCGTCAGCTAAATGAATAGCTGTATCTTTGATATCGGTTACACACAGTGACAGAGGCTTGTGCTTGTACGTACGTTAATGACAGATACCTACCGTTACAAGTTAGACTAACAGCTACTGTTCTAACAATGTACTGTCACATTCGAGCGTACATCTTTATGATTATATTTGGCTAATCGCCATTAGTACATTTTTGCGATATACAACCCCAAATCAGAAAAAGTTGGGACATTTTGTAAAATGCAATAAAATCAAGAATCTGGGATTTGTTCATATCCATTTAACCTTTTATTAACTGACAAAAGTACAAAGAAACGTTTTTCAATGTTTTCACTGACCAACACAATTGTGTTTTGTAAATATGAACAACTTTTGATTTTGATGGCTGCAGCACACCCAAAAAAAGTTTGGACAGAGACCAAATAAAAGTGAAAAGATTATCCAAATTAGATTATCCAGCTCTTTTGAAACAGTCCACAATGAGCAGGTGAAATGGTAATAGTTGAGGGTATCATGTTTGGGTGTAAAATTGCATCTCAGTCTTTTTAAGCAAAGATGGGTCATGGCTCATCACTGTGTGCCAAATATCATGGGAGAATTGTCAAATTATTAAAAAGAGTCCATGAGTCCATGTTTCAGCTTGTTTTTGGGAGAAAATGGACATCGAGTTCTCAGTCCCAAAGACGAAAGGGACCAACCAGACTTTCACCAGCGACAGGTGCAAAAGCAAACATCTGTCCTGGTATTTAGGTGCATCATTGCAAACGGTATGGGTAACTTGCATTGTTGTGAAGGTACCATTGACATGGAGGCATGTATTTGGATTGTACAGAGACATAAACTGCCTGCAAGATGACATCTTTCCTGGGAAGCAAGACAATGCCAGGGCTCATTTTGCACATGCTAAAACTGAGTGGTTTCTAGACACTCTGCACCATAGAAGGGATGTGCCTGCCTGTTTTTCTGCAGTCCAGATCTGTCTCTTATGGAAAATGTATGACCCATCATGAAAAGGAGAATCAATGATGACCACACACTGTTGAGCGGCTGTCTTGTATCAGACAAGATTTGGCAAATATCCCACTAGCAAAACTCCAACAATTAGTATCCTCAACTCCCAAATGATTAAAAAGTGCAATTAAAAGGAAAGGTGATGTGACACAGTGGTAAACATGTCTCTGTCCCAACTTTTTTGGGGTGTGTTGCAGCCATCAAAATCAAAATGTGTTCATATTTACAAAATACAATTATGTTGGTCAGTGAAAACATTGGAACACATTTCTTTGTACTTTTGTCAGTTAATAAAAGGTTCAATAGAATGAACAAATCACAGATTCTTGATTTTATTGCATTTTACAAAATGTCCAAACTTTTTCTGATTTGGGGTTGTATAATTACTTTGCAAAACATCTCTCATTTGAAGCATAAACATAATTAACAGAAAAAGCTTCTTGTAGCAGCCTCCTGCTGTATCCTGCAGCCAATCTAGAAACCTCGAGTCAGGGAGGAGAGAGAGGGGATACACCGCTCTACAGTAATTTTAAAGTGATTGCAGTACCAGTTTAAAATGAGCCATTTTAATCTAGATTAATCTAGATTAATTCCAAGATTACAGTGAGATTAATCTAGATTAAAAAATTAATCTATGCCCACCACTAATATATATATATATATATATATATATATATATATATATATATATATATATATATATATATATATTATTATTATATATTTTTTTACCCTTATTTAACCAGGTTAATCGGTTGAGAACAAGTTCTCATTTGCAACCGTATATATACAGGTGAAACTCAAAAAATTAGAATATCGTGCAAAAGTTCATGTATTTCAGTAATTCAAATTAAAAGGTTAAACTAATATATTTCGTATATATAACTATATACATATGCATGATTATACTTTTCAGAGGGCTGACATTTCTGTATTTAAAATCCTTTTTTTTACTGATTTCATGTAATATTCTAATTTTCTGAGATTTTGAATTTTGAAAGGGTTTTCATAAGCCGTAAGCCATAATCATCAAAATTATAACTTTTTCACGATATTCTAATTTTTCGAGTTTCACCTGTATATAGAGGGACACAATTTATATATATATATATATATATATATATATATATATATATATATATATATATATATATATATATATATATATATATATATAAATTGTGTCCCTTTGTGTAAAGTTTTTTTGAAGGCCCTTTGTGGGAATCCAGCCGTTGTCTAATCTGATTGGACACTGGAAAATTGGGCTAGTTTTCATTCCATTTTGGCGGGATTTGAGTTGTCATTGGGCTTGAAATATTTCTGGGACCTGGCAACCCTGCACACACACACACACACACACACACACACACACACACACACACACACACACACACACACACACACACACACACACACACACAAGCAAAGAGTGCCCCTTCTAGACCTGGTTTGTCAGTGTGTCAGAGCTGTCTTCAGTACTGCAACCCATAAACCACCAGTGCTGTGTTATGCAGTATGCAAAATCGATATCACTATGCAGTAAGCTAGTGATAATGTTCATTGTTTGTGATACTGTTGTAGTCTACTACTGTTTGTAGTGATACTGTTCACTTTACATTGTACATATTATTGATTTTTTTTCTTCTAGTTTTTCTTGCCTACCTAGAGTGTATTATGGGGCATGAGCTTGCAATGTTATTAAATGTGTTCTATTTAGACATACTATCTGCTCTTGATATTTATTTGTGATGTAATGTTTTTTTCTTCTCTGTCTCTCTTTTTAAATATAATATATTATCACAAATAAATTGAATATTGCACTTAAAATGCTATGGTTTACCTAAATAAATTATCGCCTAAAATGACAATTCATATTGTGTCCGTCTGTCATTTGCACTAAAAACATCCCCGTCTCATGTTAAGGTCCCTAACTCCTCACATAATCATGACACATGGCACTTGCACATTATCTAACACTCATCCCAATAACATGGATTATCAATAAGACATTATTAGTGTCCATAAGGAAGTTCAATCCATTGTTTATGGTCTGACGAGCCGCGGGAAAACCGCTACTCTGAGTGACGCGGTGTGAGTTTTAAAATAGTAGTCTTTGACAATCAAGTGCCACCCCAAATAAAAGACTGGCCCAAGCTGGCCCCCCCAGAAATAATGTCCTGGCTACGCCCTGCCAGGTCACCACGACCATGCCTTGCTTATCCTGCGTATGTGATTTTTTTTATTTTTTTTATTCTTGTTTAAGCGACCAATTAAATGTGTATGTATCTCAAACAATATGTAATGCATTAAAAAAGTAAGACATGTAGTGCTGAACCAGCCAGAGGCAAGAAATCCAGGCCCCAGGCCCCAGGCCCCAGGCCCCAGGGCCCACACTCACCCAGAACTAATGCCAACTGCATAGGACAAGGACTGGGATGCCACGGCCAACCTGGGTCCAGAAACAGTATACATGCATATATACATACATGCAGAGCATACATGCATACATACGTGTGCAGCATACACGCATATACGCAAACATGCACACCACACATGCATACATACATACAGAGAGAGAGAGAGAGAGAGGGAGAGAGAGAGAGAGAGGGAGAGCGAGAGAGAGAGAGCGAGAGAGAGAGAGAGAGAGAGAGAGAGAGAGTTACCTTATCCTTTCCTCCCCTTACCCCCAACAATCAATCTTTTAAAAGTATTTAATTAGGTTTGATATTAGCTAGTGTTGTTACCTCTTCCTTATTACACCCAACCCCAAATAGCGTGAACATAGGTATCTGGGGTATTTTGTGTACAATGTGAGCAGGTTTCAGAAGTAAATCCCATTTTAAATAATTTTTGTCCCGTTAGGTGACATCTATGAAGTACTTTATATTGTAAAAGTTGTAGGTTGGCATTTTTTGTCATGAAGAAGATATTTTTGCAGATTTATGTCCAGAAAGCGGCATCGGGAGTAATGGATAGGTCTGATTCCCATTTAGCAGTTGGTAGGCTTAATGTGTTGTCTGATTTTAATATCATTCTGTATATTTTGGAGAGTAGTTTTTCTTTAAGAGGAAAAATTAATCAACTCTGAAATTGAGGGCAGAAGGTCAAGGTTATTGTCTGAGTGTCGATCCTTGATTGAATAGATTATATGATTTGTACGTATTCCAAAAAACAATTACTCCCAATGCCATATTTCTGGACCATGTGGGGAAATGGTGCTAATGGTGCGGTCTCAAATGTTATTATTATGAAAGATATGTTAAAGGTGTGTGATACCCTTTTCTGCCCATGTGCGTAAGTTGAGTGGCTTCTTGTTAACTATAAAATCTGGATTATTCCAGATGGGGGTGTGTTTAGATGGTGCAAGACGAGTATTTGTGATTTGATGGAATTTCCACCAGGCTGTCAGAGTCGTTGCTATAGTTGGCGTTTTGAAACAGTGGTGTTTTTTTTTTATTGCCTGACCATAGAATGGTAAATCTGAAATTGTAATGTCCTTACAAATAGTTTGTTCAACATCTAGCCAAGTGTTTATTAATGGGTTAGGGTGGGTCCATTTGTATAGATTTTGGAGTTGATTGGCCAGAAAGTAGTGGTAGAAATGTGGTGCTTCCAGTCCTCCTAGTGTTTTGGGTTTCTGTAGGGTAGTCAATTTAATTCTTGGGGTCTTATTTTTCCAGTAGAATTTGATAATGATTGAATCTAGCGATTTAAACCAGGTGAGGGTGGGTTGTGAAAGTATCATTGTAAATAAATAGTTTAATTTAGGAAGTATAGTCATCTTAATTATTGATATTCTGCCCGTAAGTTCATCCAGCGTTGAAGATCATTATCTATTGTTTTAAGTAATGGGGTAAAGTTGAGTCCAAACAGCTCTGACAACCTGGGGTAAATGTTAATTATTAACACCTAAATATGTGATGTAATTGGTGCACAGAGGTATAGGTAGTGTCCGGGATGTCACATCCAAGTTGTTTGAATGTAACGAAAGGATAGCAGATTTACGCCAGTTGATTGAGTATTCAAAGATATTTGAGAATGAATTCATGAGTTTGATTGTTTCTTGTAATGACGATGAGGGGTCATGCAAATATAGTAGTATATCATCAGCGTAAAGACTAATTTTATGGTGTATATTTGGTGTTTGAATGCCTTTAATGTGTCTGTTTTGACGAATAGCTCCTGCTAACAGTTCAATGAAAATGGTGAATAGTGAAGGGGAGAGTGGGCATCCTTGTCTAGTCACCCGATGCAGTGTGAAGCTAGGTGATGTAAGTCCATTTGTGATGACAGTGGCTGAAGGTGAAGAATACAGAATTTTGATCAAGTTAATTAATGACTCCCCAAAACCAAACCTCTCCAATGTCCAATGTGTTGACTCTATTAAAGGCTTTTTCTGCATCGAGAGTAGCTATGATGGTTTTGGCTTTTGAATTGCTGAGTAATACATTAAGTTAAAAGGTCTGCATCTATTAAGCGAGTCTACCTTTAATGAAACCGGTTTGATCTGGATGGATTATAGATGGTGTGACTTTTTCTATTCTATGGGCTAGTGCTTTGGCAATGATTTTAATGTCTACATTGATTAGGGATACCGGACGATAGCTTGACGGCAATGTTGGGTCTTTATTGGGTTTGAGAAGGAGTGAGATTGTGGCAGTGTTCATGTTATCTGGTAGTTTTGATTTCTGTTTTGATTAATTTATCATTCGGATGAAGAGTGGTGATAAAATGGACCAAAATTGTCTGTAGAACTCAGGGAAGCAGGGAATCCATCAGGACCTGTTGCTTTATTGTTTGGCATGAGTTTTAGGGCATTAAAAAATACTGTTCTGTTATGGGAGTTTCAAGAGTATTTATCTGAAGTTTACTGAGTTGAGGCAGATTAATACTGGTGAGAAATCAATTGATGTAAAATCAATGTTACTGTAAAATCTTTGAAAGATTTGGTTTATTTCTTCCGGTGAATTCCCTGCTGTGTACTGGTATTAACTGATTAACTAATCAATAACTGGTATTGTTGTTTTTTCCTTATTTTGTTTGATTTGCCAAATATTTATCAGATTTGTTACAGTGGTGGAAGTGTTCTTGTCTAAGTATTAGGAATTGGGTATGTTTATTGATTAATTCATTTAATTTAAATTTAAATGTTCTTAATTGATCCTGTGTTTCTTGTGTTGGGTTATTTATGTTAATGTCTTCTAGTTGTTTGATTTTTTTGTTCCAGATCTATTAAATAAATGGCTTTTGCACATAATGGCTCCATAACCAGTCATCATTTAAAACGTTTTACAACAAACTGTCAACTTTTACCTAGATTTCATACTGTAACGAAGTGCTCCGAGACACAGGTTGAGGATCCAAATGCTGTTTTAATGAAAGGGTAATCCACAATCGTAGTAAAAGAATGGCAACAGATCAGAGCACAGTAAATCAGTCCAATCAAACAAAGAAATCCAGAGGGTGCGACAGGAAAAGGAAAACCAGGAACATGGAAAACAGTGGAAACACTCAGAAATGCAGTGTTACACATACAAGACTTTGCAGGAAATTAATGAGTGTACATGGTTTAAATAGGCTGTGACTGACAAGGTAATGAGACACAGGTGGATGCAATCAGGGATGATGAGTCCGGGCAGTGAGTTATAGGAAATGTAGTTTCACGAGGGAATGACAATAGTCCGGGGTGGAGAGCCCTCTGGTGGTAATGACGGGCAATCTCACTGGTGATCGTGACACATGCAACCGTAAATACCTTAAATAAATTTAGACTGTCGTAAAACACATTCGATTGGACTCCATATACGTCAGTTCTCATTTTAGCGAATCACAAAATGAAAAATGCTGAGAGTTTTGGCTGGACCAGTGGAATTCCCAAAGTGTACAATGTTCGCTTTTGGCTAGTGAAGGCCAAATGAACATCTGGGAAATCATATATTTGTATTTTTTGGAAGAGCTCTGCCGAGGGAAATTTTGAGAGCACTTTAAAATGATCCTTTGAGTTAACTCTATGAAAGGTTAAAGCAATAGTGCATTCATTAATAAAAGTTAAGTCATCATCATCATCATCTTCCGCTTATCTGGGGCTGGGTCGCGGGGGCAGCAGTCTAAGCAGTCTAAGCCCAGACTTCCCTCTCCCCAGACACTTCCTCCAGCTCTTCCGGGGGGACAGAGGCGTTCCCAGGCCAGCCAGGAGACATAATCCCTCCAGCGTGTCCTAGGTCTTCTCCGGGGTCTCCTTCCGGTGGGACGAGGCCTAAGAAGGCATCCAGGAGGCATCCGGAACAGATGCCCGAGCCACCTCAGCTGGCCTCTCTCGATGTGGAGGAGCAGCGGCTCTGAGCTCCTTCCGATTGACTGAGCTCCTCACCCTATCTTTAAGGGATCGCCCAGCCACCCTGCGGAGAAAGCTAATTTCATCCACCTGTTTCCAGGACCTTGTCCTTTGACCCACAGCTCATGACAATAGGTGAGAGTAGGAACGTAGATTGACCGGTAAATCGAGAGCTTCGCCTTGCAGCTCAGCTCCTTCTTCACCTAACACATAACATTTTGAAGAATATCCTGGCCACTCTTTTCCATATTATATATGAGGACTGACATTGTCAAGTTCTAAAATGCTAAAAAGGTGAAGAAGAAAAAGTGCCCCTACCAATGATTAAACCAACCAATGTCTTTGATTTATCTTGTTTTTTATTTTATTTATTACTGCTGTATGGTAATATGGATCCATGCACTGCTCAAGACGTACACAAAGCATGTTAGACAACCAAGCTGCTTTGTTGAAGCTTTTGAAATTTGACATGGTCTGCATGGCTCATTGTAAGACACATTTTAATTATGCCATGTTATTAGTCTATTTGAAGAGGACTGTCAGCAGCAGGTGTGCAGAGTGAGGAGAACATGATCAAACAGATGACGGCAGTAGGTCTACATGCCCACGAGATCAGGCAGGCAGATTGTGAATTGTGATTGTACTCTGTTTAAAAGCTTTGGAATTGCTGTGAGCATGTGCACTTTTGAATCATGCCATTATTTCAGTTGGCAGCGCCTTCTCACTCTCACACCTCGGACACGTTAGGGGCAAAAAGACCCAGTCAGCTGTGCATGTTCAGCTAATGCATCTTTAAAATCAACTGAATCCATAACCGGTTAGGATCTTGTTGAACTGTAATGCGTTTCATTTAAGCTACTCATCCTCATGTCATTCCAAACCTGTATATTTTTATTTTTGTTTTATTTAACAATGTTTAAACTGTTTGTTTGTTTTTCCATATACAGTGATAATCAATTGGGTCTAAAACAACTTTGGACCCCAATGACTTTCATTGTATGAAAAAAAGGACTAGAAATGTTTTTTAAATATTTACAAAGGTTGGTTAAAGTTCCCCTGTAGTCAATAATTATATCCCTTAAAACTCATCTTTGATCACCAAAATGAAGTTTTTTTCCTGTGAAAAAAAATGATTCATGCCTTAAAATAGCTTGAATGTAACTCTAAAGGCTGATTTATACTTCCACGTCGAACCTACGTAGCTGTGGTGTAGCCTGACGCGCACCTCTCCAAAAATGTAACGTAATGTAAAAATGTCAATTCTATGCGAATCTCAAGCGCTGTGATTGGTCTGCTATAACCCCTCCCTCGGGTTTCACATGCTCCCTCTGCATGTGTAATTGCACATTGACGCGGACAATGGACGCAGAAGTTTTGTAATCTCCATGGACCAATGGTAGTACAAAGCTGTTTAGCAGTCGGAACGAACTTTTCCGAAAAGTTCGCTTTGGCAAGCTGTTTTGAACGCCCAACAAACTTCGTTTCAGGCTAGTTTCAGTTCAAAATGATTTAACATCAGTTTATTTTTCAATGTCGCTTGAAGTATATTGTGGCCTTAATTCAGCCTTAAACCCTTGCTTCATTTAGTATACGGGGATCCATGAATATGCAAATAAGGCCCGCCTCCACTCACTCATACAGCGTCGTCTACAAGTCGATGTATCAAAATGGTTATGCGTTTTATGTATCGTTCTCTACAACGTTGGACATATAACATAATTAATATGATTAGCCTTTGGCTATACTATGTTATAAAACAGCTAATAATGGTTGGTAATGTTACACAAACCATGTTCCCATTGCTATCTTAGAATCAGACAGCTGCTTTCAAAAAATCAGCATCAGTGACGAGAGAAACCCCGACGCACAACCTGTAACTTGACATAAATTCGCATCACATGATAACGCAGCGGTCGAGTTACTCATACTGCACTTATTCGCAATCACAAAAGTTTTTTATTTGCATTTGCTTTAAAACGTTGCCAGTTAAACATTTAATTCGTGTGCTGTTCTGATGTGTTTTTTTTTCTGTGCGCGTACACACTGAGCGTACGCACACTAAAAACCTGTCAAACAGCGCCCGATTACTGTACTTTATCTTAATTGCAACTGATTGTAAAAAAACTGTCAAATACACAAAGGGTTTACATAAACACAGTTGGTTATGTCTAAAGTGACAGTAATCAGTTGCTTCTGTCACTTTGTTAGAAGCGGGACAGCAGACTATAGTATACATGGATAGTTAAAGGGATAGTTCACCCAAACTTGATATTATTTACTGACTCTCCATGTATCAATTTCTTTCTTCTGCTGTACACAAAGTAGGATATTTTGAAGAATGTTGGTAACCAAACTGTTGCAGGTCCCCATTGACTGGAACTGGAACATGGGGGCCTGCAACTGTTTGGTGACCCACATTCGTCAAAATATCTTCTTTTGTGAAATTGATACATAGAGAGTAAATAATGACAGAATTGTCATGGGTGAACTACCCCTTTAATGTTAATTTATTATTGTATCTTGTTACAGGTCCATCTGATTCTGATCTGTTCATTTTATGTCTTAAGTATTTAATTTAATATTGTCCGTTTTGTAATTAAATTATGTTTTTTTTATATAAGAAGATACTGTTTATCTAAAATTATTTAGTTAATTGTTCTGCATATTTGCACGCATTTTTTTTTTTTTTTTTATTACCAAAAGCAGGTTTGCTGGTTTATTTAGTACACCACATTGAGTATACCACTTAGTACTGTAAGACTTTGAATATTAAAGTGCAAAATAAGACCTGGCCACTCTTGAGGATTTGCTACTGTTACAATTTGAAACAGTATAAGGTTAAAAACATGCCAGGCAGACATTGATGTTAGCAACACAGCTACAATTAATAAAATTAATAATGGGAGTGTTTTGCAGTCTGCGAATAATCAAGCATTGACAATAGTCAATCATAACAAGGCCCTGCTCCTTGTTAAAGCCCACCATGATCTCATGAAAGTGTGTATCTTTAGCACAAATTTTATTTCTCGTGCCATTTACGCCAAAAATAGTTTTAACGTGCACATGAGAGGTGTGGAGTGCATGCGTATTATACGCCATTAAGTGCATATGATATGCACGCGAAAATGGCGTATAATACGCATGCACTCCACACCTCTAATCCTACCCAAGGGGTTTACAGTGCGTATCAAATGTACGCAAAAAATAAAATTAGTGGTGTAGATAGCACTTTCATGAGAACATGTTGTATGTTCCCACCGGTCCTGAGATCTCTCTCGCACACAATAACTGAAGCACACACGCACACTGCAATGATGGCCTTTTTCGTCCTCCTCCACCTCAAAATCATGGTGGTGTTTGGTGAACTTCGCATATATCGCAGAGTTGGCATCAAGCATATTACACGTTTGTCCATCTGTGCAAGAACCCCCTTTAAGCATGCGCGATGTTTCAGATAGTATGGCAAGTGTAAACACATGAATCATATATATGAGTCAAAATTGAAAGAACGTATAAACGGACGGTCAAAAATCATCGGATATAGGCAACAAATCAGAATTGGGCATCAAGACCTGCAGTGTAAATATGGCCTCAGTATCCGAAGTACCGTAATAAAATGTCAATAGTAAAGTGTTGCAGAGCTAGACAAAGGACAGCTGGCTGTTAAGCAGTCTGATGTCTTGAAGATAAAAGCTGTTCTTCAGTCTGGTGGTCTGTGATCAGGTGGAACTTACGCGGGGGGATGGTGATGATGGTCTGCTTAAAACAAGTGGGGATCACAAATGCGGCAAATTATGTGTGATTAAGCACAGTGACTAACTACTAGTGTGATACATTCATATTATAGACTACCATTGAAACTTTTGTGATCGGTAAGATGTTTTTGAAACATTATGCTGTTTTTGAAACATCATTGCATTTAATAAATACAATAAAATTGTAATACTGTGAAATATTATTGCATTATATATTTAAATAACTTTTCTATTTAAATTTATTTTAAAATGCAATTGATTTATGTGATGGCAAAGCTGAATTGTATTATTATGTATTAATTATGTATTATTTTGTCCAGTGTTCAGTGTCACATGATCCTAAGGAAATCATTGTAATATGTTGATTTGCTGCTCAAGAAACATTTCTTATTATTATCAATGTTAAAGCAGTCGTGCTGCTTAATATTTTTGTGGAAACCTTGATACATTTTTTTCTTCATGATTCTTTGATGAATAGAAAGTTTAGAAACAATTTATTTCAAATAGAAATCTATTTGTAACATTATAAAAGTATATACTGTCCCTTTTGATCAATTTAATGCATCATTGCTGAATAGCTTTCTTTATTATTATTATTATTTTTAACTTTTAAACAGTAATGCACTGTATATGGGTATGGAACATGTAAAGTTTAGCTATGGTGGCTTGTTTATTCAGATAAGTGTGTAGTTCAAATGGCATATGTCAAAAAATATTGCCTATGTACGTCCCATGTGATAAATGGCTTTATTCAGATAGTGTGGGCTGTAATAAGTGAATTTGTGTGGTGGGTGTATCGTCTGACAGTCTTTCCCTGACTGGAGGAACTGTATTGTAGCACTTCTGATCTGTGTAGGAGGGACAACGAGAAAGAAAAAGACAGAGCATTTCAACTTCATTTTGATATAATACTTGTGTGTGGGCACTGTTAACTCTGTCAGTCAGAATGAAAATATTTCTCATCAAATCACCTGCTCCCACTCTCACCGCTTTAGAAACTTGTGCCTTAAAAGAGAGAATGGAGGAGAGAGAGGAGGAAACTGGTCTGTCAATAAGGACCAGTGGGATGCTTTATAGGGATCTTCAAGGTAAACTTATTTCACTGCATTTGCGTTCTGCTGCATCTGACACCTAAAATAATCAAATAGAGTCCTTTATGCTTCTTGCCTGTCAGAAAACAAAAAATGTCTGGGGTCTGTGGATGGGCAGATAAACCAAGGCTGCTTATTCTTCAGAGCTACTCAAGATAATTGGTATTCAATAGTATGATCATAATGTGAAGGAAATATAGTTAGTAAAGGATAAGTTCACAGATTTTCCGCCAGCTTTGAAAATCAGCGTCAGTATTATATGTCTGCCGGAAAACACATAATTTTGTGTATCTGGACTTTTGACATAACCAAGCTTTTTGTTGAAACTACAGATCAAACTTCCGCATTTTTGTATTCCTTCCAATGGACAGTCAGATCAACAGTGCAGGATTTGTTCAACAGGATTTGAACAGCGCCAAAATCAAAATGCATTATGGGAATTGAAGTGTTTGCCAAAAGGGAATAGCACAGGTCTTTTTCTCTGTTCTCTCTAGTAACTTAGCACCGATTTAGGTTGCATTGTATAATCAACCATATTCATTTTTAGGCTACATATACTAATATAAATGTTAAACATTCCAATATATAAACATAAGTTATTTTGAACAAAATATTTTTTTTATGAATGTCCTTCAAAAAAAAAAAAATCTTCAAAAGCCTTCATGCTAGTAACTGTCACAGCTAGTGTCGATTATTCTGTTTAGGAACTCTGATTTTGATTTTCCGGTTCCTATGTTCTTAATTCCTGTTTACTTGGTTGTCGTGGTTTCAAAGTATGCTCTTGATTGTTCCCCTGTTTCCTGGTTATGTTCCTCACCTTTGTTTAGCTTGATCATTATCCTATGCATTCACTGGCCTGGCATGATAATACAACATTTTTAATAGTTTTTGTGGATCTGTTTGAAAGGGAACGTTTTGACAACATTGTTGTCTGTGCGCGGAAAAACACAAAGGAAAACTGTTTCCGTTTTTAGCACAAATATAGACCCGAGTTTCTCATGTTCATGGTCGGTCATTGCCTGACAAATTTGTCACGTTAGTTTTTTTCACAATTTGGATCATCTTTTTGTTTATTTGAATAAATAGATGAGCAGACCTATATGTGAAGTGCCACAATTTTAGCAAATTAAATATGTGATTGCTTAAATGCGCTATTCAGAATCAATCCATTTAGAAGCACATACCACAGAACTGTGTAATAAGTCATCAACAAATTACATTAAATATTAAAGCTTAAATTGAACAACCATTGTTGGAGACTAATTATCCTTCAATGTAATGAAAATAAAAGCAAGAGAAGAGTAATGATTCTTTTCCTAGTAATTCTGCAAAAGAGCTAAAACAAGCCCAGAATAATTTCCATTGGACAATGGAAGAGGATTTTCTGATACCAGAAGGCTTCTATGCCATTTTGCATCACAAGGCTGCTGAAGGCAAACAAAACTGAAGTAGTTTCATGTGTAATGAATAAAAAAAGAGAGGAGATGAAAGCCAAGATCTTTTATCTATGGTGATATTGAGGTATAAAAGAGGAGCTTGAGACCTGGCCAACCCATCCTGGCTTTCACAGAGGTTTCTCAATCACACTTTCACATTTTAAGAAGAGGGATCTGAGCTGAACAGATAGTTCAAGATAAGACAGCTGTTTCTTTGGCTTTGAAAAGCCAGTGGATGTTTATGCATTTATTATTCACACTCATCATTTCATATCCATCCTCTCAGACATTTACATCTATCATAGATAAGGCACAAACTTTATGAAACCCATCATTTGACTTTTTAGTCAATTCACTTCATAATGCTCATCGTAAATGTTTCCTCTCATGTATGATTGGTAAATTTTTTGGTCTGGAAGAGTACCAGCATGAGACATAATTCAACCCAGTGACAGATGACAAAAGGGGGGAAATAGGAATCATTTCTAGGAACAGATAATCATGTTATGGATTGACTCTTCCAGGAAAGTCCCTTAAACCTGGCCGATTTTTTTTTTCAACTGGTAAAAGCAACTAACAAAGTTGCTTGAGAATCAGAAGGAGTGAGGCTTATGAATGCAGAATCTACTTATTAAAATATCTAAGCCTAGGAATAATCAAAGGAGAAACAATGAACAAAAAGTTTACATGAGATAGCAACAAGAACTCAAACATAAAAGCTGTACATGAATGAGAACAGAAAGCACACGAGAAAAATAGTCATAACAATTGCCATTCCAATAAGTTGTCAAATATGTTGGAAAATGTTCTTCATTTTTTAAATTACATATTAATTACATATTAATCTCATTAATCTCATTTTAACATTTCAACGTACAGAGGTTACGTTGCAGTTGTTTTAGCATATAATAGTTTGTAGAATTATTGTGTCACGTATATGTTCTGTTTCTGTTTCATTATCATGGACTTTTAAAAGAAAAGTTTCTAAAGGAATATTAAAGCTCCTAACTCTTCACTCTTAATACAGTGAAATCTGCTTCTCAGATTTTCCACCGAAGAAGCCCCCCTCTACAGCGAGAGGAGCTTGGCTGTGAATGCAACGTCTTGTTCCCTATTTAGAGAACATGGGTAACACAGGGAATCCCAGACATTCTCTTTCATAGGTTCACTCAATGCTGCGTAGCGATGACGCAATGGGAACGATATACCACACACGCCAAGCTAAGCGCTGCCAGATCTGGCCCAAGAGCTTTTTTCTCTCTCTTTTCTTCCTTTTTTTCTTTTTTAGGCCAGACCAAATTTAACCGGGACAAAAGTGACCAGTTAATGTGGAAAGAACCCAGGAACCAAGGGCCACATCCAAATCCAGGTTATAAAGCTTCATAAAAGTGTGCGGAGAGGACCAACCTGATGCCACACACATATCCTCCAAAGAAACTCCTCTAAAAAAAGCTGACTCCAAAGGTTCGAAAGGTGGTTCCAATAACTCCTCAAAAGAGCCGATAAATCCCAGGTGGGGACACTATAGTACGTGCAGGCCTCAAGTGTCTAACTCCATGCATAAACAAAGAGACCAGACGATCTCTACCTGAGGGGACCTCGTCTGACTCCCAACGGGCAGCAATAGCTGCGACGCAAACCCCTAAAGTAGTCTCAGCCACTCCGGCCACAAATTTATCCTGCAGGAATTCCAGGACTGAACCAACCTGGCAACTGACTGTATCCACTGCACAAGTCGGACACCAAGACTCAAAGACCTTCCACTTAGAAAAATGCAGCCGTCAAGTAGAAGGCCCACAAGTTATCAATGGTCTCCCAAACATTAGCGGGAAGACCAGAAGCCATTAGCGACCGCCCCTGATTGGCCACACCCACAGCCTCCATATCTCGGGGCGAGGAATGTCAAATCCTGCCCTGGAGCTGAGACAACAGATCTCCCCTTATTAGAATTTCCCACGGGGACCCCTCCACCAGGGAGCTCTTCTCCGAAAACCACATCTGGGAAGGTGAGCGGCCAGCGTGTTCTCAACTGCTGGAATGCTTGTATAGCCCTGCTCCACAGAACCAACCAGGTTGGTGAAGTCAGAGGCCTCTGCATTAGTCAGATGAGCAGTAAAAGGCTGCTTCCAGGGCCTTGAGATCCCGCAATGAAGATCAATGAAAATTGGCAGCTTCGTTCTAATGGGGTGCGAATTAGAATGGGCCACTCAGAAAGAGCTCCTCGAGCTTGGAGGACTGTCAATTGCGAGGCTCGTCAGGCCACTCAATGTTTAGCTTCTCAGTAGCAGGAGTTAGCACGTCCACAAGCTCAGTGTAGGCCACAGAAGGCTACGCTTCCTGGCCTCTAGATGGGAGAGCGTCGGCTGCGGGCCCAAAATCCTCTGAATCAGACGCTGCTGTGAATAAAACATTCTCCATTCAAAAGGAAACAGCCTTGTGTGCCTCCTGACTGGGGCATACATAATCATGGAGAAATACCACAGGAAAATCAATGCGGCGCGAACGCTCGGGCGAGAGAAGGAGAGAGAGAGAGAGAGGGAGAGAGAGAGAGAGAGAGAGAGAAACCGGCCTGCTCACTCTCCATAGCATCGAGCTCAACATCCGATCCCCAGGATTCGGATTCAGGAAGGGCCTCAGCCGCTTCATTGGCCACAGAGCGACGGGGGAGAACGTACAAATCCTTTTCAAAGCAAGCAAGCCTCACGCAGAAAGTTTTAAGCTTAAAATTCTCGCAAAACTTGCAGCTAGACGCGTCATTAATAGACATGTGTGCATGTGACAGGCCGAGGCATTTCACACACTTTCCGTATGGGTTGTAGCTTGCAATGACACTGAAGAGCACGGCGGCTGGCAACGACGCAGATCCATTACGCTTCACAGAAAGGATAACTATATCCACTATATGCAGTTGCTAAAGAACAAAAAGAGAATATCCAATCGAAAAACTCTTAACTCTTAGCACGGGCCAGATAAATCGCTTCGTCTAAAGAAGAAAATCTGAGGAGCAGATCACTGTATTAGGAGTGAATGACGTAGTGCCGCTGAGGAGGCGCCCGCGCCCTCAGCCAATGAATTTGTGTGATTCTATACGGGTTCAGACAATCAGCATTGCCCAAGGCCGTTTCCCATTGCGTCATCGCTAGGCAGCGTTGAGTGAAACTATGAAAGGGAACAGACATTCAGCAAAATGTAAAGTCTTGCCATGTTCTCAATAAATGTATAACAGAGTGTGATGTAAAGCTACTGAAAGATTAATGGCACTGCTGTTAATAACAACTGCATTGATAAGAACAAATCTGAAGATTATTCAAAGAAAAAATGGATGAGGCTGAGATGGTTGTGAATAAAATAGTCAGTCATTTATTATTAAAAAGCCGCTCTGCGGTGGCACAGAACCTCATAAAAAGCCAGTGAGTGTGATCCAAAAATACATCTTCACAAATCATCTATCTCTCACATCAAAATTTCATGGGTGAATTGCGCAATTCTATACATATAATAAATCTTAGCGTTTTCTCATTGTTATTCAGCAGTGCTTCCCTCAAGCATTTGACATTTATTATTGTGAGATGAAGGGAAGGGGTGAAGCCCCTGCAGATGACAGAGAACAGATGGTTTAGCACACAGGACTCTCTTGAGGACACCAGCACTTACTGACATATGTACATCCACACAGTCAACGTTAATCTCTGAGAGAAGATGTAGAGGATAAAAGAACACACTGCTCGCTGCATCTGTAGCCATACATAAAATTTAAAGAGATTTATATGCAGGGGTGTATGATCTGAAGAGTGTGGGGACACATTATAAACCTTATAAGCCGGCTTATGAATTTTAATTAGTTGATGTAAGGTATTGCAGGATTGCAGCTGAGCAAAACAAAGTTAAAATAGACCAAAATAAAATGTTTTTGTACACAAATGTGAACCAGAAATGAAAAATCTAAGTGGCTGTATGTCAATTTCTCGATAGCGAGGTTTACAGCAGATAAAGTGCTCTAAAAGTGTATGAACTTCAAAGTTCTGTCGAAAAACAGATAATGTTGCACCAATAGTATTTCTGTTACGTTTATGGACATTCCCAACATTCACACTTCAAAATACAGGTAAATAATAAAAATGAAAATATTAAAATACTGGTAAGATATTACCACACTACACTGGGCCCTATTTTTACAGACTTTTATAAGAACTTTTATTCTGTCATCTTTGCCCTAGCATTTCTTAATTAAAGGGGACCTTTTATGCAAAATTCACTTTTATAAGGTGTTTGAACACAGATGTGCGTCCACAGTGTGTGTAAACAACCAGCCTATAAATGGTAAAAATCCAACCAATACTTTTTTTTATAATCCCCATATATCATTATCAATCTCTCAGAACAAGCTATTTCCGTAAGAGTAGGGAAGCCCACCCACAACTGATGACGATCTGCCCTATTTGCATAGATCCCGTCCTGAGTGAGAAGCAGCAGTGCGTTGCAGTCCGTCGCCATTGCTATTTACTTTCTGTATCAGTTATTACAATGTATGCGCCTAAAAAACATTATAAATGTATGTTCCTGGCTGTACCAACGAACATACGAGTCTCCATATACTCCCGGCATCCGAGCCATTGAGGACACCATGGTTGAATTTAATGTTTGACGGAATATTTGCCGAAGAACGTCGGAACGTCTAGAATGCTGTACGGCTAATGTGACAAAACTTATCATCGTCTCTGACTTTTTCTCATTTTTAAACATTTTTATTTATTTCATTAAAGAGTAGAATAAAAATATAGGTATTATTATAGGCACAACCTCTCCCCTTTAGTGAAATACAATACACAACGCAATGCCACAGCATGTCATAAAAGGCAGATACTATGTATATTATAACCATATTTAAACGAAACGATATCTGCTCTATCTTCATGCAGCATATATTTTCTGGCTCTATGGGTATCCTAATTAACATGACGGTACAGGCAAGTCAATGAGATGAATCAATGTAACTCCACAACAACTACATAAATCTATCCACTAACCATTCAGAAACGTCCATGAACAGTCTAACAGTTGCAGCCTCTTCCTGAGTCTCTCCATTAGTGTCTGAATCCGGTTCAAACATGCAAGGCTGCACTTCGCTACTGGGTATTATTGACATTTTGCCTGAGAGAAATTCAGCTGTTATGTTGTTCCAGTAGTATCCGAAGCACATGTAATGGATCCACCCTCTTCTGAAAGAGGAGGTGGGGAGCAGCAGATCATTTGCATTTAAAGGGACAAACAAAAACGGTGCATTTTCGCTCACACCCAAATACGGGCAAATTTGGCAAGCTATAATAAATCTGGGGAGTATTATGAGCTGAAACTTCACAGACACATTTTGAGGACACCAGAGATTTGTATTACATCATGTGAAAATGGGCATAATAGGTCACCTTTAAGTCATTGCTGGAGAGTTCAATTCCAGTCTGGCAGCAATGTAATATTCTTTAAGATAATATTTGGTAACACTTTTTTTACAGTGTCTTTAGTTACTACATGTAATGTGTGTAACAAAGTAATTACTATAAATTACTAACCCTAAACCACACCTCAATCCTAACCCTAAACCTATAGACCTTGTGCGCCAGAAGAACAAGCGCGCACCCATCTTTAGAATATTGTCTTTGAACTTCCGTTTTTGCAGTCGCTCTGTATATTTCTATGACATCGCTGTCGAGGAGTAATTAGCTTTCGAAGTGGATTTTCTTAAAGTAAAGTTAACGAAGTTATCATGAGGGTTGTAATGTTTAAAGCAGATGTCTTAATAAATGTCAGTTGACCGGAAAGATTTTAAAACGATCTGTTCATTTATAAATATGCAAAATCGCTGTGAAAATACAGGCCGGAAGACAAAAGACAACGAGCGAAGCGCTGAAAAGGGGCGGGGCAACATAAGGTCTATAGTAAGTACATGTAATTAATAATGATTACTCAGCACGTAAATGTATAATTACACTGTAACATGGACACCTTAAAATAAAGGGAAACGCTTCATTTTACAGTACAGTACTTACAGTGTACTTACCTAGAAAGTACTGGGTAATATAAGGTAAGTACATGGGTTTAGGGTAGGTTTAGGGGTAGGTTCAGGGTTAGTACCTAGTTATTACCCAGTTATTACCCAGTTATTGTAATTACTATAATAAGTACATAGTATGTACATGGGAAACATGACTGTAAAATGAAGCGTTACCAAAAAAACTTTTATTTCACTTTATTTTATAGTTTGTGCACTTACTTACGTGTGTACTTACAGTGTACTTAACTACTGGGTAATATAAGGTAACTAAGTAGGTTAAGGCTGGGTTAGGGTTAGAACCTAGATAATACCTAGTTATTGTAATTACAAGGTATGTAAATAGGGAACAGGACTGATAACAGGAGGGAAAATAAAGTGCTCCCTTTTTCCATTTACATGTATATTTAGCAGATGTTTTTATCCAAACACATCTGGTTGAATTAGTATATGCTATTTCTGTTTACGATAGATATTATAATATGATATAATATAATATAATATGTCTAGCTTTAGGCAATGTAATTGTGTAATACTGTAGTCCATTTTTTGTTGGTATCCTTTTCAGATTCCATTTTGTTTTGTGGCTTTGAGTGAGTGTATTTACACCAGAAAACATTCAAAATCCATCAAGCACAGAGAATGAATGCTTTTAAAATACTTGTAAACATCACTTTACTGCAGTAAACATCACAGCGTGTCTCTAGCTGTCATAATTACACCAGAACCAATTGATTTGTGCTTCACCATTTGCTCTTTTTATTGTGTTTTATAAACATGTCTGAGTTAAAGTGTTTTAACAGAACCTCTTCTCTGTAATTGATTGGGTAGAACGTATTAAACTAATACCAGAGCTTTGTGGAGGATACAGAGGTAGAATGGAATTGAACTGAACAGAATTGTCCTTCATTTCAGCACAACAAATGATTTAATCCATTTTCTTTTCTGTCTGAAAGCTTCACAATGACAGCAGAGCAGCTTTTGGTGTGAAAGTGGATTAATGTCCACATTAAATAAATCTTGAGAGCTTAATGACATAGTTATGCAGATTGTGGAGCACTGAGACAGTCTGTAAGAGTGTTAAGTGGAATAATCTTGCCATGTGGCACCTTCAGAGGAAGCTGAGCTCCAGCCACTTCCTGTGTGAGGATTGTGGGCTAAATGACAGACAACACAAACAAAGAAGTTAACAACTAAAATCTCAGTCTGTTTCTCACGAAAAGCTATCATTTTGCTTCGGGACACTTGGAATATAGTTTTTAAAAAAATCAGATGAACCACTTTCCATGATGCTTTACAGTTGTTGTTTTTTTGTCATTTTTGGAGCTTGGCAGCCCCTAGTCCCCATCACAACACCACCTGTTGTGCTCCACAGAAGAAAGAAAATCAAACAGGTTCTAGAACAATGTGAGGCTGAACAGATGATGACAGAATTTTCATTTTTGGATGAACTATCCATTTGACAGGGTCACCAGGCAGCTGTAACCTGTTACCACCATTAACTTCCCACCTAATAAAAGAAATTCTTTAAAATTAAGATAATATATTAAGCCATTCTCAACTACAAATGCAGACCGACTAGGGGCTGCTGTCAGATTCACATGTTCTCAATTTCACTTCTCTCTCTCACTATCCCTCTCTTTTTTTTATGCGGCGAGATCTCGGATAAATCCACTTATGTGGAGATATGGCTTGACCGTGGAGCTACACTCCTGGTTAAATCATTAGGCTTCAATGTGTCAGTCATTCTCCATGAACTCTGTGGGCCCTGCAACCTGAGCTACTTCATACACAAATTCTTCAAGAGACACTTTAATACACCCCCACGATCAGGAAGACACATATACCACAGGGAGGGAGACGGAGACTTGTACATAAAACACAGTGGGAAACAGGCTGTAAAACCACCACTTTAATCTCAAGTCAATATTAGAAGCACAAGGCCTGCGGGTGATAATGTGTTATCGACCAAAAGTGATCTGCCCTTCAACCCAACCACAACTGGGTGTAAAAAGAGAGAAGAGTAAAAATCAATACACCCCCTCTTAAATTCCTTTATTATAAGAAACCGTTGAAGAAGGAAAGATACAGATGCCCCGAGGTATTTATAGCAGATTAGTGTTGCATTTAAATTTATATTTTTGAAGAAAAAATTTAATTCAATATACTTCACTTGTAAGTTTCTACACTGTAAAAAAATATATTGTTGGTTTAAATTAAAAAAGTTAGTTACCTGGTTGTCTGAAATATTTTTGTTAATACAAGGAGATTGGTTTAATCAACCGAAACTCAAAATATTGTGTTATCTGAACCACATGAATTATTAAGTTGATTTTACAAAAGAAAAAATGTTGTGATGATTTTTTTTATTTTTTTTTACAGTGTAGGGCTGCCCCCCCTAATAGTCAACTAAACTTCAGTCGACAAGAAGAGGCTTAATTGACCAAAATTGTATTAGTCGGTTAGTCGCAACAAAAAAAACAAAAAATCAAAAGGAACTGGTGAAGTCACGCAGTCCGTGATGCCTTGCGTTTTTCATACCATTGACGTCTGTCTTGCTTTTTTGACCTGTGTGAACCAGCCCTAACTCTTCAAATCACTTTTTCCAAGTAGAATTTACCCCAAACTAAGGAAACATTTAGTATAATGATTGTAATTTCACTAAAACTCTTCAGTTATTCAACTTAAACCCTTCATTTCATGGTTGATATAATGACATCCAAAAGGTAATAACATTTCTGATGGTTCAGTACATCTCTAATGGAACATTAGACACAAAGATTTGTGTTGTCCTCATCACATACTTGATGCTTGAAGTCACTTATTTTGAAACATACTTCTGTGGTGCATTACAATCCATCTTGTTTTCATTAAATGACTGATCTAAAAACCTGGTTTCAATGTAATGTTGCACATCGGAAAGGCTTTAAGAAAATTAAACCAGGTCATTTTCAAGGCCCATCTGTCAGTCTGGTCACTGGTAAAGAGCTAAGCATGGGAAAGGAATCATTTTGAGAGTCATTTCCCTTCTGGTGTCACATCACACCAAAGCAATCATATTTAAAGTGCTTTTAGAAGAACCTTTTTGGAAATCTCCCAAGGTATGTTCAATGTCAGAGAATAACTGACCCATCTCTGACTCATCTAGTTCCCATTAATCCATAATTCCAGAGGCCTGATCTGGAAAACCCAGACAGATGGAGAACTGAAGTTTATGAGGAGTGCATACTGTGTGTGGGAGGACAAACACTCGTCTTGTTTTAGCGAATGTTCAAGCAGAATGTCTTCATGGATCACCAATGACCCTTT
Source organism: Siphateles boraxobius (assembly GCF_051911475.1). Lineage (NCBI taxonomy): Eukaryota > Metazoa > Chordata > Actinopteri > Cypriniformes > Leuciscidae > Siphateles > Siphateles boraxobius. Next base: position 19,156,331 of record NW_027509208.1, on the reverse strand, counting down.
GCTTTAGGCACATATGTTCTTTCTCTGTGATTCTACTGAACTATCAGCCTTGGAGACTTTAATACAATCACAGCACCATTATAATCTGCTGGTTCGCAGATGGTTGATTAAGAACCTAGTATGCGTCATTCTGCATTTTTTCCGAAAGGATGATTTTATCTGTGATCTTAATAACCAAGATTCCTTTCTTTTTCTCTCCCTTATTCTTCAGTTTCCTCCCAGACAGTGTCCTACTTCTTTCTGGAGGATGCTCAAAAATCTTTAAAGCTGGCTCTTTTTCTCCAATCTTTAAAAGAGAAGAGATGGCAATTATCTTTGCTCTGTTCAAAGATAAAAAAAAATGAAATGAACTATCTTCAGTGGTATTTCAAACAAAACTCAATTCTATTAAGCTGTTTTTAATCTCTCAAACAGCAAAAAGTCCTGCCTGAGGGTTAAAATCATGTCCAGCTGCCTTTTACTTCAATGTCAGAGAAGGAAGTCAGAGATGAAACAGTGTTAGCAGACAAAGAGAATAAAAAACCTTGCATTTAGATTGGGGCATTCTCTAGGTTTCATCGTTTAGTCCAGAGTGATCTCAGTATCTGTGCTAGGTAGGTTTTGTATGTTGTGTACATTTTCAATGTATTTACAGCATCTAAAACATTAAGGTGTTGCGGCCACATTTACTGAAATTCTGCAGTCATTTTATAGTGCTCTTCTCTCAGTGCTCAGTTGAGGTGTTTTTTTCAAAACGCATCCAATATCATCATATAAATTAACATGATTGCAGTGAATGACACAAACTTTGTTTCCTAGTGCCCAAAGTAAAGAAAAAGTGTAATAACTTTTGTAAACAATCAGTCTTTTCATGATAAAATCATCCAAACTGCATTTTTTATTTTAAATATATATTTAGTCTACATAATACAACTACAAAGAGTCTTATGTGTAAATTATATAACTTATGCTTGACATTTGCAATAAGTTGAGCATTTCTTATCTTTTGGATCCTCTGTGTTTAACTCATTTAGACATGTGTTGAAGTGTGTTCAAGTGGACAAGGGAAGTTTATTTGGAGCGAGTCTACTCATATGTACACTTCAGGCAGATCCATAGAGCACAATCCAACATGATTGTGACGTCAGAACAGCAAAATGCAGTGCTCACACAAAAGGGTCAAGGGTTTATGGCATTACATTTAAACCCATTGCAAATGTTCCCACTGTAGTGGGCACTCATGCAACGCAAGCAATGATGTACATCCGAGTGAACAAGACAGAGGGAAATTAGCTAGGTAAGAGCATAAAAAAGTGGACTTCAATGCAGCCTCAGCCTCAAGGCTTTCTCCAACCTCATGTTCCCACAATTCACTGTGCGAGTGTGAAACTCAATAGGAATGAATTAAAAATGCCCACTCTACTCTAATCGCTCTATGGCAGTGGAAACACACCATTAACAGGAATCCGTACGATCAGGAGTTTTGCATGAGGACGAAAAAGTTCACCACGCTGGTTTTGCTTGTGTTAAAGTTGCTCATGCAAATTCACTGCAGTGACCAACGGAATATAGCTTGATTTGCAAGTGACTTCTGTGTGAGCTTTGCTTCATGCATCTCTACACTATTGACAAAGGACCCCTTTTTGGGGGGGGGGGGGGGGGATTTCTCAATATTTTAATAATGCAAATGCACCTTTAGAAATGTACACATTTTATTAATCCAAATCCCCAAAAAATGGAAGAAAATTTTGTTGATTTTTTTCAGAGGATACCGCTACAGGTTAAATACTAAGCAGCACTTTTAATTATTAATAAATGATGGATAAAATTTGTTCTTTTTAGATGGCAAATTTATTTAGAGATGTGTCAATAATTTAAAAAGTGCAATATCAATAACAGCGTTGATATGCCTAGTGAAGAAGTAATTCAAACAACAAGATACAATGGTTCATTCCATTTGTCCTCGGATGTGGGAAATTCCTGCGCACCATTAGGAACGTTTAAATGGAAAGTCGCCTCAGGTAGGATTGAAGGGGCGAAAATGCAACAACCTCGACTTCAGAATCCAAAATGGCTGTTCAGCACATCAACCATATTATCAAGCATATCAACCACCTTATCACATTATATAGTAATACAAGTCTTTAAAGGGATTCAGACTTTATTTATTTAATGGGTTGATTCATTAAACCTCTTTCCTTAAGTGAAAAAAAAAACTTAACATTTATTTTGCAAGTCTCTTTTACATGGCAATAAAGTCATTCAGAGCTGCTTGCCAGTGGCATTATAAAAGGGACGCATTAGCCCTATATATTTTCATGATTATGGGCATTAAACCTGAAGAGTCAAAAATTACTTTCATTATCATGAAAGAAACCCTTCATGCTACCAGCATTACAATGTGAGGAAAATCACCTCTAAATTTCTCAGTGATACTAGTGCCTTGGATGCCAATGTTAACTTTTGATGAGCTACGATACAAAATTGTGTAGCCGTCCCCATGCAGACTGTGTGTTGATTGTGAAGGATGTTTGTTTTTATACTGGCTGCCATTTTGTCTTACTTTGATGTACTTTGAAATTGCACATCCTTCAAAAGGGTTGAAAGGGCATTTTTCTTATGAATATTTAAGTGTTGATTTGCATATTCTGTACTCTTCCTGAATATGCCAAGACATGCCCTGACCAAGAATGCTATGTTATTACATACAATTTATAATTATTAACCAGTATCACAAATGATATTATGATGATATTGTACCAAAAAATATATATATTTTATGTGATTGGTTACACAACAAACAGTCCTACAAATAAAATAATACAAGCATTTTTCCCATTGCTCACTCTTGCCAAGTTTAAATGGATGGTTTATCCGTTTAATCGTGCATATGTAACATTCAAAACAAACATCACGGCAGATTTATTTTCCAGTGTCGCAGTATAATAAAAGAGACAATTCTAATCCTTCAGCATTAAAGGCTGCGTATCTGACTGATTCTTCAAGATTAGCTGAGACGTTCTGTTCAGCCCATTATTTTAATATATTGCTGATGTATATTTTTGGTCCACCAAAGTGTGTCTAGTGCACACTTTGTATATCTGTCTTTACAACCACAAATTACCGTCCTGTAACATTTTATGATCCAATAAATATGGGTTATTGGGAGATGAAAGAAGCAGTGTTCCATAAAACAGCTTCACCGTAAGGATGTGCAGATGCTGTTGAAAACTGCAATAAAATGTATCCCAGCAGCCCAAAGCTATAGTGCAGCTCCGGACACATGAAACATTCTCCACCTGCTCATGATTAAGAGGGACTTTGGAGGGCACCATCTGCTCTCTTGATTTCTGACCAGAGCAAGAACAAAGGGAATGGAAAGATAACAACTGGAGAAGACCTTGAGGGAGCTGTGAAATCCAGTAAGTCTAGTCTGTCTCCCAGTCACTTTAGGGCATTTACACATCCCTGTGCTACCTTGAATCCTTGTCAAGCAGAATATACTGTCAAGCTAGTATTGAGTTTTTGAGCGAAACTGCAGTTTAATGCACTTCTCTCTGACATCTAGAACTTAAGACCGCAGTATCATCTCATCAATCTGACTCAAAGAAAAAGTGGAACTATTGCGCAGCTTTAAATGTCTTGGTGACCCTAAACTTTCCTTCTTATAAGTCTAACTACATGCTAAAACATGATTGCAACCCTAACAAGATGCTATACAACATGCTAGAAATGTCAAGTAACATGCTAACTACACCAAGCAACATGTTAAAACATGCTATCAATACCCGGCAACATGCTAACATGTACGGATTACTGTTAAGAACACTTGATTTGGTTGTTATGGAAGCTTGTTTCGCCAGAGAACAAAAAATAAAGAAAAGGTAATTGTGACTTGTATCTCACAATTCTGACTTTTATCTAAAGTCGCAATTGTAAATCATAAAGTAAGAATTATGCGATATAAACTCGCAATTGCAAGAAAAAAGTCAGAATTGCGGGGGGAAAAAGTCAGAATTGCGTGATATAAACTTGCAATTGCGTGAAATAAACTCAATTGTGAGAAAAATACAGAACTGTTGGATGTAAACTCGTAATTGCAAGAAAAAAAAAGTCCGAATTGTGAGATCCCTTTTTTACTTTTTATTCAGTGGCGGAAAACAAGCTTCAAGCATCAAGAAAGAAAGAAAGAAAGAAAGAAAGAAAGAAAGAAAGAAAGAAAGAAAGAAAGAAAGAAAGAAAGAAAGAAAGAAAGAAAGAATGGGACAGCATGAGAGTGAGTAAATGAGAGAAATTACATTTTATTGGGGATTTATCACTTCCATTTAGTCAAGAGCTCAAGGATGATGGATACAATTAGAACCTTTTCACTAATGCACTAATGCTGAAATAACAAGACGGTTCTATGCATGTGCACATACACAGCTGCGATAGCATGAGTAGCTTGATAGTGTGGCGTTTTGAAACAATTCCTCTGTACTGCTGTCTTGTACCAGCAGATTAATGTTGCTGCTGACAAGAATGTTAATGTGTTTTCTGTAAATATAATGTAGTTTTACACCTTAACATGTCTTACATTAGCCAGCATCACAACACAAACAAACATGAAAGGGCTATTCTTAAAAGGACTATAATGACATTTCAGTGCAAAGAATTGGTTATATTGTGCCATAACTGTATTTCTTGAGACAGTTAACTAAATTGGATGGCTAAAGGAACATTAAAAGGCAATTATAAATTAATATAATAACTATTCTTTGACAAGAGAATATAAAGGTGATTATTAAATACTTTCTTTTTTCTTATCTCAGCTCCAAAGACAACAATATTTTAAGTTAACCGTTGGTTGGGTGTGTTTCTATTTGATCGCTGTTCTGTTTCTTTGAGCATCCCAACCATTTTGGCTCAATGTTATTTTAATATTATTTATAGTTTTTATTAATATTTAATTAATACATTTAATTAGTAAATTTGCTTTTATTTTTATATTTTCTGTTTTGATTTTAGATTTAGTAATTTTGTTATGTACTTTTATCATTTTTATTAGTTTTTGTTTTTTAATAATTCTATTTAGATTTCATGTATATCTATTGCATTTTTAGTTTGAGTAATTTTAGTACTTCGACTTATTGTATTTCAGTTAACATTTCACATTTATTAAAGTTAACATTAACAATTTTTGTTCAAGTTTAAATTCTAATTTTTTGTTTTATTTTATTTTATAAATTGAAAAACAATAAACAAAAAAGTATTTTACTGACACAATGGCTTTGGCCCAAGCAATAGACTGAAGTTAGGGAATGTTTGTAAAAAAAAAAAAAAAGTCAGTCGGGCACGCACGCACATGCACACACACACACACACACACACACACACACACACACACACACACACACACACACACACACACACACACACACACACACACACACACACACACACACACACACACACACACACTTTGACAACCTTCACATAAAGGAAATGTTTTGCTACAGTCTGAGGTGAATGATGAAAGAAAACTCTAAACAATAAAGGTTCTTTATAGTGGAAAAATGTTCTTTACATTATTCAAATATTATTCAAATATAAAACTGCAGCAATAACAAAAATAATTGCTATATTCACTGCACAGATAAGAGCAAATATCCAAAGATTGTACAAAAAAGACAAAAGTCAAGATAAAAGGGGGAAAGCTTCAATAACTCAATATATTTTGATTTTCAACAAATACATTCTCTAAGAGTAACATACTATTTTATGTATGAATTTATATAATGTAAATCATATAAAAAAGTAAGAATTTTTTTTTTTTTTTTTTTAAAGTAAGCATGAAGGTCCACCCCCACCTATCAATGGGACGTAAGCCAGGGGTATTCCAGAAAGCAGGTTATGTGACTCGGAGTAAGCTGATAACATCAACTAAGTTTCAGGTAGCCACAGATATTGCAACTTATTCTCTGAACATGATATAAAGTAATAATGATTAAAGATTAAGATATAAGATATAAGACAAATGTAGGAGGCGATATGCACTAAGAATGTAAATTGCCATTAAACACCCTGGATTAGGTGCTCAGTTGAGAATTCCTTTGTGTAGTCACTGTTAACTCTGAGTTTCAAACTCCGGGGTTGACTGAACTAACTCCAGACTGTGGTTTTGGAACCTGCATACCTCGAGTAAGCAAGGTCTGGGTAAATCAACCGAGAGTTCAGGGTATATGTGACGGTTAAGTTAACCTTGCTTTCTGGAATAACCCTGATTGTACGAAAACATACGAACGAGATTGCACAAATTCATACAAAATTCCAAGATAACATATGTTCTGTGTAGAAACTCCAGCATGCCCCCTGTGTGTGTCCAAGAAAGGCTCTTTGAAAACATATTGAGCAGCTGCACCCGGGCCCTGGGCGATGTCCGTTATCACTAGAGACAGAACCTCAAGACCATAGCTGAGGCAATCAGCAAGAGGATCAGTGAGAGCAGAAGCGCCAACACTACAGCCAGGATGATCACATTTGTCAAGAAGGGAGAGCAGCCCAAGAGGAAAAACAACCCTGTTGGCTTGCTCTACACTGCATGATACTGGGTGATGACAGTTCACCACAGGCAGCTGGAAATTCCAGATCACGCTTAGACCCGGACATCATCCTCGTCTCGGAGTCTACAAAACACCTTAAGAGCTAACTGTGCCTTGGAAGAGGCTCAGGAGAGAAAGAGGGAGAAGTATGAGGGACTGCTGGAGGCCTGCTGTTGGAATGGGTGGAAAAACAGGTGCACATGCCAGTGGAGGAGGGTTGCCGAAGATTTGCTGGTCATTCCCTCAGCAAGGCTTATGGAATGCTGGGAGTAACTGGTGCAAGCCAGAGAAGAGCCATCAGCAACAGCATGGAGGCTGCAGAGCGGGCATCAAGCGATGGTCGAAGGGGGGGCATACAATGCCACTTGGACAAAGGCAGAGGCTGGATCAACCTCGGTCGGGTCGCCTGGAAGAGGGTGTCTGTTGAAAGACACGAAACACCCAATGACGCCGGGAAACAACATTGATGATGTGTCCAAGTTTGACCTTCAGAGGCTGTATGAATAACCGAATAAAAATATTTTGCTAATTCATTATTAAGTCATGACGTTATTTCTGAATTTTCTCTGAACGTTCAAAATGTCCAGTTTTTTATATGTCCACTTTTTTTCTCGGTTGTGCGAACGTTAAGGAAACTTTTCATTTTATCATTCTTCAGACATTTTGGGAAAGTTACTTTTGAATGTTCTCTGAAACAAGTAGCAGGAATTAAAAAAAAAATGTTATATGAACATCCAACTAAAGCATTTCAGGGAAAAAAAATCCAAGATATGAAAGATGTATAAATAATGATGATACAAAAAACATTAATGAAGATCGTTGAACGAACGTTACTGGAAGAGCGTTGGTTCATGACTTTGAGAGAATCTTGCAAGAGTGTTAGCTGAAGTTCTGAGATTGTCCCAAGTTAGCCGGGTAGCCACCAATTCACCAAAACATAAAAAAAGTAACGAATTGCAATGAGATTATGTTGTTTTCAACCAACAAATATGAAATATAGTTAGCAGCTGAAGTGTAAAGTATTTTTATTAGAAGGCTTATTCGTTTGTGTGTCAGATGCTTTTAACACTTTTCTAATATTTCACTTTTTTTCACTTTCTTTCAGACAGTGAGATACCTTGAAAATTTTACTGGAGCAAAGACTATTTTTCTTGTTGGATGTTGGGCTTTCTAAAAAGTTACATTAGACAGAAAGTAATTTTTTAATGGCTCAAAAAAAAATTTTAATCTTTTCATAAATTTTTTATATATATATGCTAATAAAATGGGCAAAAAATGGGCCTACAGTGCTTGTCAGAGCGGGAGAAGTGAAGGTCAGGTTGTCTAGACAGGGTGGTACAGCCGCACATGAATCTCGACAGAGTCAGCTGAGAGACATGATACTGTATTTATGGTATCAGTGACAAGACACAATAAGCATTGCGTTCGCCTCAACACGCACTACCAGCAGGACTCTTCGTATCCACCTGCACCTGTCATTCGCCTCAACAAGAGTTGATGATAAAGTTGAGCAGAGATGGACCATCACTTGGAAATCACCTCCCGAAAGTCTCCTCTGTAACATAAATGTGACCAAAAAGCGATAGTATCATAATGTGACCATAAGTGACGTGTAGCCAATATCACAATATCAAATCAAAATGAGATTGTTATCGTTTGGCATTTACACATCCAAAGCTGAGCTGTGATCTAAAAACGTTTTTGATGCCCTTTGAAGCTCCAGCTGAGAGACTAAAAAATGAAACGGATTAAAAACCGTTAGTAAACTCGGATGTCTGAGAGTGTGATGGGGTAAAACAAGGAAAAGTTTTTTTTTTTTTTTCATAAAAATTCCCTGCAGTGCAGTAGAAAAAAAAACGTTTCCGACCGATTTCGGTGCCGCTGAGGACTGAGAGTTGAAACGAGAGTTGAAACCAGCTATAAAATAGGTCATGAGAGAGTGTAATGATTGGAACAGTGCAGGTATGGCTGAACACAGAAAGGCCTTTAAATAGTCATCAGTATTCCACGCTTGTTCTTTAGACTGTTTGGAACTTCTCTTTTATTCTTCGGGAACAGAATAAAACAGCGGGAGGTCTCATTGACGTCTTTTTGCAAACTCACCGTAATAAGCCCTCTGGGCTCTAATTTTACTCTCACAGCAGGAATAAAGCATTTTACATTTGTACCTCATTCTTATTTTTGGCAGCCGAAGGACAAGGAAGACATCAGCCTGTGGACCAGAGTCTCAATGCTGAGATCACAGTCTATATCTTTTATGATTTTACCCTGAATTCATCTAGTATCGTATCATCCTTCCCCTTGCAGTGGAACCAGCATCTGTGAGTCTGCGACTCTCACAGATTTTGGTTTGTTTATTTTGGCTGAAACTTTTCTAGCATTTAATTTTAGGCCTGAGTGATAATATAGAATCAAGATGAATATTTTTATCATTTTATGCGTCTATCAGCTGCATAAAGAGGAGCTTCAGTAAGGCTATGGTTGTCTTTTCCTACACACCACTTTATTTAGTTCACAATTCACATGAATGTCTTTAATCGCTGTGAAGAAAAAGCGGGTTATGTTTTCCCAACCCAATGTTTCCATTTCCAAGAATGCTCAGTCCCCACAGGCCTTCACTTGCATGAATATTCATGAGCTTACGGCATAGCCTATTGATTTGCTTGTTTTGAACAATGTTATAACAAACTGGCTCCATCTAGAACCAGTCAGTCTGTGTCATTCAGTCATAAAAGATATATAAAAAGATCATGAGGTTGTTTTTCACGGCTAAACAAATGTACAGTTTTAAATTTAGAAGTTTCCAAGCTGTCCATTTAAAAACGCATGTCGTCGTATTGCCATGTGTGGACTGTTTATGGTTTTGCAGCGACATCTTGTGGTTAAAATGGTGAATAAATGTGGATAAAGCTGAGTAAAAGGTGAGCTTGGTGTGGTTAAGATTTCTTTACGACCTTGTTACTGCTAATGTGTCCAAAACTAAAAATTATCTTTTATATTATTGTTATATTATTGTATAAAAAACAACGTGAAGGGGGGAGACTGGGGGTAAGTGTAACATTATTCTTGATAACATCTAATGAAATAATAAATATATGTGGCAACAATGTTTACGCTGAAAAAAGAAACCTTAATAGCACTGATTTAATTTAACAAGTCAGAATGTTAAATCCAATGAGAAAACAAATTTCTTAAATGATTATTAATATTACTGTATAGTTTTCATCCTTAATTTTGTAACTGTGAATACACTACTATTAAAAAATATTATCAAAGTCTCTTGGTTGTTTGGTAACAAATCTTTGTGTTTATTTTTGTGTGTGTGTGTGTGTGTGTGTGTATATATATATATACACACACACTGTGTTAATCATATGATACTATGTTCAAGGGATAGTTCACCCCAAAGAATAAATTGTTCACCCTCACCTCAGGCCCAAACTGTGTTCGATGAGTCAGTTTTTTGATGCTGAGAGATCCAAATGTTTTTGTTTTTGTCCAGCTCTTAAGTAAATCGGGACTAAATATTGCAGGCAATGGAGGCAATTGTACCCTTAGAGGAGGAGAGATTTGCTTCTTCTGAGTTTCTTTGCTTATGTGTGTGGTTTTGATGAAGTCAGACCTTCTTGTGAATAATTTGGTATCATCACTCAGTTGGTCTTGAGCCATAGCAGGTTGAAGGTGGTGTAGTTCTGTTGAGACATTATGTACAGTCAATATCTAATACTAGAACCTTTTTAAGTTAGCTTTTTAATTACGCTCTCACTCCCATACAAATCAAAAGTTTGGAATCATGAAGATTTTTATTTTATTTTATGTATGGTCACAAAGGCTAGATTTATTTGATCAAAAATACAGTAAAAGAAATGTCAGCATCATTACTTCAGTCTTCAATGTCACATGAACATATTAAAATATAAATATATATAAAAAAATGTTATTTTAAATTGTAAAAATATTTCACCATATTACTGTTTTTACTGTATTTTAGATCAAATAACTGCAGCGTTGGAGAGCAAAAGAGACTTCTGTCAAAACATTAAAAAAATCTTAATGATTCCAAACTGTTGCATGGTAGTGTGTATGTATATATAAAATATTAAATGAATTATTGCATATTATTATACATAGCCTTAATGTCTAGGTTTACAAAGGGGAATTTGTAAGTAGGATCTTGTGTCCAATGCAACAGACATCTGTCTGTTCAATTAGTCCTTTCAATTCAGGCTGTTTTGGGTGGCATATATACCTAATAGATTATTTTCAATACCCCAACCCCCAAAAGCCCAAACTTTTCTTACCTGCAGTACTGCTTACCTAACACTGTGCTATTGCTGAGCAGAATGCAACACAGGCACACATCCCTCAGCCCAAGCATCAATAGCACAAGGCTGAGGTTCTGGGTCCTCTTGCCAAAAGGGTTCATGTTCTGGATCATCCCCCTCATCTCTCATCAGGAGAAGACATTCTATCGTCTCAACCAGGTTATTTTGTGCCCACCAAACCGAGAAGGGTATCAACTGGAGGGTAGGAAGTTTGTGTATAAGTTAAATCCATGCATCACACAACTTTTTCATTGCAAGTAAGCTACTCATATACAGTAAGCACACAGACTTTAATCATGTTAGCTGACATATTGAACTTTACGCAGATGAAAACGAGGATGTGAGGGATAGACTTTCAATCTTTAAAATGGCATGCACTGTATAAAGGTCCTAGATCACATGTCAGTTTCAAAACTCACAGCTTTCAAAGCTATTTTATGGAATTATGTTTATTGGAAGAAATATGTTCCCTTTCAGTCGATAACGTCAGACGTAGTCGACGGTCGACTGAATGGGGATCGCGCTAGAGAGCCTATCATCTTCGATTACTATTGAACGAGCCAATGGAATTTGGCGTGCGTGATTTGCATCACACACTCCGCCCCCGCGGCGCGGGTATAAATACGGAAGTGGATGCACGCACTAGTTGCCTTTCGCTTCGGAGCCATTCGTCTTTGATGTCTCTGAAGAGTGCTGTTGTATTCAACGAGCGAGTGTGTCGGTGTTCTTGCGGGAAGACCTCTCCAGTGTTGGTGTTCTACAGCGTGGTGCAGCGGTGATCGCGAGCTTCTCAGCTCCCAACTGCTGTTTTAACAGCATCAAATTTCTATTGTTTGTTTGTGTGTTGACGGTTGGTTAGAGGGCGAGAAGTGAGTGCTTCACTGTTGGTTGAAAGACTATTCAGTGTTTGCCGCGGTCATTCCCTGTGTGCTCCGGCACTGGTGACGGTCCCATTTCCTAAAAGAGCAACACGGGTGTGAGTGCATCTTTTTCAAGATGCCATTCCATCCGTGCGTTTCTGGGTGCGGTCTGGCGCTATCCCCCTCTGACGGTCACGAAAGTTGTGTCGCATGTTTGGGCTTACAGCATGCCGAGGCAGCTTTCGTGGATGAGTCATGTTCTCACTGCAGGAACATGGCCATCTCGGTGTTGAGATCTAGACTCGCCTTCGTCAAAAGCGTTGGTGCAGTCCCCACCTCTGGGCCCCGCCCTTGTTCTTCCTCTGGGTTACCTTCCCAGAGAAAGACTGGGGTGCCGTCCAAGCTGGGTGATCTGAGGATCACAGTGAGGGGTAATCCGCCCGGCCAGGCCCCGTGGGTCCCTCACTCCTCCTTCGCACCGCAACCGGTGGAGCTCCCCATTGATCCCGCTGGTCCCTCTGTAATGGACAGGCCAGCCGTGTCATATGGGGCCCCTCCAGGGGATACCATGTGTATCGCAGCATCGGAGTGGGAGCTGAACTCTGGAGATGACGACTCGGCTGCACTGCCTCCCTCCGGGAGACCAGTGTTACCCGAGCCAGATCCAGAAATGTCAGCTATGCTGAAAAAGGCCGCCGAGGCGGTAGGGCTCGTGTGGAACCCTCCACCGTGTCCCGAGCCGTCTCGGTTGGATGATTGGTATATCGGGGCGGCCCGTACTGGTTCTAAGTCCGCCGCCCCGGTTCCTTTCTTTCCTGAAGTGCATGAGGAGCTTACGAGGGCATGGATGGCACCTTTCTCTGCCAGAAACCGACTGAGTGGCTCCTCCCCCCTCACTACCCTTGATGGGGGAGCGGTGAAGGGTTACGAGGCTATGTTATGCAGATGCAGTTATGCCCAACGGCGGCCGCTTCCTGGAGAGGTGATCCTCGTCACCCCTCTAAATGCTGTAAGTTCTCGTCCGCTCTTACGGGCAAGGCTCACAAAGCTTGTGGGCAAGCCGCTTCCTCTCTGCATGCCATGGCGTTGCTCCAGGTCCACCAGGCCCAGGCACTCATGAACATGCACGAGGGTAGTCCGGACCGTGAGCTCATGGGTGAGCTCCGCACTGCAACTGACCTCGCCCTTCGGGCAACGAAGGTTGCATCTCGCGCGGTCGGTTCGGCGATGTCCACACTTGTCCACCGATGTCTGGCTCAACCTGGCCGATATGAGAGAAGCGGACAAGGTTCGGTTCCTGGATTCTCCCATTTCCCAGGTTGGGTTATTCGGCGACGCTGTGGAGAACTTTGCCCAACAGCTCAGAAACAGACGGAGGCCATCCGGCACATCCTGCCTCGGAGGGACGCTGCTGCCTTCACCCGCCCGCCGAGGTCAGATCCTCCGCCTGTTCGTCGCCGAGGGCATCCGCCCACAGCCGCCTCAGCTCCCGCCGGACCACCGCAGCAGCCTTCACCCAGGTTCCGGCGTGGAGCCGGCCGCGGAAGGGGCGCCCAGCCTGCTGCAGGCGCTGCCAAGCCAGGTGGTAGGCATCAGCGCAAAAGAAAACGCTGAACCTGGACGGGCTCTCAGGGATGGAGGAGTTGCTCGTGGAGTGGTCGCCGATCCACTCCCTCTGGCTGGTTGGAGGGCCGGCTGGAGTTTTTTGTTATGTGTGTGCCTGTTCCGCCGCTGGCCCCTATAAAAACGGGGTCAGCGGTACCCACATATTCAGAAAAAGAGCAAATTTTCTATTCCTGAGTCCCAAGTGACCAGTCTGGCGGGTGTGACCCTGTATTAGCCTTACATCCCCCAGCTTCCCTTGGTCGCCAGCAGGCAGCTTGGGGCGTCCGAGGACCCGGTCATCCGCCTTCTCACGTCCCCCTGCCGCTAGTGGAGACAGGTAAGTGTTGCACTGCACACTAACACCACTATCTCTACTTTGCTGCCCCACCTCAGGCTCGGCTACCCCACTCAAGTCAGTGATAATCATCACACAGGTGTTGAGCAGACGTGCTCCTGAAAATTCAGTGATATTCATCACACCGAGTGTGGAGCAGTGCTCCTGACTTTTGCGTGCTTATCTTATCCTGCTGGCGAAGGATTTGATATAGCCGCTCCTCCAGCCGGTACGAAGGCCAGTTGTAAACTCGTTCTTCGTGCTACTAGGTGGTGGGTCGTGACCATCTTGGCCCAAGATTGGTCTGCAGCTCCGACCTGAAAGACATGTGCTTCAGATCTCTACCTTCCGCACCGCAGGCCATCCTGTGTGTTGCGTGTAAGGGTGGAGTATCAGTACAGTGTCCTTCCCCTCGAGTGCTCCAGAGCCCGTTGGGTCTTCAGGTCAACTGGAAGAGAGTAATCTCGCCCACGGGCTGAGTATCTCTTTTTCAGTTTTGGAGATGGACTCGGTCTAATACGTCTCTCCAATGAGAATGTGTTCAGCTGGTGTTGAAGTGAGAAAGGGTCCCACTGAAAGAACTTTCAGAGGCTCCTGGGGTATATGGTAGTTGCAGGATACAATTTTAATGGAAAAAAATAAATATGGTGCTTCCCTGGGGCCCGTTTCAATAAGGAGGTTCAACCAACTCTGAGTTAAAACTTGAACTCTGAGTTGACTTACCCTGAGACTCAGGTTGCCCTTCCTGTTTTCGGTTTCAGAACAGCTGAAATGAGTAAGTTCAATCAACTCTAAGTTGACTGACTCGGAGTTAAGCGCGTGCACCACAACTATAAAAAGCCATTATCAATGGAGCACAGATATTATGAGTCACCATGGTAACAGCACCAGACAAAAAGAGGTCTGCATATTTCTCATCAGCAGTACGCAAACATTTTCTTTTTAAGCAACAGGGCAGCAGCGGCGATCGAGAGAGTTGGTTTGGGAGAAAATAGTTGCTCGAGTCAATGCGTAAGTTAACATTTTAATTAGGCTACTGTTATACAGTGTTGGGTGTAATTACCAAGTAATCTAAATACTGTAATTTAAATAAAGGGATTACTCTTAATTCTTCTGTAATATAAAGTAAAATATGATGTCATTGCATTAAATACTGCATAGACTATAGAACAATTCTGTATAAAACAACAATGGATTTAACATAACATTTTTTAAAGGTATATTTTTAATGTAACCTTCTCTCTCTACACACTTTGGTCAATTCAAGAATAATTGATGCAATTGTATATTGTTAATTTGAAAGCATTAAAAGTGCAGTTTATTGTCTCTTTTTGTATTGTTCAAGTGGTTGAGGTTGATATGGGATTTATAAAGTAATTAGTAATAAGTAGACCAATACTTTCTAGAGATAGTAATTATTACATTAATCTAATTACACTGTTGAAGATGTCATTTGTAGTTAGTAATTAATAACTATTTTAGAGTAACTTACCCAACTGTTATAATATCAGAGGTGAAACTGGAAGAACAGTATGTTATTCAACCTAATTTTAATTTTCATGTAGGTGCAATCCTTCAGGCATTAAAAGAAAATAGCAGCTGAAAAAATGAAATATAAAAACATAATTCAGTCAGGTATGGCTTGAGAATATCATGGATGTAGGCTACCTGACTTTACAAACATTTGACATATTAAATAACTAAATAGCATCCAGTGTCTTGCAGTGCAGCAGCATTTTTGACATAGGTCTAATTAACACAATTAAATGTTCATTCTCATTTGACTTCTACTCAGCCAACAAAAAGAAGGAAGAGGCTCGCAAAGATGGAGATGGAGATGAAGATGCAGAGGAGATGGAGATGCAGAGGAGATGGAGATGCAGAGGAGATGCAGAGGAGATGGAGATGCAGAGGAGATGGAGATGCAGAGGAGATGGAGATGGAGATGCAGAGGAGATGGAGATGCAGATGCAGATGAGTTGGAGATGCAGATGCAGAAGAGATGGAGATGGAGATGCAGAGGAGATGGAGATGCAGAGGAGATGGAGATGGAGATGCAGATGAGTTGGAGATGGAGATGCAGAGGAGATGGAGATGGAGATGCAGAGGAGATGGAGATGGAGATGGAGATGCAGAGGAGATAGAGATGCAGATGCAGAGGAGATGGAGATGCAGATGCAGAGGAGATGCAGAGGAGATGGAGATGGAGATGCAGAGGAGATGGAGATGCAGAGGAGATGGAGATGCAGATGCAGAGGAGATGGAGATGGAGATGCAGAGGAGATGGAGAAGGAGATGCAGAGGAGATGGAGATGCAGAGGAATGGAGATGGAGATGGAGATGGAGATGCAGAGGAGATGGAGATGGAGATGGAGATGCAGAGGAGATGGAGATGGAGATGGAGATGCAGAGGAGATGGAGATGGAGATGGAGAGTGAGATGCAGAGGAGATGGAGATGGAGATGGAGAGGAGATGCAGAGGAGATGGAGATGGAGATGCAGAGGAGATGGAGATGGAGATGCAGAGGAGATGGAGATGCAGAGGAGATGGAGATGGAGATGCAGAGGAGATGGAGATGGAGATGGAGATGGAGATGCAGAGGAGATGGAGATGGAGATGGAGATGCAGAGGAGATGGAGATGGAGATGCAGAGGAGATGGAGATGCAGAGGAGATGGAGATGGAGATGGAGATGCAGAGGGAGATGGAGATGGAGATGCAGAGGAGATGGAGATGCAGAGGAGATGGAGATGCAGATGCAGAAGAGATGGAGATGGAGATGCAGAGGAGATGGAGATGGAGATGGAGATGGAGAGGAGATGGAGATGCAGAGGAGATGGAGATGGAGATGCAGAGGAGATAGAGATGCAGAGGAGATGGAGATGGAGATGCAGAGGAGATGGAGATGCAGAGGAGATGCAGAGGAGATGGAGATGGAGATGCAGAGGAGATGGAGATGGAGATGCAGAGGAGATGGAGATGGAGATGCAGAGGAGATGGAGATGGCCCTGAGCCTGAATGCTGGAAAGCCAATGGCTGAGGGAATTCCTGGAGGGACTTCATCAGAGCCAGTCACTCCCGAAGATTCAAGTGCCTTCATAAAATGTAAGAGGTGTATGTGATTGTGATAACAATATGTGTTATTTTTTATATAGGGCGTTTTTGATATTTCCATATATTTTACTTTGGGTTGAGTTTTTTGTTGCTCCCAACAGATTCTGATGGTAATATCTGTCTTTTGGAGCCTCCTGTCCCAACAGAACCCCAGACAGTTGTAAGTAGCCTACTCAATACACCAGAAATTATGACAAATAGTATTATAAAATGTGCTCAACCAAATGCTCATCTTCACAGGACGATGGGGGATTAAGAAACAGTTTCTGCTGCCACAGAGAGGCCTACAGAGGAAATGTTAATATTATGTGTCTACACATCAAACAATCTACACATTCACATTTCTTCACATTATTTATCTGGAGTAGCCTATAGAAACTAAGTTTATATCTAAGTATAAACGGATATTCTTATCTCTACCCCGTCCCCAGAGTGTGGAAGAACAGTTGGAGGAAGGTCCATCAACTTCTGGTGCACAGATGAACACAGTTCAGCGATTTTCAGTGAATGACACAGTTTAATTCTGTAGAATTTGTTTAGAGCTACATGATGTAACTCTAATCTACTGTATTTTCAGTTGCCAGTTAAGAAGTTATATAGACTTCATCTTATTAAAAAAATTTGGGGGAAAAACAGCAATGAATAAATGTACCGAAAAAATGAATGAGGTGTTTAAACACCGCTTCCTCTTTAAAAAAGGGGAGGAGACCGAAATAAACTCTGGGTTTACGGAAGTAAACCTGCTCCCGACCAGGTTAGGTTCACAGAGTAAGTTACCATGGTAACTGACTCTGAGTATAAGTTACCTCTCTTTCAGAAACGGGCTTGACTTACCCTGCTTTCTCAGGTTTGACTTACCTCGCATTCTGAAACAGAAAACCCAGAGTTTCCCTCATTTCAGGGTTAACATACTCAGAGTTTTCACTTAACCTCCTTTCTGAAACAGGCCCGTGGTCTATTGCAGGGTTATTATAAAAACAATTTTTTTAAATAATATAATTTTAAAAAAACTAAATAAAAAAAAACTTTTACTGATTTAATTTTAGCTTGCCAAGAAAAAAAGTATTTTATTTGGTTTAACTTGATTTACTAAAATAACTAAAACTAAAATGAAAACTAGCCTATAGACATATTTAAAATAATAATAATAATAATAATAATAATAATAATAAAAAATAATAAAAACAATTTAAAATATGAATAAAAACGGCAATATATCTCATTGATACTAAAACAGAAAACTTGACTGAATGATCACATATTGCACACTATAACGTGTGTTTAACATGGCATAACATATCCTAAAACAGCCAAAACTACAGCATAGAAGTATATAAAATGAATGTAGCAGATCAGATCCTATAGACATATTAAAAATAATTCCATGAAATTTCAGCTCACCTGTCTTTTTAAATACACCTGAAAACATCGGTCCATCAGTCTGTCCATTATTTCCGCTATGATGTCCACCACCACCTCCTCCCCCTCCTCTTTGGTGAGCATGCTGGTCCAGGTGGACTCGGTTAGGAGGCCCGGCACAATGTCCACGGTCTCGACGGGCTGGACCGAGTGTGGTGGAGGAGCAGCATTAACTGAGCCAGAATCAGTGCGGCTTTTATCGCCCCGAGATTTGGCAGCAGAGCGACGCATGGTCTTCACTTCTCTGTTAAAAATAAAATAAAAATAACTGGGGGCAGAAGGAGAACAACAGGACTCCAAAAATGCAGTATTTTGTCACATGGAGTTGTCAAAATCAGGGACGTGCACAGGGGGGTTGCTCAGGTTGCCCGGGCAACTGCCCATATGCCCTTCTCGACTCAGGTTGCCCTTCCGAGAAAAAAATTATAAAATCGTACAATGGCTGCAGAATTTCACATAGGCCTAGACATTTTTTTTATTTATCTTTTTTAAATCGCAAAGCCTCATTCACTTCCATTCGTGCACCGAAAGTGAAAGTCAGTAAGGGAAGGGCAAACTGTTTACGTGGCTGCAGCGCTGCACGCGACCGGTGCGTAAGACCCCACAAATTACTTAAGGCCCCGCCTCCATCTCGTGTCATAGCGTGTCAATTAATGTGTACAACATCCATGACAAAATGAAGCGAAACTATCCTTCTGGTCACGAAAAGATGAAGAAGAAAAAACCAATGAGAGTGAATTGCGGGAATAACAATCAGGTAAACTTGTGTTCTCTCCTCTCTAAGTTTGATGTCAGCAAAGTTTGATGTTTTTCGGTCTTGCTAACCTAGCTGGGCAGGCAGTGCATCTCTTGCATCACTTTGTGCCTGACAAAAGTGAGAGTAAAATAAAAAAATTTATTACGTTTGTTTTTGATAAACGACAAAGTGCAACGGTGTGTGTTTACCTACTGCAGCTCGGAAAACATAACCGCGTCGCGTGTGTTATCGTGCGTTCATATGCGCCTGCACGAAATGAAACTCGCATTTTTCAAGCAGAAATATGTGGAGACCAGACATACTGTACAATACATGCACGTGAATGATGGCACTCCCAATCAAAGTCACATTTATAAAACAAGAAACTGATTATCTAGTCTCAGTGTAGTTAAAAACTCTAAACAACTGCACTAATTATGCAAGATAGAAAGCAATGTATTGACAATTTGACATTGATTGACTATTGATTTATAGGCTATATTGAATTTAAAATGTTGATTAGCTGGACATACTGGTCAATATGGATGCACATCCCTCAGTAAATAATAACCATAAATCAAGAATTGCTTCAACATGCATAATAATAAATAAATAAAAATCATACTGATGCCGAAAATACCCAGGCTGTAGAGAGAACCAAAGTTAATCCCAAAAGCCAAAGCTCAGGGTTATAATTTATTATTTTCTTCTTATTTATGTTTACGTTAATATTCACTTGTTATGTCAACATTCTATAGAAAATACTCTATTCAAAAAATATTGTTTGTTTGAACCTCATTCTGTTCTATATTGTTGTACTTATTCTTTGACTGTTTTGTTTCAAGGAGGGAGGATTGTATTGGGAGCACTGAAGTGTCAGGTGTGATTGTGTGGCAATGGCAAATGGTTTACATAGCTCACGGCGTCACAGGTCAGGTAGAGGGCCCCTTTTGCTTAGGGCCCCAGGGGGAGTTCAGGATCGGCCCTGGGTTTAGCAGTCGATTCTGTTCCCTACCGGAATTCCTGTTCCCTTTACGCAATCATACCTCAAATCATGCGTAGTTGCCCGTAGCCTACCATCAGAACTGAATACGAGCAAGAAGCACAACTGAATGTACAGGAAGCCCTTTTTTCAGGTCAGAGCAACTGCCCCTCATAATTCCTGTGCACGTCCCTGGTCAAAATGGTTGTCACGATCACCAACTGGAGTAAAGGAATCAAACAAGGTTGTCCCATTTCTCCTCTGCTCTTTATTGCTGCAGCGGAAATGCTTTCTATTCTTATAAAAAATTCTGATTTTGAAAAATTGACAGTGTTTGGCAAACAGTTAGTCACTAGCCAATTGGCTGATGACACGACTATATGAAAAACATTAACCAAATTCCAAAAATTCTCTAAACTATAGAGCTTTTCTCCAGGGCTTCCGGTTTAAATTTAAATCTGAAAAAATGTTAATTATTACCAATTCATAACTTCACTCTTTCGACTTTTTGCAATATTCCTGTTAAAGATACTGTTAAATACCTAGGTATACACATTACAAAGGATAATGTCTCACTTAATAATCTCAACATTTGGAATAATATAGATAAATGTAAATCTTTTTTGAATCTGTGGTCTCGAAGAGACATCTCTATTATTGGCCGAATTTTTCTTACAAAAATGGAATGCATTTCTAGACTTATTTACCCAGCTTACTCAATCTCATTTCCTAAGAATGCAATAAAAGCTATAAATCAAGCCAACTTCAATTTTATCTGGAAAAGAAAAACACACTACATTAGAAAAGGAATCTTGGTTAAGGAGTATGAAGAAGGAAGGCTAAAAGCAATCGACATTGAATGTATTAATGGTACTGTTAAAATGAATTGGCTAAGATCCTTTTTAAAAAATGAAAGTAGTTTTTGGTTTCATATCTCCAGTCAAATCTTTATGAAATTATGAGGTGTCAATCTTCTCCTTAGATGTGATTATGACCTTAAAAAACTCCCTGTTAAGTTATCAGTGTTTCATCAACAGGTTTTACTTTATTGGAAAATGATCTACAAGCATAATTTCAGTCCTCACAACATCCCTTTGTGGAACTGTAGGTATGTGGTATTTAGGAATAAGTCTTTATTTTACAAAAGTTGGTGGGAGAAAGGAATATGGTCTGTAATGCATATTTTAGATAATACTGGAGTCATTATGTCTTTTGACACTTTCTGTTAAAAATTCAATTTATTTGACAGAAAACAGTATGATAACATTATCAAAGCGATCCCACAATCTATAATTCAGGTGTCTTTCAACATATCTCAAAGTAATGTAACCCCCTGTCTTCCTAAGCTTTTGGTGAATGGAGTTCCCTTTCAAGGGAACTCGAGCTGCGTTGAGACGCAGTGGGAACGCTCTGCGTGATTGCGTCGTGAAGCACGTGTATAATCAGTCCAATGGAAGAGCGAGACGTCATAGGCGGATCCTCCGAGGAGGGTCATTGGAACTAAGTTATTTAAAGGGAGGCAAGATCTGAGGACTGTCATCTCTAATAAAGCTTCTGAGGGCTCCTCCGGGGCAGGGACGGTTTTGAGAAATCGTTTCTCTTCGGCGCCCTCTGGGGTGCGACTCTCTGAGGAGGGTCGCAGCGCTGCCAGTTCGGTTGTTCCCTGCCGGTTCGCCGTTCAGGGCACCGAGGTGTCAGCGTCCCCATACGATCCTCCGAGGAGGGTCGTAGAACGGTCAGTTCGGTTGTTCCCTGCCGGTTCGCCGCTTCAGGGCACCGTACTGACTGTTCAACCAAATCCAGAGGCCAGTCTTGAGAGACTGGTTCCCCTAGTAGAATTTCTGGCAGCGTGGAAACTACTGCCACATTGTTCTCGGTGGGTCCTGCACACTATAGAAAAGGGTTCAGAATTCGGTTCTTGTCCGCCCAGATTTCTAGGGGTCCTCCCCACTGTGGTGGACCCCGAGCAGGCTTTGGTTATGGAGCAGGAAGTACTGACACTTCTGCAAAAGGAGCTGTAGAAGGGGTTCCTCCTCCCGGCAGACAGTCAGGGTTTTACTGCCATTACTTCATTGTTCCGAAAGAGGATGAGGGGTTGCGTCCTACTCTAGACCTGCGTCAATTAAACAGCATATTATGCTTACGCTAAATATGATTGTGTCACAGATTCAGTCCGAGGACTGGTTTGTCACAATAGAGTTAAAGGACGCTTACTTATCTATCCATCCTCATCACAGGAGGTTCCTGAGGTTTGCTTTCAGGGGCGAAGCATACCAGTATCGGGTTCTTCCATTCGGCCTAGGTTATCACCCCACACCTTTTACAATATGCGTGGATGCAGCTCTGGCTCCTCTGAGATTCCAGGGCATTCGCGTATTAAATTATATCGACGATTGGTTGATTTTTAGCTCAGTCCGAGCTTTTGGCAGTTCAACATCGAGATGTCGTTCTGTCCCACATAAGGAGGTTGGGGTTGCGGCTCAACACCAAAAAGAGTGTACTCCTCCCAGCTTGAGGACCACTTTCTAGGTGTATTATGGGATTCGACAACAATGCAAGCACGTCTGTCTCCTGCACGTATTTCTGCGATTCTCACAGCCGTAAAGAATGTAAAACTAGGTCAGTCACTCACTGCAAACAGTCTCTGAGACTGTTGGGGCTCATGGTAGTTGCGTCTAACGTAGTTACTTTTGGCCTTCTGTACATGAGACCCCTGCAGTGGTGGCTGGGGACCAAGGGGTTTTCTCCGAGGGGAAATCCGTTTTTCGCATGATCAAGGTCACGCGGCTATGCCTTCGTGCCTCGGTCATGTGGAAGAAACCTTGGTTCCTCGCCCAGGGCCCAGTGCTGGGTGCTTCTTGTCGACGCGTCACGCTATCGACGGATGCTTCCCTCACAGGATGGGGGGCGGTCATGAGTGGCCGCTCGGTGAACGGTCTTTGGCTGGGGCTCATGGCAGTTGCGTCCAACGTAGTTACTTTTGGCCTTCTGTACATGAGACCCCGGCAGTGGTGGCTCGGGACCAAGGGGTTTTCTCCGAGGGGAAATCCGTTTTCGCATGATCAAGGTCACGCGGCTATGCCTTCGTGCCTCGGTCATGTGGAAGAACCTTGGTTCCTCGCCCAGGCCCAGTGTTGGGGGCTTCTTGTCGACGCATAATGCTATCGACGGATGTTTCCCTCACAAGTCGGGGGCAATCATGAGTGGTTGGTCGGCGAAGGGTCCGGACAACACACTGATGGTCTCGTATATCAGAGCAGATATCCTGTTGAGGCAGGGGCTGTGGCCCGGGGAATGGAGACTTCACCCCGAGGTGGTGGAGCTTCTTAGGGAGAACTTCGGTCAAACTACAAGTCGACCTTTCGCATCGCTTGTACAATGCATTGCCCTTGTGTTTCTCCCTCACGCATCCAGCTCCGCTTGGACTGGATGTAATGTAATAGGTGTGGTTGCCACTACACCTATACGCTTTTCCCGATATCTTTGCTCCTGGGAGCTCTGGAGTTGTGGATACTGTGGGCTCGGCCTCTGAGGGGGCCCAGCTCATAGATTCAGGTTTCTCGACCGAGGTCGTGGAGACCATACTCCAGTCTAGAGCTCCCTCCACGAGAAGACTAATATGCTGTTCTCTGCCTGGTGCAGAGAACGCCTTCTGAATCTCGTTTCTGCCCTTTTTGGTACAGTACTTGATTTCTGTAATGAATGTTTCTTTGCTGGGCTATCTCTGAGGAGAGATCCCTAATTTCGTCTTCTCCGTGGTACATGAGGCTGAGGCCTGCACGTACTTGGATTTGCACCTGGTTGGTGGTAGTATTTCTTCACCCCAGATCGGGTTGTATTTCTAGGTCCCTACTAAATGTGCGGTCATTTGTGCTCCAGGCCTTCTGTCCTCCACCTTTAATACCCCAGATCAGGAAAATCTTAAATCTGTTATGCCCTGTCCGGGCTTTGGATGCTTAGGTCCACAGAGCTGCTCAGTGGCGTTTATCAGAACAATTATTTGTCTGCTTCGGGTAACCTAAGATAGGTTGCCCTGCATCTAAACAGATAATGAGCAAGTGGGTAGTTGAGGCTATCTCACTTGCTTATGAAGCGGCCGGACAGCGTTCACCTGTGGCTGTTCAGGCCCATTCTACTAGGAGTATGGCTGCCTCTAGGCTTTAATTTCGGGTGTTTCCCTTCAGGATATTTGTAATGCGGCAGGCTGGTCCTCACCTCATACATTTGTCAGATTTTATGACCTACACCTCTCCACTCCCGGGGCTAGGTTGCTTGCTTCTAGTGTGCGCAAGGACTTCACACAGAACGGGCATTTGTCTTATGGCGTAGTGGGTATGGGGTTCCCACCGCGTCTCAACGCAGCTCGAGTTCCCTTGAAAGGGAACGTCTCAGGTTACGTATGTAACCCTGGTTCCCTGAGAGGGAACGAGACGCTGCATCTCCCGCCATACTTCCTGCATGCCCTGATCGACTTGCTTCAGGCTTTTTCAGAAGCTGTCGCGGTCTGTTTTCTGGTGTGCTTTATAGCTTCCTGGTCTATGACGTCACCGCCTATGACGTCTCGCTCTTCCATTGGACTGATTATACACGTGCTTCACGACGCAATCACGCAGAGCGTTCCCACCGCGTCTCAACGCAGCGTCTCGTTCCCTCTCAGGGAACCAGGGTTACATACGTAACCTGAGACGTTTCTCTAACTCACATTAATTTACCCAATATTACAATTCGCAAAGCCTTTGTGAAGGAATTATATCCTTATTCTTCAAATAAAAATTCAATCTCTCAATATTTTTCCAGTGCTGAAGTTAAGAACTTAAGAACAAAATATCTTAAATTTCCAGTTGCTCCAAAAGCAAAGGAAGTGCACTTTAAAATTCTGAATGGAGTCGATTGGAGTCAATCGATTTGGTCTTGATGCTAATAGTTGCTCCTTTTGTGTTGATCAGATTGAAACAACAGAACATCTGTTTTATGATTGTGAATTTGCTTATACCTTTTGGGAGGATTTGCATTACTGGTTATTTCCTAAATTTAAAGATTTACCTGTATTAACACAGGAAAATATCATTTTTGGTATTTTTATGAAAGATGAAACACTTGACTTGGCAGTAAACACATTTATTATTCTTGGGAAATTCTTTTTACACAAGAATAGATTCCTGAAAACACTACCAAACTTTTACGTTTTTCATAAAGAACTGTGTCATTACTTTTTATCGCTAAAATTGATGAAGAAAAAAAATGCCTTAATCTTAGCTACTTTGATAGAGGATGTGAATCTTTCTGAAAACCCCTAGTCTTTTATTTTATTTTTATTTTTTTTACCTTATTTGTATCTGTATTTTCTACTTCCTATGTGAAGGTGCCTGTCTGTTGTCTAAGAAGACATTTCATATGTTGTACCAGGCCAATTATGGTTGTTAATACTATTGTTCAATAGAAAAAAAAATTAAAAATTTAAAAAATTTAAAAAATCACCAGCTGGAGTGCCCTTAAGAGCCACCAGGGGGCTCTCCATCACAGACTATTGTCAGAGAATGTCTAATATGAGGAGAAGTTTCACTCTCTTCCGGGTTCTGAACTGGTTGCAGTTCCACTCTGGTTCCATATGAGGTCGCTCACAGGACGAGTGCAGAATGAATGGAGGTCTATCATGCCTGATTGCTTACTGCTGTTACTCATTACCTTGTTACGCACAGCCTATATAAACCCTGTTCACTCAGCCATTATTTGCAAAGTAATGTATGTGTCTATACTGCATTTCTAAATGTGCCATTGATTATCTGTTCCCTGGTTTTTGACCCCTGTGTTCCCGCCCTAGTATGTGTTGGGATCTATGGTTGGGATTGTTTGCCTGTGTTTTGACCTTTCCCTTATTTTTGAATTTGATTGTGGATTACAATTTTAATAAATACTGCATTTAGATTCTCAACCTTCGTGTATCTGAAGAGTACATGAAAATCGGTAAATTTCAGTAAAAATCTCAAAACTTTAAAAGTTTTGAGGCAAAATAAAATTATTAAAATGTTTTTTTTTCTATTAGTGAGGCTAGAGTGTCTGAATTCAGAATAGATTCCTAGTATACTACTCGTACTACAACTATAAATTACATTGGTCGACTAGTATGCTATATCACCAACTCCTGGTAAGCTGCTTTTACTTTAATATTCCAATTTTCCGATATTGAATACTTCCGTATTACATAGTATGCAAAAACAGTATCAGTACTGCAACTTTGGCAGTAAAGCAACACAACTGACGCTGGTATGTCACATGACAGTAACAACATGTGTAGATGTAGTATGTCCGGATTTAATTCATACTACTACCCATATTTGTATACTGTATGATAGAACTTTTTTTTAACAGTCGCAAAGTAAATTTAAAGGTAGTAGCCTACCTACTCAGACATGCAACCCCCACCACCATGAAAAATAATTTAGAATTTTACACTTTAGCTTATTTTTAAAAGGAGTATTTATTACAGAAATAATACTTTCGGAAATGTATACATAAGTGAACTAAATTTAATATTTTCAGACACTTCATTTAATGTTTTTTAGGGTGAATGAATTAGTAAAATTTAATATTTAATACATTTGTTTAAATTAAATGCAATTAGTTGAACTTGCTTTTTGACTTGATCTTGACTATTGTCTTTGAAATATGGTTAAAGTGTACTGCCACATGTAGGCTACTGAATAAAATATAGGCTACTTTAATTTATACAATGGTCTGTCTGAATACTTAATTCTAATTGGCTGGAAGGTGTGTGTTAAAACCATAGACTGTAAAAACACTGCTTTGGGTGGTTCTTTACCTCTGTGTCATGAACTAAAAATTTGTAATGCACATGATATACTGTATGACTAGATTGATCAGTGAATGCACACCTCCCTTATAATTTATTTAAACATTTAAATGTCATGTATTTAAATGTGTAATAATTACACATTTGTAATAATGAAGTTGCAAATTAGTACATTTAATATCAAATAAACACACTACAGTTAAAATTATAATTAAGTAATTTACATTTGCTTAAGTAGCCTATGTTAGTCAACATCAAAATAAGCATGACAAAAGATTATTAAAAACAATGATTTTGCATGTAACGTTAGGCCTGCTTAAATGAAAAACATAGTGCACTTTTTAAAAGTGTATTTTAGATAAGAAACAGTAATCAAAGTGTACTCTCTTTAAGTACACATTTTATTTCATTAATATTATATTATCTGCAAGTAAGTTACAGTTTTTTTTAAAATATATATTTTTTAAAGATTTTAAGTAGCCTACACAGCGAGTGCACATTCAATACAATTAAGCACACTTCTTTTTCACACGGGACACATCTAAAGTTATACAATTGAATTAATGACGAACATTTTTCAAACATTTTCACCATTAAGCACTCGACACATTAAAGAAGACATACTATGTAACATTTAAAACCTTACCTATCTCTTGTTGATCCTGGTTGCCAAGCAGCCGGGCCAGCGCCTCTGACGATGACGACACCGGAAACGACGAGATACTGCAGCCATATGTCACAGCAATTTCAGAACAGCAGTACTGGGCCAGCGGTCTCCGGGCAGAGTTTTACAACAGAGCTAATAGCACAGAATTATGGCGGGGTGCACGGTAAGTTAGTGTTTTTGTAAAGTTGTATTTGTTTTAACATTATCGCTTAACATTAGCACGTTTGGTGCACGCTCGGTTTGAGGCGGTCTGGATTCTGCAGTGCCATGTTTATGTGAACGCGACCCGTGCAAAACTACGGAAGTAAATTATTCTTCTAAGCTTCTTGACTCCGAATTGCGTTCGCATTCTGCTTGCCATGCAAATGCACGGACCTCTCTCTCTCTCTCTCTCTCTCTCTCTCTCTCTCTCTCTCTCTCTCTCTCTCTCTCTCTCTCTCTCTCTCTCTCTCTCTCTCTGTGTGTGTGTGTGTGTGTGTGTGTGTAATTCTGCAAATAACCACAGTAAATAAATAAAACAGTGAATTTGTAATCTTCTTTTTCTGAGTCTATACCTTTATCCGGTGTAAAAAACCTTTAAAATAGTTTACATACAATTGACATTATGTCATGATTTAGACTACTCACCCTCATATCATTCCAAACATATAAAACGTTCGTTTGTTTGTTCTTTGAAACAGTTGATATGTTTATGAATAACTGCCACAGTTAAATCTGTTCATCAAATAAAAAGATTGTTTCTCTTGATATTCAATTCACATGGATTACTTTTACAATGTCTTTTTTTGAAGTGTCAAAATATTTATTTTGAAAATTAATGAAAGTCTAATGGGTTTGGACTGTCTATTGCCAAGTAAATAGACAAAATTTTCATTTTTGGCTGAACAATCCATTTATTTCACAATTTATGCAGTGTCTGGTTAAATAAATATGCAGTCTTCTTAACTGTGTTTTTTCTTTCCTTTGCAGAGACATATTTCAATTCAGAAAGGTCAAACATTCCCTCAGTTGCAGAGATGCACAAAATGCTGCAACAATTTTCATTGTCCCTTTTGTATGACCAGTGTATTTAAGCCCAGCAGACTGGACAAACTCAAATTACATATGAAAATCCACTCTAAAAAAGCAGTTGTCCATGGAGGTATAAGTATATAGCGTATAGTGTACATATATTTTATATTGTTTGTATTTATGTGTTGCATTTGTATACACAGATTAGCCAAAACATTATGACTACCTGCCTAATATGCTGTTTGTCAGCCATGTGCTGCTAAAACAGTGCCAACCCATCAAGGCATGGACTCTACAAAATCACTGAAGGTGTCCTGTAGTATCTGGCACCAAGGCATTAGCAGCAGATCCTTCAAGTCATGTAGGTTGCATGGATCAATCTTGTTGGTCCAGCACATCCCACAGATGCTTGATTGGATTGTGATTCTGGGAATTTGGAGGCCAGGTCAGCACCTTGAACTCCTTGTTAAAGCTTAAACCATTCCTGAACAGTGTGTCAGGTGTATTATCCTGCTGAAACAGGCCACTTCCACCAGGGAACACCAGTGTCATGAAGTACTGTACCTGGTCTGCCACAATGTTTAGGTAGGTGGCACTTGTCAAATATACGTCCACATGAATGGCCGGACCCAGAGTTTCCCAGCAGAACTTTGCCCCGAGCATCACACTCCCTCCACCGTTTTTTCAAAATCCCACTGTACATCCTGGTGCGATAATTTCCCCAGTTGCACACGACCGTCCACGTGATATAAAAGAAAACGAGATCATACAAGGCGATATTCTTCCACTGCTCCAAGGTCCAGATCCAACGCTCGCATGCCCATTGTAGGCACTTTCAACGGTGGACAGGGGTCAACATAGGCACTCTGATAGGTCACAGCTCAATACACAGAAGAGTGTGAGTTACAGTTTGTTGTGACACATTCCACCTAAAACATCATTAAAATTGTGTGAGACTTGTGCTTCAGTAGACCTTCTGTTTGCTCGGACCAGAAGGGATAGCATTTGTTGCTGCCATTCATCGATGAGCCTTGGGCACCCAACACCCTGTTGCCGGTTTGTGGTTTGTCCCGCCTCGGACCACTGTTGGTAAATTCTTACCACTGCTGACCGGGATCAACACACAAGCCTTGCCGTTTCAGAGATACTCTGACCCATCACCTTGCTATAACATTTTGGCACTTGTCAAAGTCAACTGCATCCAACACATTGATCATTAGAACTTGATTGTTGCTTACCATCTAATCTATCCAGACCTTAGTATGTGGCCTTGTTAGGAGATGATCATATTCACCTCACCTGTGAGTGGTCATAATGTTTTGGCTTATCGGTGTATACATTTAGATGAAATATATTGTATCTCAATATTTTACTAATATACATATATCTTCTTCTTCTTTTTTTTAGACTTTCATTTTCACAGGTGTGGACTGGGCTGTAGACCATCCCTCCATTTCCACTGTATATACTGTTCAACAACAATTATAAGGAAGTCTGATTTTAAAAACCATTTACTAGTCTGTAAACATAAGCTACATTCAGAATCAGCCACAAAAACGGTGTCAAGCTCCAGTACAGCAGTGACCGCTCCATTAATCATAAACACACAGTCAATCATCAATACAACAGGGACCGTTCCTAAAATCATAAACACTCCGTCAATCATCAATACAACAGGGACTGTTCCTACAATCATAAATACACCGTCAATCATCAGTACAACAGGGACCGTTCCTGCATTCATGTACACACTGTCAACCACCAGTACAGACGTTACTGCTTTGGGGATCAAAGATGGACCCTCAACCACCAGTACAGACGTGACTACTTTAGGGATCAAAGATGGACCCTCAACCACCACTATAGACGTGACTGCTTTGGGGATCAAAGATGGATCATCACCCACCAGAACGGGCAAGATTCGTGTGCGGCCTGTTATTAAAAAAAGATGCCCAATGTGCAGTATCCTCATCAATAAAACCAATCTACAAAAACATATTGAACGGAAACACTCCGATCAGTCAGAATTGGACACTGGGGACACATTCCAGCTTACAAGCGAGTGTATAGACGAGACAAATGGGATATTTACAGTTCTTAAAATTGTAAAAGGCCACAGTGCCCCGCTTCACGTACAATACAAGACAATGGGAGAAAACCACAGAATTCTCTGCGAATCGAACGAGTGCCAGATTAACATAGATATCGCGCAGAGGAGTGGTATCCCATCGTACCAGTGCGTGCATATCAGTGCAGCGAACTTTTGCAAGTCTTCGGCTGAACCAGTCTCACTCAAGGAAGAAGTTTTAACGGCGATAGTGAGAGGAAAATTGTTCAGCGAGAAAAAGAAAAAAGAATGCCTTGTTCTCCAACAGCTCGCCAATAGTAGCCGCGTTCCACTTTCCGTTCACACCTCGATTGGCGCCTCTAAGACAAAAATGTTTATTTCGGTTTTTGAGCCCAGTGTGTCCTCCTATAGTCGTTTGGGCCGTGTCATGGTTGTTTATAACACCCATTTGAACACTTGGCACTGTCCCTGTACTAAAGTGCGACGCTCATGTCTGCACAAGTATGTTGCCAAATGGCATCTATTTCAAACGCACCGTGAGCTATTGAGTACTGATGGATCACCACACAACATACCACATTCAGAAGAGGAAGGCGTCACAGACGACATTCATGTGTATCCCCCAAAAGGTCTGGGACTGGAGTATATGGTGAATTACATTCTTCAGATCAAAAGGATTCCTGCTGTTCTTCCAGAAGATATGCGCATACCATCGGCACGCAAGGATTACCCACGAAACCTTTGTCCGAATGAAACTTTATGTCAGGGATGTCCAGGCGAAGTCCCTCTCAGTGATCCTATGCTAATTACACAGAATGCCAAAATACTGACCAATTGGTGCATTATTGAAGGTAGGATATATTGTCCTTAATGCTTGTGCTCTATTCAGCTACATTGTCCTGTAATGTAATATTTGTTTTAATTGCTAGATGTTGCCACCTACTGTAAGCAGTGCCCGCAGTGTGGGATGTTTTATCGTTACCAAGAGTGGAAAGACTGCCTCCATAACTTCAATGATCACATCATCCTTGACATACCTTTGTGTCTAACCTTCAGGAGCCTTCTACAGGTAATCTTCAGTCTGTCTATATCTAACTTTTCCGACCAATTCAAAGTCATGTGGATAATATATGAATGAAATAAAAGGCAACTTAAAGGGATAGTTCACCCAAATTCTGTCGTTAATTACTTACCCTCATGTCGTTCCACACCTGTATGAGTTTCGTTCATCTTCGGAACACGAAAGATCTTTTTGATGAAATCTGAGACATTTCTGTACTCTCCATAGACAGCTACGCAACTGACACTTTGAAAAAGTTCATAAAGAGATCATAAAACTAATCCATAGGAATTGAGCGGTTTAATCCAAATGTAGTCCTAAATGGTCCCTTTAAATGATGAACAGATTTAATTTAGTATCTACTATGAACTATCCCTTTAAGAGTACTTGAAGAGAGCGCACTTTTATGGCTGTACACTTTAAAAAAAAGTGCACTTTTATGGCTGTACACTTTGTGATGAATACTTTAAAGTATATTTTAAATCATTATGATTAAAGTGCACCTATTATGCTATTTTAAAGTTTCCTAATACGGTTTAGAGTCTCCTACCGAAAGGTTTACATGCATCAAAGGTAATAAACTGTTTAATTTTTTCATAATATACATTCGCACATCGCCACATTTTCAATGATTCTCAAACGACTCCTTTCCGCGAACTACTCTGCTCTGATTGGCCAGACGGCTCAGTCTGTTATGATTGGTCTTCCGCATACAGCGCGCGTGTCGAAAACAAAAACGCCCATTGCCATAACAACGTCAGCTCTGCATGTCCACTAATCTCCACAGACACTCCACTAATACTCTAATGAGAGTTAGTTGACATGTAGTTGCAAAGTTACTTATAGTCAACAGAATGTTCAAAAGGGACCATCAAAATAAAGTGTTACCAACAAATCTTGCTCTATGCTTAATCTTTCCTCAAAGTAGTGAGAATGACAGACAATCTGCATTAATAGACACAGTTTTAGGTAATAGTGACCCACAGCTGATTTGCAGAAGTATTTCAGTAAGACAGTGATAACTTGAGTTTGCCAGTTAGCAGGAGACCAACACAATATAAATCTCAAAACTAAGTATTTTGAACACCATCTTTCAAGAGCAAGTGGTTTGCGAATCCTACATTGAACTCCAAGATTTGAGAAGCAGTCTTCAGTAGAAAAAAGGGAACACAGCTAAAGTTTAGGATTATACTGCTGTGGTATCATGGTAAAGATGAATTTTAACCACTGATTCTTCACATGCTCATCCTTGGGCAATAAAAAAAAATGGTTTTACCTTCAAATTGTAGAGCACTTCTCGACATGCCAATGTTTCGTCTTGACGTCACAACAAATCGGTTTATGACTCGTTTGATAAACGATTAATTTCATTGACTCAGAGTCGACTCTTACTTTTGAAAGACAATAACTTTATATACGGTGCACTTTCTGATTTAAAATTTTTGCAGGATGGTCTCATTCTTTTAGAGCTATGTTACACACTACATGAAAGGTCATTTTCAAAAATCCGTAATAGGGGCACTTTAATCTTTTGTCATGCTTTAAAGAAGTACACTTATTTTGTTGTGTTGACTAACATTCTAGAGCAGTACCTGATTTAACTGTTGTTCGTTATTTGATATTACATATATAATTATACATAGAATATATTTTAAATTTGCTTCTTCATTACAACTCCATAAGTACAAATGTATTTAAATATATGACATACAAGTACTGTTCAGCAGTTCAATTTAACCATATTTCAAAGACAACATGTATGAATCAATTATTGCTAACAAATTGCATTAAATATAACTTTTAAGTATAATACAATTTCATTTAATGGTTATGTTGTTAAGTGTCTTAAAACATTACATACAGGTTACACATATGTATACACAAGTATATTCTTTTAAAGTATTATTTTCGTTTTAAGTACTATACAAAAGTATGCTAAAGTGCACTTCTTTTTCATACAAAGACATTTCTAAGAATGATTTTTAAAAGGTTTTTCTTTATCATGAACTCTGTTATCTATGCCACTTATCCATGAATGTGTTTAAGTATGCTATTTTTTTTACATTCAAATGTTGAAAGTGTTTGAAACTTTTATTTTTTTGTATTTTTTCTTAGGTTCATACTTCAGTGAGCAGAGCAGTTGAATATTTACAGCTCATGACTGGTGTGGATTTTCCACCTCCAGACACAATGCTGCATGCATATTTACAGTTTGAAGCCCTCACAGATCATGAATACAAGTATTCATGCCCGTCCTGTGGCGATCATCCCCCGGTGGTGATCTTGGGTGTACACAAACCGAGCACTTCTCACTTATCAGGTAGTCAAATTATAAATGTTCTTCATCCTCCAGTTTGTTACTTTGATACTTTCTTGAACATGTGGGTTTTTGTCATAGTGAAATACTCCTGTTATGTTTTCAGAAAATTACATTAAAGAACCACCAGAGAATTTTAAAGGGGAGGTCAATCTGGAAAAGTTCTGGGAGGCACTATCCAAAGAGATGATCTGTCGAGGACTTGTTGAAAGTACATACACATACATTATTACACTATATTGTGAACTATTGAAAAGAATGCATCTTATGATTTTTTTTTCCCCCCTATTGTTTTAGATGGTGGACACAATCCATTTGTAGTTCCAACAAATTATCACTTTTGGGCTCCTTGGATAGGCAAGAACACACGGCAGTCAGACACTGTGCTAAACACAGAGTTTGAGAAAGTTCGTACTTCAAAGTCTGCGTCAGAGGTTTTAGAAATGACAGTTACAGAGGATAGTCTCAGTGAAGAACTTTTCAAACAGAAGGTTTGCTTTATGAGTGGAACAACACTTTTAATGCTTTTTTAATTAATAAATTCATTATTGAAATAATATTCTTTTTGATAGGATGATGTGGTTAGAGGTTTATGCAACGAATGTGGTGTGGATTCCACCGGATCTCGCAGTGATATCCTTCTTAGATTGGCCGGTGAAATGAAATCCAGGCAAACATGTGAAAAAATCTATTCAAAAATCTGGAGTTGCTCTGGTGAGATTAGTGTTTACTCTACTGTTTTAACTGCATTCCTGTAAATGTATGTTATTGTGGAATTATTGCCAATATATGAAAATGACAAAAAACTGCTCCTCATATTTTTTGTACAAATTCAACAGGAATTGATATCATTGAGAGGATCCCTGCAGATCCTAGTTTTGTGTCAAAGTCAACAAGTTCCATAATTTTAACTAAAATAATTTAATATTTTAAAGACGAGGCAAAGTATACACTACTGTTTAAAGATCGTAAATGCAATAAAGACGGTAATATTGTGAAATAATATTGCAATTTCTAAGAACTGTTTTCTATTTGAATACATTTTAAAATGTAATTTATTCCTGTGATCAAAGCTGAATTTTCAGCATAATTGATCCAGTCTTCAGTGTCACATTATCATTTAGATATCAATCTAATATGATGAATTGATGCTCAAGAAACATTTCATATCATCATCAATGTTGAGAGCAGTTGCTGCTTAATATTTTTGTGGAAATCGCGATGCATTCCGGAATTCTTTGATTAATTGAAAGAAACATCTTTTTTTAACATCATAAAAGTCTATAGTCTATACTGTCACTTTTGATCAATGCAATACAAGTTTCTTACTTTCTTAACAAAGTAGTGTATTTTACAAGTTTTTAATTTTTATTAATAAAGGATATAGATTTAAATATTTAAAAGATTTTTCCTTTTCTTTTTTCTATTTGACTCTAACCCTCTTTTTCTTATTAAATGTTACTTTCTAAAGTCATATTTCTCTCTTCTTTTTTTCCTGTCCATTTTTTAGGAAGCTGGGCAGTCATCATGTGCCCCTGTGGAATTGTCTACAGTCTAAAGTGCAATCTCCAAGCTGCGAGCCCTCGAGACTTTGCCGATTTGCTGTTATCATGGAAACATATGCCGAATATCATGATTTATGACCTTGCGCAGAGTCTTGCTACGCACACCAATCTAAGGGCCCCGGAAAAGCTTCCCATCTCTCCATTTGAAGGACTCTTGTTGGAGCCGACTCAGGCACACATAGAACTTGCCAAACGTGGACAGCTGAGAGTGTCCCTGCCTTGGCTGGGTGAAAAAATGGAAATGACAGATCCACACGGACACCCGGCGACCGGATCGTCTGATCATTACGTGCTTCATGAAAGCAACTCAGAAGACGGCAAAGATGTCCTGAGGAAACTCACGCTCGTGCCTCAGCTGGCCGGCAAAGTGAATAGTGAAGTTGCAGAGCGACTATTTGCTAAAATGAAGAAAAATAACTACTTCATGTCTTTGTCATCAGCGCATCTGTTTCTAATGAGGAACATCGTTCACCACTATAATGAAAACAAGGCCAACAAAGCAAGCACCAGATTGAGAAAGAGTTCTGGATCCAACTTACTGACTGATGCGTATGGACAAGCTGTGTTGGGTAAATTTGGATGTAAATGATATTAAACAACATCAGAAATGTTGTGGAAAGACATTGATAAATACGTACATACTTGTAACTTTAGATTTGTTTGTTGTAATAGAAAATCCAGGAGGATCCAGAAGCACGGATAATGTGATTGAGGACTCAATCCTGCCATCTATGATGGACTTGAGCAGCGGTACGTGTTTTTATTGTCAAGTTATCGCAAAGGCCTTTTACAGGTTATATGGGATATTTGAATGATTATCCTAATGTGTGACATTAAACATCTGTCAGTAGAGTGTTTTTTGGATTGTCAGCAGTGGTACACAGACTATGGTTTTGATTTGAGTTCATTTTGTAAATGTCTTAATAGCACGTGTTACATTTGAATCATAGATGGCAGGATTGAGTCCTCAATCTAAAATAATCTAAAAAATAATCATATTCATGTGTTTGTATTGTTCTTTTCTGTCTTGAAGCTTGACTGGGCCTTCAGCACAGACAACCCATCGGAGTTGGAAACAATTGTAAAATCCTTTTTCTTGACCTTCTCAATAAGCAGATGAGTTTGAATGAAATGTTAACGACTGAGTTAGTTGTGGTTAAAACCAAATGACTGGGAAACCTTTATTAAGAATGTTTTTTTTGTTTGTTTTTTTTTTTGTCCTAAAATTTTTAATTTACCACTAGGCTAACAATTGCATTCAAAGACTGCGTTGTGATTTCTGGATAATGGATGTTATTTATGTGTTTGTTTGTTTTTTCATTATTATTATAATGTTGCCTTGTATTGTTGTCTGCGAATTGCTTTGATTACTTGATTTTTTTTTTTCATTAATCAATTATTATTTTAAATTCTAAACTATTTTTATAGTTCAGCAGGACTGTTAATATAATTGAAATATATTATTTGAGTATTTCAGTTGTGATGTTTATTTTATTTTAGTTTTACTTAAATCAGTATCAATGTGGATGCCATATCTGATTAGAATTCGTTATTGAATGTTTATTTTGTGTTATATATGATTAAACATTCATGACTACAAATGCTTACACTTTGTGTCTTTAAGTATGGTTTGCAACATCACCAACAAGAAAGGAATGATATTATCTCAGTTAAATATTTCACATATCAAATTTAATAAAGCATAGAGGATGATTTTTTTGTGTAATATTTTGGTTATACGTACGTTCTTGGGGTGATAACATTTTGATTTTATTTACACAAATGTAGATTAGTTTAAGTTTTGTGGCATTTAAAAATGATTAGAATGATTTATTTTAACCCTCAAAGAAGCTGAAAAAAACAATGCCTTAACTCTCTAAATTACTTGAAATGTATATTTGATAACCCCCTTAAATTTGATCTAATTTACTTTCATTTTCTTTTATATATTTTAACATTTATTATTTAAATATAATTCTTTATTTCGTTACACTTTATTTTAAAGTGTCTATGTTACACTGTAATTATACATTTAAGTTCTGAGTAATATTAAGTAACTTCATGTACTTACTATAGGGTTAGGATTATGTTTGTTATAGGGTTAGTTGCATGTAATTATGCATAAGTTATATTACTATTGTAACTACCTTTAACAATGACACTGTAAAATAAAGTGTTACCCTCTCTCTCTCTCTCTCTCTCTCTCTCTCTCTCTCTCTCTCTCTCTCTCTCTCTCTCTCTCTCTCTTTCAGTGTATGCTGCTTATAATTATTGTGTGGGTGTGTTTAACAAAGATAATGGTTGTTAATTAATAAAACAAACAAATGTAGGCTAAAATAAATTACGCTCCAAAACTGTAGGTGGCGCAGGTGTGATAATGCATCATTGTCTCCGCACGGGGACCAGCTGGCCTGGGACTGCTGTGACGTCAGGAGTGATGTAGTGATGGACCCGCCCGCTCAGGACAGGACAGGACAGGTTGATGTTACTGCACTGGAAAGAGGAGTTTCAACACAATAGCGATGGCAGAAATATCCCTTTACCTCTCCAGCGTTAGTATAACTGTGACACATGATATGGACAATGACAAGGTAAATTATTGACCAATTTAAATCATGCCTAACGTTACATGACTGCATGTGTCAGTTTTATTGTAGGCTACAGTACTGTCTGTTATCACTTATTTTTTAATTGAAGCATTCCCATTGCGCCTGGCATTAAATCACGGTCCCGGTCATTTATATCACTATAAAGCTATAAAAACAAGCATATTAACCCGTTTAGTGCTAATGCTTATTAACAAAACCTGTCCGATGATAGATGTATTTTCCACCAAAAAAAAGTGATATTGAATTAGCCTATAGATATTAACTGTCGTCTAATTTTTGTCATCAAGTTTTGAAGCAGAACCATATTTGTTTCTCTCTCTTTTTTAAGCAGACCCATGTACATTTAATTTGATACTAGAATAAATACAACAAACACAACTACTATTGTTCATTTCTTCCCTCATTTCAGTTTAAAACCCCATCATATTGTACATAATCAACTTATTCCTAATATTGATGATCTGTGATGTGTGTGTGTGACTGGGGACAGAGCTCTGCAAAAGAGAAAGAATACGAGTGTGTGGAGCTTGGTGATCTAGACAGAAAAGAGAAGACCCCGCGCCGCATTATTCATTTCTCCAGTGGGGAAACCATGGAAGAATACAGCACAGATGAGGAGGAGGAGGACAAAAGACCGAACGCAAAGAAAGAACTTCTGTCTTCCATAGACACAGTATGTGTGTGTTTGAACAAATCCTCTAAATGGCCCTTAAAGGGATAGTTCATCATTTACTCACCCTCATTTCCTTCCAAACTCGTATGACTTCTGTGAAATGCAAAAGAAAACATTCTTCAGAAAATCTTTTGCATCCACAGTAGAAAGTTGGTTTGAGACAACATGAGTACTACATTTTTGGGTGCACTATGCAGAAGTGAAAAATAAATGGTATGACAGTACATAAATATAACTGTATTTTTTTTCTTTCTTTTTTTTAAAGTCCAAGCTGACTTGGGGTCCATATGTCTGGTTTCAAATGTGGAGAGCAGCTACAACCACTATATCTGGTAAGCCTGTGTCTGAAACATGCTCATTGGTTGACCAATCAAAACACACTCTCCAGCCAACCAATCAGAGCGCATTACATTTTTCGGGAGGAGGGGCTTCATTGAGACAGGAACTAAATACTGTAGAACATTACTGACAGACTGGGAAGAGAGGAGCCTCAACAATGTAAAATATATGGGAAAATAATGTTTTTAAACATTCAAGCATGAAAGCTATTCTAGTAGAGCCCAAAAACAAAATCAAGACTTTGTAAAAGGGCATAATAGGGCCTTTTTAACATCACATCAGCTTCTACAAAATTAACAACAGCCTTAGCTTGGAAATAAAACCTACAAAAATCATATTCATATTCCATGTACAGGCATAATGATTTAAGTGTGCATAAGTAATCATGCCTGGGGATTAAAAAGGGTTTTCTAGCCTAATGTTTGTGTCTGTGGGAATAGCAATGAAATCTTTCTCGGGCCATTGTGGATGATGTTAAATGATTATGACATGGCGGTTTGGATGTTTTATTCAAATATGCAAAACACCGAAACACGTTCAAGCTCTAAATATATGATTATTTTTGTATGCTGCTATCTAGTTTACTTTTAGTAAAACTTTTCTTTAACTGTTCAAAATACTTCATCTCTACAGAGATGAACTAAGCTTTTAAAAATGTAGCATCTTGTAACGGCAGAAAATTGAGACACTGTATGAATGTTCAAGCGCTTGTTATCTCACACGTTTGTTATGGCACATTTAGTTAGTGTCAAAACATTTGTAAATATTCATATTCTATAACCATCTCCCATCTTACAGCTTGTGACTACCTGGGTGAGCGAATGGCATCTCTTTTTGGCATCACCTCAGCTAAATACCAGTATGCCATAGATGAATACAGCAGGTCAAAGAGGGAGGTACTGCAGTCATTTATATTCATTTAATGTAAAAGGCTAGTATCAGGATTGGCATATTGTAATGTATTTGCTGTTGTTTTTAACAGAAGGAGGAGAGAGCTGAAGATACACAGCTGTCTGAAGAGGAAGAGCACCTGTTTGAAGAGCAGCTAAATGATGAAGATGAGGACCCGAAGACCAACCAGCCCGAGACCAACAGTACTCAAGTACAGGTGACCAATGAGCTGGACTATCAGACTTCTTTAGTGCCCAACACAGTTCACATCCCTGCGCTTGTTACTAGCACTTAACCAACACAAGTATAGTCATATAAACACT
This sequence comes from Siphateles boraxobius, assembly GCF_051911475.1. Classification (NCBI taxonomy): domain Eukaryota; kingdom Metazoa; phylum Chordata; class Actinopteri; order Cypriniformes; family Leuciscidae; genus Siphateles; species Siphateles boraxobius. The sequence continues at coordinate 19,116,062 of NW_027509208.1, read as the reverse complement.
AGTCTCTATTCTTTAAAGCACTTACCACAGGGACGTAAACAGGCTCTGTAATAGATTTCCATGTTAACTTGTGACTTTAACTGCCTTAATGCACTGATCCTGGGCCAGTGAAACAATATGATACTGATCATGGTGCTAATGAGGAGATGAGCCAATTCTTCATTCTCTGACCAAAAATGAATTTGTTCTGAAATGCCACTCCACTAACATGATTACACTGTACATTTATACATAGGTGTTTTTTAATTGACTCTGTACAGTATGTTTGTTTTATTATTATTAGTGTTAGGAAGCATTTGATGGACTTATCCTCCATCAATCCAGAGACACATACCCACACTGAATCTTCTGTACTTATTTAATATACTGTTAATGCTTGATTTTTGTGATGTCACTGTTTTTTAAAGAGAAAATTTAATTTTTTTACCATTATGTGTTTAACATGAATAAAATTCTACAGTATTATTTCATACAAGTGTTTAGTTCGGGGTTTGTACAGAGTTTGAAAAATACTTGATTTTAATCGTTACGTTTTTAAGGTGTTTGAATTTTGAATGTCGTCCTTAAAGACACACTGTGCCGGAATTCCATTTTTGTCAAACAGTGACCCCTAGAGTCTCTGTAGAGTACTTGTATTTAACGTTACTGTCATAAATACCACTCACGCAGAGCGTCTCTGCACTCACGGCCTCTGCACTTTATAATAATAAAGTAGCCTACCGCGTTTGATGGCTTATAACGTTTTTACATGATTGCAACTAAATTACAAGTAAATAGCCTATAGCCTAGGCCTACTGTATAATTTCATTTCATTTATGTTTTTTGAGTGTAGCCTAATGTAAAAATTACAAAATGCCAGATGACATCAATAAAGTTACATGTATGTCGCATTATTTCGTAACAATGTCCGTTATTATGCCGTTAGACATGATTATTGCAATTTATCATAATAGTTTGCAAATTGCGCTCATTTACACTATTTACAACGTGCAGGCTTATTTATGTCCTGATAATTATGTGAGATATTAACAACTGTTCTCATGATAATCGCAGGAATCAACTTTAACAGTGAAAGCCTGACCGAGTGGCACTCTTGTCCGGTTTCTCACGCAGTCAGATTCTCTTTTCCTTTTCCTAGTCTCTTCCGACCGCGTTTTCTTTGCTTTTTCGAGTATATCTTTTACTGTCTATGGTATCAAGTCTGAAATGCGCGCAAGTGTCTTCATGCTTCATATGTTGTTGTTGATGTGTGTGACGTCGTTGCCGTAAAGCATGTCGTGTTTCTCGCGAGATTTGTCGGGGGCGCTCCTCTCAAACTTGTCCCGTGTATTTTACAGTGTCCCAAGCTTTACTACCAGGATGATTCGCCCTACTACGAGTTTGTTTACCACCGAAATGACTTTGAAGCTGTTATATTAAGGTACAATTCCTGCATAGTGTGCCTTTAAAAACATCCAGTGTGATTAAAAGAAGAAAAAAGCTATTCACGAAAATGAACCTTTATTAAAGATCAAGTCGTGGATCCCTTGCGTGAGTCTCAAGTTTTGATGTCACGCTAGCGGGGGGAACAGGGTCCAAGATTTCTACTGAGGGGTTTCTACTGCCATAGTTATTTTAAAATCAATATGGAGTCACGTGTTAAGTTTTAATTTCATCGTGTAAAGACAAGTGTGTAGTACTGTACTCAGGGCAATGTGTTTAGTGCTAGACAAGGCTCTTTGCATTAAAGGTGCAGTAAGCAATTTCTGAGAAACTGTTGAAAGTGGATCACACCGACCAGCACAACACACTTGTAGCCAATCAGCAGTAGGGGGCGTGTCCACTCATGAGGGGGGAGGAGAGAGAGTGAGCAAGAGGGAGATTTGAAGAAAGACTGTAGAAAGAGAGATGGCTGTGAGACAAAATAGAAAAGGTCAGAGGAATATCACTGGACAGAGAAGGGTTATGATCAGGCAAGAGCTTTAGGACCTGCGTTAATATTAGAAAATCTTTCCAGTGCTGGAGAGACCTAAGCGGGAAGAGCTATTTTGTGTTTATCATGCATACATAGCATTTTTTGTGTATATGAAAGAACAGTTACGCTTATAGTTAGATGACTGGGTGTAATTTACGAGCAAGTTTTAGTCTCGCTAATGATTACATTTCATTATAAAAACATAATTGCAATGTCCAATAATAACCTGACAAGAGTTAGATAGCAAGCAATAGCAACACTGATGGTAAAGTGCGTTACTCTTAAAACACAGCATGAACCCTTTAAGTTGGATGGATCTGTATGTGTTGTGTGGGTAGATTATGCTCTACTGTCCTCCCCGCTGATAGATGCTGTTTTGTCTTAGGCAACAAAGGACTCAATGTCTGTGTGGTACTGACGGCTAGTTGAGCATGTCCTCAGTGTAACCCTGCTCATATGAGTAAGGCTCAGACAGAGACACATTCATTATGATATGTTCCAAATTAGCCTTATATACCCCATCAGGTTTATTTACAGTTTATTTATAAAACTAATTTTCAATTTGCAAGCAATATTTACCTGTCTTGTGTAAAAAACACATTGTATCCTTCACAAAAGAGGGGGGGGGGGGGGGTTCTCTTCTTTTCTTTTTTTTCTTTTTTTTGACTCAATCCTGTTAAGAGTAAAAATTATTAGACAGTTAAATGTTTTTTACCTGAAATTGAAAATCCTTTCAAGAAAGATTCAGGGCTCTTTTCACCTTCCAGGTTCATCAGGTTGAAGTTTGTTTTAATATAACTATTGCAACAACAACAACAAAAACAAAAAACACTTAGTTATGAGTCCTATTAAGCGCATAAGCTAAACAATTTTTGATTTTTTTTCTTACCTGAAATTGAAAATCATCCTCGTTCCTGGTCTTATGAGGTTTAAAATGACGCTGGCTATTTTATCACATGAGAATCAAAGTGGATTTGCATAATTCCTCACATCATTTGTACTTACTGTATCTTACATTTGTACCTGAATTTGAAAAAAGATGCAAGCCTAAAATAATGTTAATTATGAGTTCTACCGGTATTAACAACCTAGATATAGGTACTTTTTCTTACCTGAAAATGAAAATCAGCACAAGAAAGATTCAGGCCTCTTTCCTCCATTCAAATGTTGCAGTTTGTTGTTTCAATGAATAAGTAAAAAAAAAAAAAAAAAAAAGTTAATTTTGAGTTCTATTAACAACCTAGAAATATGTACTTTTTCTTACCTGAAAATGAAAATCATCTAATTGCCATTAAATATTAGTAGAAATCTAAATTACTCTGAATTACTTGAAAGAAACCCCTAACCAGTTTATTCACGGCTGAAACAGCTGAACCTGGGATATAGTTATATTTCTGTCTAAATGTGTTCCTCAAAAGAGCCAGTAGATGGCGATGTTAACCATTTTTGGTGTCAAAAAGAGACGATCATACATCACTTACAAATCATTATGTTTAAAGCTTAAAGCAGCATCATATGTGGTGTTATACAGTTAGGGCAATTCTGTTATGCAAAACAAAAACTACAAGACACTGGCTCTGACCATCATGCATGAATGGAGATAAATGCAGATTTAAACATCCACTGAATATCTAAGCAGCATGTTCTGTTTCTAATGTAAATCTCTGTTTCTCATACAAACAGATTATGGCTTCAGAAGATGACATATAGTGCAGAAGTTTCATGGGATACATACTTTTATGGTACTTTTTATACCATACATATACCATTTTGGAGCTAGGTCCACATTCACTTTCATTTAATGGAACCGATGTATTAATGGAACATGCTTCAACGAAGAACAAAAGTCATAAGGTTTTGGAATGGCATGACATTGAATAAACAATGGTTTATAATCAGCGGGAAACCCCAGATTACACAAATCGTTTAATGGTAGTGTTTAGCAACACTCGATGGCAGTGTTTATCTGGGCTAACAGCTATTGTGTAATAACTGTAATACTGCTTTCTACCACACTCATCCATCACTTAATATTTAAATAGAGCTCAGAGTTTCAGTTTGTCGTTTACTTCATTATACATACATGTATTGAATCCCCTGAATGCATCACACCACAGTAGTGACTTCCAAAAATAGGTCACACACCACATCTCTGGTCCTCTGTGATTGTACCCTTCACAAAATTTGTTTCTAAACTAGCAGGGGGATTCTGTGTTATTTGGTACATCCGTCTAGACTCTGCACACTTCAGAGATTGTTCATCTTTTCCGTCGTGGCTTTGCGTCAGACAGCTGCTGAAAAGTGGGTGAGTCTGGGCTTTTTTTTTTTTTTTTTTTACCAGGGAAAAAAATAGACATGAATGTAGCGCTGCAAAGACTCCCAGGCTGAAAATAGATCACTAGCTTCACTGCATGATTCGGAACAACTTACCTTAATTCAAATCGTTGTCCTGATCCCACAATGATATCGAACAACTGTTTGGATGTTGTCATGGTGCTGAATGCTGCCACTAGATATTTAAAGTCACTATGAAATCAAAATGGACCATTTTTATTTTTTAATAAATATTGCAATATTTATTAAAAATGATTTATCCGTGCACATCCTTGTTATTCTTTTTTTAATTAATGTGTCCTTCCCATAAACTTATTCAAAATCACTCTCTTCTCTGGTGATATGTTCACTAGTGTGAGGGCGGGAAAACCTGTCACTCATATCTGATCGACCAATAGCAAACCAAAACCATCCAATTAATTCCTGATGGACAAAATCAAGTCCCGCCCTACATTTTTTCTTGTAGCTGTTTTAATCAGATATAGGTAACTAGAACAGACTATCACAACTTCCGGTTCATGTCGACTTTCAGCAGTTGTGGCCTAATGGTTAGAGAGTCAGACCGTAACCCAAAAGTAGCAGGTTCGATTCCCAAGAGGAAAATGTAGGTAGGGCGGTGAATGAACAGTGCACTCTTCCACCCTCAATACCTTGAGCAATGCACCTATCCCCCAATCGCTACCCAAGCGCCGCAGCGAATGGCTGACCACTTCTCCTCCGGGTGTGTGTACCCAGAGTTTGCAGTGTGTGTTCACTACTCACTGCTCCTAATGTGTGTGTGTAACTGATGTATAGGCCAGTAAGAGCTGTGTGTGTAAACCTCACTTCCTGCAGTGTTTAGCATCCTTGTTAGCGTGCCCACCTCCCATTCCAGAGACCCCGGTTCTAATCCCACTCAGAGCGGGTCAAGTAGGACTGATTATATTTGGTGCCGTGACCCGGATGGGAGTGAGGTTTAGGGGGTTGAGTGTAACAGACGTAGGCAATTAAGAGCAGTGCGTGTAAACCTCACTCCTCAAGAGGCGCACTAGCGGCTGATTTATAAGCCGGAGTCCCCGGTTTGAGTCCCACTCAGAGCAGGTCGAGTAGGAACCGTTACATGTGCACAAGTATGGGTACTTGGCCTTCATGTCACAAAGTAGTATGACAAAAGCAAAGCTGCTCTTGTACTGAATATATGATTCTGCATGGATGTCATTCGGTTGAGTGATCAGAAAACAAAATGGTTTAGCTTTCAAAAACCCAGTGCTGTAATACCAGAGGGGACCCGCAGGGGAAGAGCCTCTAAAGTTAGTTGAACAAACTGCATAATGTACGGCTGGAGTCGGGAACATTCGGGGCGCTGCACAAATGGATCCGCGCTGGGACCTGGGTAGGGGTTCCTAAACATTTTTGTCAGCCGTGAGATTTTAAAGATATTAACAACAATGCATGATCATTGACACATGACATTAAAAGAAAACAAATAAAATATCAAATGTTTTTTTAGAATGTGTTTTATTTGAATTTCAAAATTTGAATTGCGATATGATATTTAAGTTTCATATGAAAATGTCCCATATTGCTACTGCTGGGACATCCAGACACACAAAGAACTCAAAGACTCTACTGCTAATGGAAATAGTTCATTTTAAAATAACACCAGGTAACTTTTCAACCTTCATAATATATTTCCAAGTCTCTTGTGATGGTACATCGACTTTCAATGGGTTGAATGACACGTCTGCCATAGCCTGACGGGGTCTGTAGCGTTTTTAATCGTACTTTTAAACTTCGGGTTTCGGGTAGTAACCGGCGAACAAAGAGAACTACAAAACTCGACTGCTTTACGGCATATACGTCACTTCCACCACCACCCCCACTCGCATTGAGCGTGACAGTCACTCATTTCGGTCTTTTGTCACGCTCTCCCGCCACACATTGTATTTCTCACGCTGAAAAACTATTTGTAATATATTTAATATGCCGCAGCACCCAAAACTCTGGCCGCGCCGCTCTCACTGTGGAACAGGCATGAATTCAAGCGTGTCTCCTCTGGTGTTGTTCGTCTGGTGTTGTTAGCCAATCAGAAAATAGCACTATTGTATCTGGGTAACATTTAATGCAACAACCAATGACACCCCGTAGTCTGGGGTGTTTTTTTGTCTGCCTGACTATGTTACGGAAGCTATCTTATCGTCCGTTTATCTTCATGAATCAGGTAATGATTATTTGTCTTGCCTCAAGCTATAATGCAAATCGATTTGTAAAATTTGCAGATTTATTTATGGTAGCTTGATATTATAATATTGACGATATATGGTTATTATCTACCACTCAAACATTGCATTGAAGTATCATATAGATTCAGTAAAACGGTAAACAATAGATTAGGCTACTATAATGACACTGGCTTGTAAATGTGATCATCGCAATCATTTGTCATTAGAAAAAAAATAAAACCCATGAAATTATATTCATATGACATGCTGAAATATATGCCACTGTACCTGGGATGAAGACATTTCACACGCGTCGCAAGCAGAACACCTGCATGTGACCTCCTCCTACAGTGTTCAGGGCTATCATGGTTGTCAACAAATGCACGATGACAGAGTTTACGACAGTAGTAGAGGACAATACTGTTTCCCAAATGTAGGGGGACCTCGAGAGCAAAGTTACCTGGTGTTACTTTAAGGGTGCTCACATTTGGGTTTACTGTTTACAAGTACCAACTAACACTACAAGTTACAATAAAAATATGTTTTAAATTCTTCACTTTCAACCATTCAAACCGCTTTTAACATGTCAAATCCTCAAGTTTTTATTTTGCTGGAATATTGCTGAATGCTGTAAAGTCCACAAAAATGTTGGAAATTATGTGAATGTAAATAAAGTGAACCTAGCGCACATTACATTGTGCACATAAAACTCACTGTATATGCAGAAATAGTTGTCTTTGGGGAAACCCTGACCCAGTTTGTTATCGTAGCAGCCTAGCGGGTATGCTAACGGTTCTCTGTAGTGTGTTAGATGTAGCATACTGTATTGTTTAACAGGTGATATTCTTCTGGGGATATATTAAAAGTTTATTTTTATTATCCGTTATCTTAGCAAATCATCAAAGGTACTATGAGATTTATTAGGCTAACATGCTAGCAGCAGGTTAAGGTTATGCTTGTCACATAATAAATTGACTGTGCGATAAAAGCATTGGCATATTCATTTTGGACTGACCTATATTTGGAGCCTGCAACAACCACAAAATAGAAAGCTATTTTTATAAGGGGCGTCACAGATAATTTTGATACAAGTATGATACATTTTTATGGCTCATTTCTGCAAAGAATGACTGTGTTGTTGAACTCTAAAAGAAATTCAATAATATCAGGGTTATAATATGATTGTCTTGTGAGGAACACATGATCCAAGATGACTAAGCATTATTCAATGATACAGAGGCTACCATCTGTACAAAGTAAATTGCTGGTTATGCAAAATTGTCTACAGATTCTTAAAGTAATGTTTATATGAACCCTAAACTTTGCCATCCAAATCGCGTATTTATGTACATTTACATGTATTACAAACAAAACTGGAATGTGCAGCCACCATAATTGAAGTTTTTCGACATATACAGAGAAAGCTGACATATATTTCAGATTATCTTCTTTTTTTTTTCTTTTTTTTTTTACAAATTATTTGTAAGTAGGCTATTTAGTCTCCTCCACTGACCAGTTCATAAAAAGTAAACAAACATACGGACATACGCAAGTCATAAAATGTGTACCATAACATCGTTTTTGCAAGATACTTTTGACTAATTGAGAAAATAGTCAGATTAAAGTATTTACATGCATTCTATTGAATGTTTTATTTCAAGTCTACAATCTGACCAAATTTCATTTAGATCATGCATGTTTACATTGAATGTTAACGTAGCTATTGCTAGTTCAGGTAACATCATTAAATGTTAACCAATTGAACTTCATTATAAAATGTTAAGTGCCGTTTCACCTAAAATGGGATTTACTTGGTTCCACATGAAACGTAAGGACATATAATGCAATGTGGGCAAATGATGACATTTTGTAAGCAACTGAAAATGAATCTGCTAAATTACAAACAGGAGAAACCACAAAAACTGGTTTTAAAAGAAAAGACGACTTCACTTGTCCAAAAATGCAGCTGGATTCCAAATGTAGCACGACTGGCCCGCACAGATACGCTGTGACGGGGATTTCCAACACCCATCCTCTTTCCTGTTGCTTTACCCAAAAACCCGGATCTCTTCTTTCAGCACACTAGAACCACAGAATTTTCCCAGTCGTTTTGGCTGCAAACTGCAATGTTGTTAGAATCTTAACAAGTAAAATTTGAACATTTCATCATTAGGCCTACTAGACTTTTCTGCATTGCTTGACTGTTTCAAATTTCTACATTGACAAAGATGCACAGCGATTTTTCCATTCAACTTTTAGGACAACATGCAGCATCTAGGCAATGTTTTCAAACTCTCCATCAATTCTATCTATCTATCTTTCTATCTATCTACAGTTTCGCATTAAAGAGTATCAAAACCAACAAACAAGCATGTGAGTGATAGGCTACTTGTTATATCGTGCTGTGAGAAGACGTACTGCAGATAAAACACTGTTACTCCCTCAACTGTGGAAAGTCCCCAACAGCCTGCTCCACGAGCGCAGAACGAAAACCTCTGCAAAGGCAAGAGGTCATATCTACCCTCACATTAAAGGGTGTAAACCACAAACCCTGAGGGAATAGGCATGCCAAAAAATGGAATAATTTGTCCCTTTGATAGTGAACACATATTGGGGAGATTTTTGGTATTTTTTCAGTTTGGCTAACCATAGTTAAATCTTGTGGTTTAGACATCATGTGCAAACCTGCATGCCAGCACACAACAGATAGTTTAACATATATAGCCATCATGAAGGCACTTTTGGTTATATAACGACCTGATTCATAATTGTAAGTCTTATTGCACAGGTATTCATATCGTTGCATGTGTAAATGGGTCATAATCTTCACCATACACTTCTAAATGGATTTTGATACAAAAATAAATAAATGAGGGTGTAATCCGTTTTTATCTTGGGTGTATGCTTGTTCTTCATGAGGAATTAATGCATAAACTCTGTATTTACTAAGTTGTGGTTAGGAATACAGGCTGGTGCGGTCACTCCAGACATAAATGAGCTCACTCATATGACTGTCAGTTGGGGAAATGTAGGGACATTTTGTCCAGTACTAAGCATAGTTCAAGCATTTCCTCTTTCTGTATAAGCCTTTGCTTTCAACAGGCCAGCACAGCATGCAAACATTATGAGAACAGGAAGAATTTGTATTGTGTTTGTTTGAACATCCTGACCAGCCCAAGACAGCTACATTTACTCAACCACTGGTGTGAGTTAGGGGGGTTTCAGGGCTAAGTGTTTCTATGGCCAATGGCAAACAGGGGACAGGTTCAAGTCATTATTTTTATAAATCTGTTAAGTTTTGCTACTTGTGCAGTAATTAAACACTATTGAATTAATTGCAGGTAATTGGATCAAGTCTTCTGTTTGAGACACGTCCTGATTTTGCAGCGTTAGTTTTGCAGCATATTTTGTTGATCCTGGAACAACATTCCTGTCAAAAAATGTAGTCCTAAACCTAACCCTACCCATAAGTTATCGTTAACCATAAAACCGAGTTAATATCAGAGGGAAATGATAGATTGTAAGCTTTCACAACCTAACAAAGAGAAGCATCTAACCCTGGTTATAAGCCTAAACTTGACATAAACTCTAAACTTGTCCCGCAAATCTGATTTGTTGATTGGAATGTTGTTTCAGGATCAACAAAGATGATGATCCAGGGACATGTTGTACTTCGTGAAATCAGGTGTTGCCTGTTTTAGGTAGACTAGTTTATAACAGGCACACCAGTAGTCTGATTATTTTAGAGTGAGGAATTACTGAGACTTGGCAAACTTACATTATTGACTTACAGATTAGCCTATTCGCTAAGAAAGGAGGTTGTAGTACAGCCATTTTCATTTATACCCCAACCCAAAACCCCAAATTCTCAATTCAATTAAACTGGCCTGTAATAAAATGTTCATCACTTCTCTGTTTTCAGACTTTCTTAATTTTGTTAAGAACACTTCCTAAAATGTCTCCATTTCAATGTTTCCGACCAACAATAATACACATGATGACCATGAGCTGCGAGGAGCTCCGATCATGTACGCATGTGCAATCTTCAGATCTGAGTTGAACTTTAGTTGTGTTGAAACAGTTGAACTTTTGTGTCTAGATTAGATTTCGATTAGAATATCACATAGTCTGTTGGTCACATGTGACCAACAGACTATGTGATATTCTAATCGAAACTTTGAGCGCCAAGTGAGAATTACCAAAATTTTTTGTTTAACTTTAAACACCATTTTTGTAAAAGGGCAGTTGTGAATAATTCCTATGTTTGAAATAATTATTTTATAAATATTAAATAGGCCCAATTATTTATGTTGAAACTCCCTATAAAATCTACTTAAAAAAAACATATTGGTGGTCATTTGTTCATATGTCAATTAATGCGGTTATTAATGCAGTTATTAGAGAGAGAGAGACAGAGAGAGAGAGAGAGAGAGAGAGAGACAGAAATTAAGTGTGTGAATTACATCAGTCATGTGCACCTTGCTAGTGAGAAAGTTGCTAAACTGTTTTAGGCTACTGATAAAGTAGTCAGAGCAGCGCTGCTGACAACACGTTTCTGTGTGAGTGTGTGTCTGTAGCTACTGTATGTGTGTGTGCACGCTTGAGTGGGAGAGACAACGAGGAAGAGATATCCCAGACAGAAACATGTCGCCCCGGATCCGGCTCACATCTTGTACACGGTGATTCCACACGGCCCGGCTGTGGGACGGATCTGGGCCAACACTATGTTGCTGACTGGGATGTGCTTTTCCATAGTAAATAATAATTGCAAAATGCATTATGAAACTTTTGTGGCAAAAAAGTCCTTTTTATCCTATTGTTTACTATATGTATTTGCTCGGTCAGTGTCGTAGTGGGTTTTGGTTCTTTTGCTGTTGTAGGCTGTAAAGACCTTTGAAATAACTGAAATCATTTGGCGAAGTGATATGGAACTGTAATACGGTCAAAACCTGCCTGGAACTACTTTAGCTGTGCGTTTCCCTGAAAATAATTGCCCACCTTAGAACCTTCATCAACCATTAGTATTTACCAGCCCCGTCGTATAAATATAAATATATATATATATATATATATATATATAGATATAAAGTCAATTCGAAACCAACTTGTTTAAATGCACTCTAACTTAACTGCATGTAAAGAAAGAAAAGAGAGAGAGAGAGAGAGAGAGAGAGAGAGAGAGAGAGAGAGAGAGAGAGAGAAGTGATTTAATTCAGAGAATTGACTGTTCTTTTTTTCATGGGATAGTTATTGAAAAGAATTAGCTATCATTAAAAAAAAGAAAGAAAGGAACTCCCCTTACATATATGCAACTGCTGACGCCAAAGAGCCCCTAGAGAGGCATGGTTCCTTTTACATAGTGTCACATGTAGAACATAAAGAGATGAGAGTCTTGTTTGATGTCCTGGGGGAAAATATACATACCCACATCAAAAGATTTGTGGTAAATGCTCTTGCTACATTGTGCACTGCATCAACTAAAAGCCCCGTTCCCATAACTCAAATAACCATTTTCACACAGAGCATGTTGTAAGCTTTGGCTTTTTTTATTTGAAGGCGTGCGTGTTTTGAAGTTGGCCCACTACAAAAAAAAAAAAAAAAAAAAAACTTGCTGTCAATGTGAAGGTGTTAGCAGATGTTGACACCATAAGAAAAGCGTTTGCCCGCTGAGGTTTGGTTTATGTTATATATACACCTCGGTTATAAAAAGCAAATACATGCACGAGGGAATTCCCCGAGTGTCTGATCAATTACAGATGTGTAAATCCCCACTCCATGTTCTCCGCACAATATCCTCGCACAGCGCTGGGAAGCAGCTGGCAGCTTTGCACTTTCACCAATGACAGTTAAACTCTTGATCAAATCAAAAGTCCTGTTTCTGCAATGTTATTGTTTTGGTGAAGCGCCTCAGCAGCCTTGCATGCTTTTCTGGGATACACATTATCACACACTTGTGACAGGGAAAGTTCAGGGGATTTTAGAGAAGAGGAACTGTAACTATTTAAGGGAAGCTGATGAAAATTTTAAAGAGTGAATGTAATTCGAGATTCAGTGTGTTCCTCACTACACATTCACAGACTTACTAAATACACCTAGCTGATAAGGACTTGTACGCCATATTTTTAACATATGTTTTATTCTGTTTTTTGCAGGATGAGCGGTAGATATTGCAGTGTTATATTGAGAAGTGTGGAGTGGTTCTTGACCTCACATTTATTTTTTGCTCAATCCATGTACAAAATAATGACTTCATGTTTACTGTGTGAGGGGAATTTTGAGATATCCATGATTCACTCGCAGTGGCTTCATACAAATCCTGTACATGTCAAAACGCATGTCCACTCAGTAATGTTTTTTTTTTCTGGACTCCACCAAAGCATGACATCATTTGTCCTATTTCATAGGTGAAATTCAATATCACGTAATAGAGCAAAGACAGTAACTGTATTGCGGAGGCCTGCATGGCAGAAACAAAGAGAATCAAAGAGGAGGTTCAGATTTCAAGCCTATATTGTAAAAAAAAAAAAACTTTGGTTTGGTCAGACAAACACTATTTTATAGGTTGATTAAACTACTGAATGTAAAGTTCTAAATCTAAAGTAAATTTTTGGGCAATTTAGTACTATAGCAACTTACAATCACGAGCAGGCAGTGAATGATGATGTAGTTCAATGATGGCTTAATGATGTAATCATTTAATTGAACACATTTGCAGATATCAATTTAAAATGTGTGTTAACTGTTCTAATGCAATCGTAATGTTTTTTTACATATCTGTTTCTTTAGATTTTTTATTCTATTTTGCTGTAAAATTAATGGTTATGATTTATGATTTCTTCGATCCCAGCACATACTGTACAGCAGTGGCCAAAATTGATGTCCGGCTTGGGAAAACTGACATCTTTACCCTTTATTCAGATATTATTGAAAATTTTGGCTGGGCTGTCATACAATGAAATTCTGAACACATACAAAAATGATGAAACCAATGAAAGTGAGTTCATTGGTTCTGTCTTTTCAAGACAGAATGAAATATTGATAACTGATTATATAGTCAATGAATGCTTTTTCCTGTGAGCTTTTTTTTCTATGCATTTTTTGTATAGTAAAAGAAAACCGTATTTTGCCTTTTTTTTTAACTAGTTTAGTGTTTTGCTGCTCCCTCATTTTTAAAGTATTTAAAAAATATGAAATATTTTCCTCATATTTTGATGGTTGAATCAGACGTGTAGTGTCATTAAAAACAAACATTCCATCCAGACATCTTTTGGCCATGTGCTGTGTACACCACTTCATTTGGTGTATAGAAGTAATTCTATATAACATTTTCAGTTTGATACAATTAAGTTATGCAATCTAAGAAAGTACATATTAGCCTATGTATTATCAATGTTGTTATTAGCCTAAAATACAAACTGATTCAATGTGGATCTACAAGAAAAACAAACATTAATTTTAAGTTCACAAAACATATTATTTTGTGTTTGAAGAAAGCAGGCAGACCACCTTTATTTTTAAAGGGATCATTCACCCAAAATGTATATTCTGACATCATTTTTCTCAAGTTGTTCCAAACCTGCATGGGTTTCTGGTCCCTATTGACTTCCATAGTCATTTTTTTTTTCATGGAAGTCAATGGGGACGTTTGTTTACACACACACACACACACACACACACACACACACACACACACACACACACACACACACACACGATTCATCCTTCATCCACCATTAGGAAGTTTTATGTAGCAAATGTACTAATCTATTTTGCATAGGTTGCAGTCAATATTGTTGCAAATAAAAAATGCTGCAACAGAAGTGACTTCATTCACTCTTTTCATTCCAGAGTGTTAAAATGGGAAGTGGTCACAGGGACTTTTCTTTTAGAAGATGTCAAGTTTGATTGTTAAAAATGTCACTGACCTTCAATGAATACATTTTCACACACAACGTATATATATTCATAGTTATTTTCCATTTATAGTTGCTTTATTTTGGCCAGGGACCGTTATGAGTGTTTTTACCAGCCTCCAGATTCACACATCACACAACTCTATCTGCGGTGGTACCTGTGAGAGAGCAGAAAACAGCTCTGACACACTCCCACAGTTTAACGCTCTGAAGATGAATTGGATCACGAAGGGATTTCAGTGTGGTGGGTGTTATAGAAATGGCCGTTTCTCACTACTTTTTGCACTTCAGGTACTTTTGTTATTTTAAATGATTTGTTTTCTTTACTCATTTTACCTCTCTGTGAGGTTTAACAATACCAAACTACAACTGGACTAAAATCAATAAATAAATATATGCAAAGACAGACAGTAAAATGTATTGTGCACATCTTTTTGCCTCATCTCCTTACCTTAAAGCATGTGATTTCTCTGCATGAACTAGGCTATATATGCTTCTAAGAATCAAATACCAAAGCCTAAAGGAAGTGAGTTGAGATAAGTTTGAACCATTTTCTCCGAAACAGAACATTCTAAGAGATTAGATAGAGAACATGCACAACCGTGTGGTCAGTAACATCTGAAACGACAAGTTAGAACAGCCAAACATGTAACTCAGAGATTTGGGGTCAAGAACATTTCACCCTATAAAATTCATACATTTTATACTTTGAAAGGGTGGGCTGAGAAACCTAGACATGCACTTTAAACATGCATTTAAGATATAAAAGTTTGTTTTCATTAACTTTGAGGTATATGTTATTTGATGACATTATCAAGAATACATTTTTTTCCTTTTAAAATGTTTGGCTTCTTCTGAGAAAGTGTATGTGGAAAAACAACCACAAATTATATATAGCAACCAATGTCTAAATTAAGTTAGTTAGAGTTAGGGTTTTAGAGGGGAAAAGTTTTATAGAGGGGTATTTTATGTTTTTGTAAAGCCTTTAGAGTGCTGGAAAAACGCATGTTGTGGTTATTATTAATAAGGTGAAATTGCAAAACACAGCTGGTCAGGTGAACAATTTAGCAAACTTTTAAATATATATACTAAGGATTAGTTCACCCCCAAAAAATGAAACCTCTGTCATCATTTACTCTCCTTAAAGTTGTTCTAAACATGTATGAATTTCTTCTGCTGAACACAAAAGAAGATATTTTGAAGAATATCAAATTAAGACCGTCAACTGTTTGGTTTGACATTCTTCAAAATATCTTCTTTTTTGACATTTTGGGTCAACTATCCCTTTAAGTAACTACATTTAAAAAAAAAAAAAAATTTAACCCTCAATTGTATGTTAATTGCAGTTATATGAAAATGTATTAGCCTATAGGTTAAATTTATAATAAATGCAGTTAAAAAAAAATTTAAATTTCTTTTCTGTCATTAATTAGGCTACTCCCCCTCATGTCGTACTAATCTGAACCAATACGACTTTCATTCACCTTCGGAACTGATCGCTTTCTGTCCTTCCATTGACAGCTATACCCCACTCACACTTTGGCGCTTCAAAAAGTTCAAAAAGAGATTGTAGCCTAAAACTAAATCATATAGTCCAACATTTCTGAAGAGACACGATCGCTTTATATGTTCGGTTGAGCTTGTTTGTTCGCTGATCAATGCTTATGTGAATAAAAACCTAAATTCAACCTTTTCTTCATAAAGGGATCGAGTCTCTCCAGAAAAGTTGGACTAAACGCTTAGGCTAATTCATATGGATTACTTTTACGATCTTTTTATAAACTTTTTGAAGCGTCAAAGTGTCCGTTGCGTAACGTTAGCTGTCAATTGAGAGATTGGAAGCTCACTGATTTCATCAAAAATATCTTAATTTGTGTTCCGAAAATGATTGAAAGTCGTACGGGTTTGTAACGACATGAGGGTGAGTAGCCTAGCTAATTAATAACATAATTTTAATTTTTGGGTGAACTATTCCTTTAAGAATGCTTGTTGATTTTTGAAAGGGAAGACCTACTATAAAACAATACAGGAGTCTAAAAGACTGGTATGACTGGAGTCGAATGTCAGTATACATTAATTGACGTTTTAAAAAAAAACTGTTTTATTAATTTTCTTTTTTCTTTTTTTTAAATTTGTATTTGGGTCAGTGTAAAGTGTAATATAAAGCAGAGAAAGCTAATACATTGTACAACATTTATTTGTGTTACTGTAAAATTATCAATAATAATAATAATAAAATGACTGTGCGCCTTTGCGTTCGATGCTGACCCGGAAAAACAATCTCTGCACACTGCTTCCGGGTCATTCGTTCTGCATGTTGCTATTCTGTGTAGCCTGCAACACTTTTGCAATTTACCTGAAATAAACTTCTTATAAACATGTCTCGGGGTTCTAGCGCGGGGTTTGACCGTCACATCACTATCTTTTCTCCGGAAGGAAGACTTTACCAAGTAGGTGAGTACGAAAGACTTTATTTGACTTAAAAAAACACCTAGTAAGTGCACAGTCATGTCGCTACAGTTCAGCTCATTCACTCACTCTTACAGCAGCGGCTTACTATGAAAGGCTATTATCATTATTATTATGTCTTATAAAACTTATTTTAACTGAATGTGTTTTTTTTTCTTTCTTTTTTAAATAAAATCCTATTATTTAGTCTTCTAGCTAGACCGTTACCACGAGCAGCACTTAAAAAGTAAATAAAATTAATAAATTTAAATCTCTAGGTCTTTTTTTGTTAATCATCTTCTATTAATCTTCTATCTATTAATACCTAAATTTGTATTGCATTTGTATTTTTCAACACGTTAAGGGCTTTTGTATAAAAAATAGGCTTATTGTGAAATACCCTCAACCTCAAAATACTGTAACGTTAAGTGAGTTACTACAGTTATTGTTTTAACTGTCAAAGCATGATGGAAAAATGTTATATTTCTTTCAAATTTAAGAAGCTATTTTTATTTGATATTATGCACCAAATTACTCGTTCAATGTGCTAGTAAATCGCATGCATCTCATATACAACTTTCTAAATAAAGTTTACTTATCTTCGTTAACTTAACTTCATTCTTACAGAATATGCATTCAAGGCCATAAACCAGGGGGGTCTGACATCAGTTGCTGTTCGGGGGAAAGACTGTGCTGTAGTCGTCACACAGAAAAAAGTCCCAGTAAGTCTGCTTTCATGTACCGTTTGTCCACCAAAATGGCTTGACGGGGGTGTTATAACCACCCCAGAAATAAACGCATTCAAACATTAATTTGAATTGCTTTTAATTCAGTTTGTTTTGACCAGGAATGCCTTTTCTGTGGTGAAAACGTGCAGGACGTTTGGTGGGAAAGGGGACTTTTAATTAATGTTGCTATTCTCTATTTTCCAGGACAAGCTGCTGGACTCTTCTACTGTTACTCATTTATTCAGAATCACAGAGAGCATTGGCTGCGTGATGTCAGGAATGACAGGTACAGATCTCATCCACATGGTACTTTTCACGATGTCTGCTGGAATTGATGCACTCCTCATCGCCTTGTGTTTGTGTTCAGCTGACAGCAGGTCTCAGGTGCAGCGAGCTCGCTATGAGGCGGCGAACTGGAAGTACAAGTATGGCTATGAGATTCCAGTAGACATGCTTTGTAAAAGGATTGCTGATATCTCTCAGGTTTATACACAAAATGCTGAGATGAGGCCGCTCGGCTGCTGTAAGTTAACACTTTTTCTTCAGTTATTTAAACTCACTTATAAAGTAGTTTAAAGTGCCCTTATTATGTTTTAAAGATTCCTCATGTTGTTTTGCAGGTCTCGTACTATAGGTTTAAATTCATCCAAGGACCAAAAAAACACTTTAATTTTCTCATAATATACATTGCAGCATCAACTATGGCGATAAATCAATGACAAAAAGAACCGAGTGCACAACTGATGCTGGCGCGCGCGGTAAATGACTTTCGCAAGAGGATAACAGATTAGAGATAACAATGTTTAATCAATCAATTACCTGGATTTAATAAATAAGAAGTAAATATAGCAGACAATATAATCAGGACTTCTCAGCTGCGCGCTTGCAATAGTCACAAGCTCACACAATACGTGACAGAGGCTGGCAGCAGAGAAATCAATTCAGTGAATTACACTGGGCAAATCAAAAGTAATAGTCTACTACCCACTGGATGAAGAAGGGTTGGCTCTCAACAGAACATATAATATTCATTTTATTTTATTTTTCATGTTCGCATTTATGAGGAAAAAACGGACATGACAAGCTCCGAAAGCGGCTCTAAAGTGCTTTAAAACTTTCACAGAGACCTCGAACAGAAAGCACAAAGCCTCTCATTAAAGTCAATTTCGTTTTGTATTAATTATATCTTAATTTTAATCAATGTTTCATCAACTAAATGCCTGGATTTAATAAATAAGAAGTAAATATAACAGACAATAGATAATCTCGAAATGGAGGCGCCGGCGAGTGAACTGCAACTTGTCTCATAAATGAACCGAAACTCAGCGTATAGACCTGAGAAATATATCTATTGAAATGTCTACTTTTAAACAGAACAAATCAAAACGAAAAACAAACTGCTCTCTGCTTATGTAATCCTTCTGAAATGTACATTTCTCTCTGGCGCCATCCGTTTAATTAATGCTAATAAAAAAAACACGCTCTGCTTTTGCCTGAAACACTTTTTTTAATCCGTGTTATGAATCAGGTTATATTTAATTCATACAGTGATTTTATTTTTACATTTGATTATTCAATTTCATTAGTAGTTCTTACTACATGTTTAATAAACCTATGCTACTGTACCTGAAAATCTGTTTATTTAATTTGTATATTTTTCTATTATATTTATCCTATTGTTTGTAATTTGCTTCTTTGTTCCTATTTTTAATATAAAAAATTAAATAAAATTGCCTGCCTTGCTTTAATACAGAAGTATGTGTGTTATGATTGTACTCGGCTTAAAGGAGTAGTTCACTTTTTAAAAAAACTTTTGCTGATAATTTACTCACCCCCATGTCATCCAAGATGTCCATGTCTTTCTTTCTTCAGTCGAAAAGAAATTAAGTTTTTTGATGAAAACATTCTAGGAATTTTCTCCATATAATGGACTTCATTGGGGAAACGGTCCAAGGTCCAAATGACCGTTTCAGTGCAGCTTCAGATGGCTTTAAACAACACTAGATGATGCATAAGGGTCTTATCTTGCGAAACGATCGGTCATTTCAAAAATAAATAAAAAAGTTTAAGTTTAATAAGCACAAATGCTCGCATTCAATGAACGAAATGACTCGGATAAAGATTTGTTCATTTTGATGAACGAGTTTGAACAGGAGAGTCACGAACTTGCATCACAGAACAGAGCAAGGCGAGCATTTGTGCTTATAAAACTTAAACTTTTTTATTTATTTTTTAAATGACCGATCGTTTCGCAAGATAAGACCCTTGTGCATCCAGGGCTCTCAAGTTTTGAAGACAGGCAAGAGTGACATCCACTTTGGGGATGTTGGATAAATTTTTGCCATTGGTTGCTGCGTTAAATCCTACAATAGTGCTATTTTCTGATTGGCTATTGTGTAGCTCGACGAAAAAACACGAGAGGAGTTCCACAGTGAGAGCGGTGCGGCCAGAGTTTCGGGCGCTGCGGCATATTAAATATATTACAAATAGTTTTTCAGCGTGAGAAATACAATGTGTGGCGGGAGAGCGTGACAAAAGACCGAAATGAGTGACACTTGAGAGCTCTGTGCATCGTCTGGTGTCGTTTAAAGCCATTTGAAGCTGCACTGAAACTGTCATTTGGACCTTGGACCGTTTGGTACCCAATGAAGTCCATTATATGGAGAAAAATCCTAGAATGTTTTCATCAAAAACCGTAATTTCTTTTCGACTGAAGAAAGAAAGACATGGACATCTTGGATGGCATGGGGGTGAGTAAATTATCAGCAAAAGTTTTTTAAAAAGTGAACAACTCCTTTAAAAGGCATTTCATATATAATATTGGGTTGACTAAACTGGGAAGAAAAATTAAATAAATTCCAAGGTTCACATTTAATTCAGAGGGATTTTTTTTCTTCTACATCTATTAAACTGTCTACCGCAGTCACATAAGAAAAGTAACATAAAACGGTAAACTATGACAAAAATGCACATATCGAATCGAAATTTGATTCCAAATCGAGAATCGTGACCTCAAGAATCGTTTCGAATCGAATTGTGAGGTACCAAAAGATTCCCACCCCTAACAAATACTGTAATATTCCATAAAAAACAAGAATGGTCCTTTTTGATTTCATGGTTACTTCAACACATGGTCCTTTTTGATTTCATGGTTACTTCAACACATGCACATGTTGGCTGTTTATGCTCATACAAGTTCCTTTAAGTTTTG
The DNA here is from genome assembly GCF_051911475.1 of Siphateles boraxobius. NCBI lineage: Eukaryota > Metazoa > Chordata > Actinopteri > Cypriniformes > Leuciscidae > Siphateles > Siphateles boraxobius. The sequence continues at coordinate 19,095,273 of NW_027509208.1, read as the reverse complement.
TGTATTGTTTCTGTTCCAGGCATGATTGTGATTGGTCTGGATGAAGAGTTGGGGCCGCAGGTGTACAAGTGTGACCCAGCAGGTTATTACTGTGGGTTCAAGGCCACAGCAGCAGGAGTCAAGCAGACAGAGGCTACAAGCTTCCTGGAGAAAAAAGTCAAGAAGAAACTCGATTGGACCTTTGCGCAGACAGTTGAGGTACATCAGAACAGGCTACAATTCAAGAAGACATTTCTATACAGCTTTAGAAGCATTGATTCCAGCTGCAAACATTGCCCACACTAGCTTATCATTTAATTTTAGCAGTATGCTGCAGGTAAAAATGTTATTTTGTGCTTTAAACATCAGGTTTAAAGCACAATTCTTTTACAATTGTGAATTTTTTAGCAAAGTTGAACCTTATTTTTCAATGGGGAAGTAAGCTATTTTCTGTGAATGTGCCAAAACTTCCGATCCATTTGCCGCTAGCGGTGTGACGAGACAAAACACTCACGAGACAAGACGAGACACGAGATTGGGTTCACGAGAACCAGACGAGTCGAGATTTTTGCTAGGAATTTTTCTGTAAAGGATACAGAGGTGGTATGATGTGTTGTGTCAGATCATGGCCGAGACGTCAAGTTTCAGGAATTTCACTCGGCGCAGCCCGTTGTCAGCTGTCAATCACGCTGTCAATCAAAGTTAACCACGTCCTTATTTGTCATACATTTTATATCTAAATACTATCTAAACTAACGAGTTAGAAAAAAATTCACCCCCCTCACAGTTGTCAGGCACTCGAAACCTATCGAAAAATACAATAAAAGTCCATGGGACCAACCTGTAAAAACAAGAATTTATGCTGTGAAAACGGACATTTTAACATGGTGGTCTATGGACATTTGCTCCCTTTTGGGACCTGCCCCTAGCGGATTTTCGATGTATTGCGGTTTTTCACACTTCCGGGTAGGCTTCATTTTTCAGATTGGAATGTTGCCACTTGAATGTTACGCTCCGTCATGGGGATATCACGTGGCGAGAAATCTCGTCACATTTTAGTCTCGCGAAATCTCGTGTCACGAGATCTCGTCACACCCCTATTTCCCGCTATAGGGAAATAACGGGAAGAGTAACAAAATTCAGTAAATGATAAAATAATGTGCGCTAAAAAACTTTGTTTATACTTATTATGATACTAAATTAAAATAATATAACAAGTAAATATTGCACAAGTTTTGCAATATCAAGCACCATAACAGAGAGGTTATTTTTCAGCTAAAATAACTGGAAGTGGATGAGACCGGAAGCCTCGACACAATCAAGTTATGTACATAAGTTGATTTTTTTTTTTTTTGATCTATTAATGTCAGTGCATTAGATGATAAACCAAGTAGTATTGGGAAGCCAATGGGTCTAAAAGTTAACTTTTTCACTTTTTTTGTAATTACATTTTTCATCTGTTTCCACAGTGGTTTTTAGCAGATCTGTGTCTCTTGTCATTATAGCACAATTTCTTTGGAATGGAAATAACAGCTTCCTCTAAACTTGATTTGCTCAATAATGTAGTTAAAGATATTACCGAATGGTTTGGTTATATATGCTTGCTTCCTGATTTATTACACAATTTGTTTGTAAATAGGGGAATAATTGTAATTTTTTGTACTTATAAATTTATGAAAAAAACAATCTGCTCTATAAAAATGTAAATGCAATTAAAATTTATATTTAAATAAAGTGGGCTGTACTTTTATGTATTTTGTATACATCCTAAAGCCAAAGACTTTTTGCAATTATTTAATAAGTATCCTACACTACCAGTCAAAAGTTTGGGATCAGTAAGATTTTTAATGTTTTTAAAATAACTCTCTTCTTCTCACCAAGGCTGTATTTACTTGATTAAAAATACACAAAAAAACAGTAATATTGTCAAATATTATTACAATTACAATTTAAAATAGTGGGTTTCAATGTAAATATGGTAGTAAAGTGTAATTTATTCCTGTGATCAAAGCAGAGTTTTCAGCATCATTATTCCAGTCTTCATTGTCACATGATCCTTCAGAAATCATTCTAATATGATGTTTTGATGCTCAAGAAACATTTATGATTATTATCAATGTTGAAACCTGTTTTTACATTTATATTTCAGGATTCTTTGATGAATAGAAAGTTCAAAAGAACAGCATTAATCTGAAATAGAAATTGTTTCTAACATTAAACACTACCCTTCAAAGGTTTGGGGTCGGTACGAATTTTTATTTTATGTTTTGGGTGAAGAAATCAATACTTTTATTCATCAAGGATGAATGTTTTTGATCAAAAGTTACAGTAAAGACATGTATAATGTTACAAAAGATTACATTTCAAATAAATGCTGTTCTTTTGAACTATTCGTCAAAGAATCCTGAAAAAAAAATAGTACACGACTGTTTTCAACATTGATCATAATAATGAATGTTTTCTGAGCATCAAATCAGCATATTAGAATGATTTCTGAAGGATCATGTGACACTGAAGACTGGAGTAATGATGCTGAAAGTTCAGCTTTTCATCACAGGATTAAATTACATTTTTAAATATATTAAAATGGAAAACAGTTATTTTAAATTGTCATAATATTTCACAATATTACTGTTTTTGGTATTTTTAATCTGTAAATGAGCAGAAGAGACTTCTTTTAAAAACATAAAAAATCTTACTGAACCAAATCTTTTAAATGGTAGTGTATATAAATCAAACATTTCCATCCACAGACGGCGGTCACATGTTTATCAACTGTGCTGGCAATCGATTTCAAGCCTTCTGAGTTGGAGGTAGGCGTAGTCACAGCAGAGGATCCGAAATTCAGGTGGGTGCAAGAGGTACCGTGTTCTTTTACACTGATAGACTCTCTATTCTACAGGAAACCAATTCTAGAAAGGCAGTTGTTCACTTCAGTACTGATATTCGTCAAGTGATGCAACATGCCTCGTATATGTCTGATGCATATTCTGCTACTGAGTATATTTTTCGTGATTGTGGCACCTAAAAGAACTTGCTCTGTTTCAGGATTCTGTCAGAGTCAGAATTGGACACTCATTTGGTCTGTCTGTCTGAGAGGGACTGAGATCTCCAGGCTGCTGCTCACAGTGTTCGAGATGCGTAGGATCCCATTCAGATCTTTTGTTCTTATGTAAATTCCCTGTTCCATTAAATACATTTTGAGAAAAATATTTGTAAGATTCCAGCGCTCTTCCTTTTCTCTTTTTCTTCTGGTGTATCTGAACGAGTGAGTGTTTAGCTAGGGGAATCCCCGACATGCACATCTTTAATTTTCGCTGCATCCAGTGTTTTACCAGGCTGATTTGACAACAGGGAAATCATTTACAGGCGCGCTTCGTGGAATTATTTGTGAACTTTGAGCGTCTTAAGTGTACTATAAGTCGCTTGGGGCTGAATGAAGAAGATCACGCAAGGAAAGTCAAACACATGCTTTAGAGTTTATTCACACTCCTGATCATCTGACTCACTTCAACTTTGCAGTTTGACTGGAAGTTTAAACAAATCTGAGGGTTTTTTTGGTAATTTTCTGTAGAATTCCCACAGTAAATATGGTCCACAAATACATGCTTGGAAAAAAGGAAGATTAGAAAATCTGCAGTGTAGGGGTGTCAAAGTCAGTTCCTTAAGGGCAACAGCCCTGCAGAGTTTAGCTTCAACTCTAATTAAACACACCTGATCCAGCTAATCAAGTTCTTCAGGCTTATTTAAAAACTACAGGTATGTGTGTTGGAGCTGGTTGGAACTAAACTCTGCAGGGCTGTGGCCCTCCAGGAATTGAGTTTGTCACCCCTGCTGTAGGGTATCATGAAGCTTGTACAGCATTCATTAATCCTGGTTAATATTGAAATAGAAATGAACAATAGTTGATGTATTATTAACAAACAGGAATCAACAGTGAACAATAAATATATTTATAAATTAGCATAAACCTATGAATTGTTGTGCATTGTTAGTTCATGAAACTATATGTGTATAATAAATACACACTTTTCAAAACAGTTTAAAAAGTGTGTGTATATGAATAGGAATTTACCATGTGACGGTGTTGTGGATGATTGTCACATTGAAATATTTCCAAATGATTTCAAAAGCTCCTGTGATACTCATTATCAGGAGAACAAAGCAATGGAATTTCCCTTAAAATCTAAATCCCTGGCTTATCCGTCTCCAGAAACCTGATTAATGCCCTTATAAAAAGAGAGCTATGACTCTGAATTAGGTGGCAGTCTGAGTAATCCATAAATTACACTGTTCAATTGTTTTATGGATGATCTGTTCATATAGTCACGTAATGAAATCCTGGTGTGGAATACGTAATGATTCTGAGCCTCGCACCTTTAGCGGTCAGGTGTTCATTTCTCTTTCTTGTGGGGAACTTCACACCGTGCATTCAGTCGGTTAGACATGACTCCATTTCAGCAGACCCAAGGAATTTTATTCAAACAACAGTGACGCATCTAACGTGACTCATGTGTTCCAGAAAGGAAATGATAGCAGTTACAGTCCAACATCGAGGGCTTTTTTTTTCTGAATTACCACTATGTGCTGGAATGTGATGTTCTTTCACAAGTTTCGCAACTCAAGAACATTTCCAGGCCTTCTGGACATTCAATACAATAAAACACCCAAACTCATAATTAATTTCTTTCCTTTTTAATGTAAAAAATATTTTCACAGTGTAATACATAAATGAAACTTGTCAAAGTTTATAATCTGACTTATTTACAAATATAAAAATATCTCTCTCTCTCTATATATATATATATATATATATATATACACACAAAATGTACATGTTTTCCCAACTCTTTGGCTTCAAAAACATTAGTAAATATTGTGGTCCAGCTGTATCTGGGGTTCTTTCCACCACCCCGATCACATCCCAGAGGGCAGGGGGAGCAGCTCTTTTCCACGTTGTGGAGTCCCACCAAGGGATTGGCGTCCTGGGATAGTGCACACCCCGACACAGACCTTGAGACAGCACCTACAGCCTTAGCTGCTTTGCATTAGGGGAAATGTTGTCCTGATAGCCAGACTATCTCCCGCAGAACTGGATGTCGTCATACATCTATAAAAAAAAAGATGCATAAATAATTAAGAGTTTATCAAATGACTTTCATGCAATATCCCACATGAATAACAACAATAAGACGGAATGGCGTTTTGGAGAAAACTTACACAGTCATCATCAGACGAAAGCTCCTCTTCGCTCTCCTCCGACTCGCTCTCCGGCATCGCCCTGAGCTCTTGGGCCGTCCGGCTGTAAAGCTGCCTCTGGATCTCGCTGTTGTGTCGGCCGAAGGTCAGGTGGTACGGCGTGTATCCGCCATAGGTGAGACTGTTGACATCAGCTCCCAAAGCAATGAGCGTGTGCACCAGTTCCAGGTTCTGCATGTCCACGGCCAAATGAAGCGACGTCCGGCCGCTGCACTGCTCCTGAACGTGAGAAAAACCACGGTCAGTTCTCTTTACAAGCATTCAAGCGAGTCATTTGTGCAGCTGGAACGCATTATAAAAAGAAAAATTGGTGCAGAAATGGCAAGTAACGTACCTTTGCGTTTACATCCGCCCCAAGCTGGACCAGGCTTTCCACCATTGAGAGGTAATTGTGAACGGCTGCTATGTGGATACATGTATGTCCTGTGATAAAAAAAGGAGGATGATACTTTAAAAACTGTACTTCAAAAAGTCACAAGCTCAAATGGTCAGGGGGGTCTTTGACTTACCGCTGTAGTTTGGGAAGGTGAGAATGGAGCGCAGATGCTGAGTCTGAATCTGAGTGAGTACTGAGAAGCAAGCCAGCGACCCTCTTTTGCAGGCGATGTGGAGGGCCGTGTTTCCACTTTGATCAACCAGTCGTGGATCACAGCCGGCCTTTAGCAGTCGGTCTACCATGTGTGGCTGTTCTGTGATGACGGCGAGATGCAGTGCAGTCTGCGGATGGTAATTGGAAGTTAATTAGTTTTTCTTTTCTTTTTTTCTTGGTGAATTGTTTAAGTGAGTATTTCTTCAGGGAGGTTCAATTACCTGTCTTTGGTTGTTCTGTCTGTTCAGGAACGGGTCATTTTGGCACTGTTTGATTATCTGGATGGCATAATCTTCCGCCTCGTGAATGATGGCAAGGTGAAGATACCTGGAAAATAATGTGGGAGGGTTTTTTTTAGAAAATATTTTAAGAACACTCTGAGAGGATGTGGTTTAAAAAGACAGTAAAAGCAGGCGGTCGTTTCGCAAGAATGGAGTTTTTAAGGTTATTTCCAACCAGTGTGGCTCCACACATCTGATGCATTCTATGCGCTTGGCCGCGCGCCAGGGACTTTCCTGCCTGCGCACTTTGTTTTCTCAAGCTCCGCCCACTTTGGGCGCTGTTCCAAAAAGCGATATTTGTTTACTTCCGCACTTTAGCATATCTCGCGAGTTAAACTATTTGCATAAGTTTCAAAAAGTTATTTAGATTTTTTTTGTCGCCTGCTTACAATTATAACTGCAGAATCAAAATTGCCCAGTTGGTCCCAACAGGGAAAAAAAATATATGTATTTTTTTTAATACAAGCAAAGAGAATTTAATAAGAAATGCATTTTGTTTTTAATTGGACTTTCTTTTATTTAATTAAATAAATTTTTTACCCTCCAAATTGAAGTAAATGTTGGTGAATTGTCGTTGCATGTAGGCTAATGGGTTAATTTATGCACGCTCTTTTATCGCTAGAATAGCTCGGACTGCATTATTAATATTTTAAGTTAAACTTACGTGTCTCCGTCCTCTGTGACCTCTTCTGTCCAAGGTTCACACATCCCCTTTGGATTTGCACTTGCGTTTGGCAAAGACAAATTCTCCATTTCCTCCACAATTTTCCTATACTCGTCCTCCTTTAGCGAATCCAGGCCGCTATCGAAGCGATCCTCGCAGGGTTGCATTTTCCTGTTTTTCGTATCCATTTCGTCAAGATCACAATCCATATAGTTGATTCTGGGAGCTCTGTGTACATCCATCGCGACGCTCTCTCGCTCTCAGTCAGCAGTGAAGTGTGCCGAAAGGGCGGCGCGACTCGGTTTTATAGCCGCGCCTCCGCTTCTATGCTCATTGGGGGATTTCCATCCGCAACTTATCTTTGCTTTACTCTAAAAAGGGGAACTCGTGGCGGGCTTTTATTTAGAGAATTTCCCTCAAGATGACTCCGCGAAGTAAGAATGAAAATCTGTATTTTCCAATTACACATTCAAATGTACCTACCTGATTCGCAGTATAAGCCAAACGTACGGGTAAAATGAATGACAAAGAGAACATGAATGAAAGGCATGTGGAAGGGGGCTAATAATAATGCAGGAAATATATATATATATATATAGATGCAGCTGGAAATAGCACTTGATATCATATTCACATTATTTTTGTTTGTTTATTTTTTGTATAGGCTATATGTAGGCCTATAGTGACCCCAAAAATGATTATATAACAAATTATAAAACCATATATATATGGTTTCATAATTTGTTACATAAAATAAATACTTCACAGTACTTCAGAAAAACTTCATAAGCAAAGCTTATATGTATGTATGTATATATGTATATTATACATATATATATATATATATATATATATATATATATATATATATATATATATATATACATAATACACACACATGTGGGAACTTACAAGGGGAACTGGCTTTATAATATCCACTAAAAATCTCCTCAGCACAAATTCTTTATCTTAGAAACGTTGGAAATTTTTTTTTTCAGATGTAAGGTGTCTAGAATTTAGATCAACGCAGGCTTGGTTCCTCAAATGTATTTGCAAAAATTTGTATTTAAATTCCGCAAAAAACTTTTGACATTAGTTTTTGCTTGCAGAATGTAAAGTTCTTAATAGTGCAATGTGTTCCACTAAATGCTGAAACCTTTTCAGAATTAATAATGTTAAGTGGGTAAGAAGGGCTGAGTCAGTTTAAGGTAACTGAAGTGAAAATCCCACATGGAAGGCCCCTCAATGTTCCACATGATTCAAGTTTAAGGGGTCCACGATATTCCCCTGCACTTTTTTTTCTGGGGCTCCCCCCTAGCAACCATCTTATTTCATGTCTTTTTAGTATTTTCCATGACAACATTAATGTAGTGTCCCTAAAAGAACACTGTAAAAAAAAAAAAAAAAAAAAAATCAATAAGTTATGATAACGTGTGTTTTCCATAGATTTATCTCATCAAAATAAGCAATTTTCAACTTTTTTAAAAAATTTTATTTCAACTTTTATTACAAGATTCAACTCATATTTTTAAGTCCGTTTAATAGGCTTAATTTAAGTTGAAATGACTTAAACATCCAAGTTGATTGTACTTAAGGCAGCAACTTTTTATGGTGAAATACAATGTAATAAATCACCTACTAAGACTAATTTATCCTCAATTACATGATTAAAAACATGCATTTGTCTTCTGCATGAACTGCAGTATCTGTCTGGTTTCATATCCACCTCTTCAAACAGAGTAAGACAGGTGGACAGGCCCAAAAAAATGGAAACTCCAGGTAAATAAAGCTTAGTATGATCCTGTCTACAGCGCCTTTCTGCACCTGACGTTTGCACTACAAACTAATGAAGCTCTGTTTGCATAAAGGAGGAGCCATAACAATAGCAACCGTTTCTACCAACAGCGTTTATGTCACCATGATGGCGATACTGTGACATGCGTCAAGATAGATGTCAGGATCACACCTTGTCATGTCTCGCCTGCTTTGTCAAGAAACAATTATAACGCCTTATGATGCTTATCCACTAAAAATCACCTCGACACAAATTATTTATCTGAGAAAGGTAGGAATTTTTTTTTTTTTTTTTCAGATGTAATGAAATGTCTAGATGTCTAATGTTCAGATGTCTAGAATTCAGATCAACGCAGGCTTGGTTCCTCAAATGTAGTTGCAAAAATTTGTATTTAAATTCCGCAAAAAACTTTTGACATTAGTTTTTGCTTGCAGAATGTAAAGTTCTTAATAGTGAAGTTTGAGTTCAGGGAAAGGACATTCACAGAAAGTACTAGAACATTCCCCGAATTGTTGCGCATGCAGGTTTGAACTTGAATGCACATAATGTTCCAAGAGGAAAATTTGTCTACATTCCTTTTTATATCTGCCAGTAGCTTCTATACTGAATGTATGGTACTTGCTTCAACCTTGTATGCTTGTTGTATGCTTCGACCTTGTTGTATTTTCATGCTGCAGAGGATTTAGTTCCGTTCTGAATGGAGGGAGTTTTGGGAGGTCCGGGTTCTAATTTGTAACCCTGTGTGGGACGACAGTTTGACCCACTATATTCTTAGTCTGACAAGACTTTAAAGAGCAGAGGCGTGGGCTGCATGTAATCTGGGGTAGACCTGTTCTTAGCCTGAACAGTGAGTCATGATCTAGCTTCTGTTCATGGTGGTATTCGGGGTGTCTCCGAGACTCTCCAAATTACACAAGGCCACGAATAAACAATGAGCAAGACTCCTTCAAATGTTTAAGAATACGCAAACCCTTAAACCACTTGTTCCAGAACTTGATTTTCAAGATCCTCCCACATTTCAAGTTTGCCTTCCCTTAACAACCAACAATGTTGTGTTACTAATAGTAACAAATTATGTCACATTATTCATTTTGGAGGAATGTCGAAAGTTACTTTTATATTGCTCTTTCACAATGTCAGCTGACTTTTTTTTTTTTTTTTTTTTTTTTTTTTTTAGCATTTTTAGCAAGTTTTTAAAATATACAGTTCAGTGTGGGTTAAGAGGAGACCACCCCTATTTCTTCCCACAATGGAAAGGGAAACTTAATTTTTTTTGGTGAAAAAAGTATTTTAACATTTAAATTTGAGTGTCCTTGTTACACATCTTGCATGTACTTACTGTAAGACTAACAGTAAATTATGCATAATTACATGCAACTATTTTAGTCCTGTTCCCCATGTACATACTGTACTTAGTAATTGCAATAACTAGGTAATAATCTAGACCTTAACCCTAAACCTAACCATTAAGGTAGGGTAGGGTAATAAGGTAGGGTAATTTTCTGAGAGGTAGCAATAGCAAGTTAGCTTTGAAAGCATAAGTTCCCACCCTCCCTTCAGAGCGTCTTCAAAGCCACATGCACCTTCAAAACACGTAAACACACACAGCAGGGACCAAAGAAAAGCATCACGAAAGACGCCGTTAAACTACCTCATGTCTCAAAGCCAGTGGTGGACAGTAACGAAGTAAATGTAATTCTTTACTGTACTTAAAGGGTAACTAAACCCTAAACCGACTTTTTTTAGTTAATGATCTGTAAGAATGGGGCTTTGTTAGTGCTGTTCATTGATTCGAGTAACTTTTTTGACATTTGGGTATAAAGTGTTTTAATGCTACAATATATGGTGTAAAAACGTCTGAGTGCTGCCCTCTTCAGGTTGAACAGTGGCTACTACAGTTGAATTTTCCTATTGGATGTTTAGGGTGGCAGGTGACGTAAGCGTTGGCAGGTGGCGTAAGCAGGTTCCAGCTCACCATGCCCTTGGTACGAGCTACCACGCCCTTGGCAGTATAAAAACCATCTTGCTTCGTCAAAACCATCGTAGCGAGTGAGTCAGGAGTTGGAATTGCGAGTATTGAAAACGATCAGGATGAATTAACTGGACTTAACACTGGTCTTGTCATATTTCATAGCTTGGGTATCTCCCTACAACAACGTTTGTGTGCATCTAACGTCATTGCAAACGTGCATGGCGAATGACAGAAAACACTACGCGCCGTACGCGGGTCAATATATTGTGTTTTTTATTAATTTGGTGCTATTATGCATAGCTGAGTAAACAGCACAGGTTTACTGTGTGTGTGTGTGTGTGTGTGTGTGTGTGTGTGTGTGTGTGTGTGTGTGTGTGTGTGTGTGTGTGTGTGTGTGTGTGTGTTGTGTGTGTGTGTGTGTGTGTGTGTGTGTGTGTGTGTGTGTGTGTGTGTGTGTGTGTGTGTGTGTGTGTGTGTGTGTGTCATAAGGTGTCTTTCCGCTGCTTGCAAAAGGAGGTTGTGGATTTCCATTAATTTGTTGCCCTGATTGAACGCACTACGCGCGAATACACTGCAGGATCACTCGTGCTCGTATCCAAGGTAAATCATCAACACTATAATCCCTTACATGCGTTTTATTTAACTTAATACATCATAATCGGCTAAAACGCAAGCGCAGGATACTTTTATTCCTGAACAAGTGTGCACTCGGGTCCGTGTTGCTTTCACATACACGCGAACCGCAGCACGGTTCGGGAGCAACCGAACTCAGACCACCTCCTCCAGGTAGTCTCGGGTTCGGTACCCCAGTGCGCACCTAGGTTCACATGACAGCGTTCACATTAGCGATTTTTCATGCTAACGTGCCCCGTTTCGAACTAAACTGCCAGTGTGAAAGCCCCCTCAGAGTCTGACAGCAGATGTCAATTAATCCATCACTGCGGGCCTCAGGTGCACGTCTCAGGTACCCTTGGCTAACTAAACCTCTGGTCAGAGCCTGACTCCACCCACTGGCAATATTTGAAAAATGCTGGAAAAGTGGGCAGAGCCCAGCGGAGGGGGGGCGTGCACCTGAGACGCATCTCTCTGTAAGCTAGGGCGTGGTTAGCTGGTACCCTCTTACGTCAGAGGGTACCACAACTTCCAATAGGAAAATTCAACTGCAGTAGCCACTGTTCAACCTGAAGAGGGCAGCACTCAGACATTTTTACACCATATATTGTAGAATTAAAACACTTTAATCCCAAATGTCCAAAAATTTACTCAAATTAATAAACAGCATTTATGAAGCTCCATTCTCACAGATCATTAACTAAAAAAAGTTGTTTTAATGTTTAGTTACCCTTTTGCGTATCTGTAGCCTACTTTACTGAAGAATTTAAATTTGGGGAAACTTTTACTTTAACTCCACTACATTTTCAAAATCAGTCGTTCCTTTTATTTTATGAGTGGATAAAAACGTAACTGGTCAAACTGGTAACGAAGTCCTTTAGCGCAGCGCGATAGTTTTGGCTACTTTCTGAGATTTTTTTTTTTTTTTCTCGTGACTCGTGAGGCTGTCGTTTACATTATTAATTTGGAAACGCACATTAATATTCGACTAGTCTGAGTCGGGCTCGGAGTCAAAGTTTTTTGCGGAATTTAAATAGGCCTACACATTTTTGCAAATACATTTGAGGAACCAAGCCTCCGTTGATCTAAATTCTAGACACCTTACATCTAAAAAAAAAAAAAAAATCCAACAGCACAAACTGTTTGCATTACCCTAAAATTCTTTGTGAGTGGCTCTTTCCTTTACACTATTGGAGATACGGAGAACTTGTTAAAGTGCTGCATGTCATGCCCTTCGCAGCTGGTGCTCAAGGTTGTTGTTTTAGTTGTTGTTTTTTTGTGACATTTCCAAGCCACTTAAGACACAAGATTGTAATGCAGTTTTTTTTTTTTTGCCAACGCAGGTTGGCTATTATAATTTTTTATGAAGATTGTGCAATCGTGACCATGCCGATTATGACTTACCGTATGTCCCTCAGGCTTCACTGATTTCCATTACACGAGAGTAGGTGTTAAAACTTCATGCTGATTTGTACTCTGCTTTCGCCAAGATAATCACCAACTAAGACGTAGCTTCACAGTAACCTATGCTTCTCCATCCATTTACGCTTCTTTCCATCTGGTGACGTGAATCTCCTTCTGTCTGGTGTTAATAGCGCAGTGTATTGCGCGTCAGCACACACAACGGCTGCAACCACAGTGCGGTCCCCCCATAACAACCCTCTGGATTGAGAGGAGTAGGGAACATCTCTAGGGTCTTCAAGTGGGCACCTTCCGTCCTCAGTGTTTCGTCGACTAGCCCACGACACCTCAAGAGGGCTCTACAGTGACTCTGGCGTCCCAGAGTCACCCCCCTCCGTCCCCCACTCAACTCAGCCCAGCTTACTGACCTCTACTTCCCTCTTGCTGCTGAGACCTAACCACAATCTCACAATCTCTCCGCAACCCAACCATAAGCGCCAACCCGTTTGACTAAGGCTGTCGAGCCCCACTGGTGCGTTAATATGCAGTTTCAGTCGCAACGGTTCCGTATGGCATACCACCTACCGCAAAACACAATATCTGCCCAACCACCCGTCATTCACGCAATATACACAGGAACGTAATGACTATAAATACTATACAACCTATACAAATAAACCAACAGACTCTTCAAGTTTTCAAGAAATCTACGAAACCGTAGCATGGCGGCCTGTACACAGCCAGCTAGTATCTTTCCGTCTCAACCACAGCCAGTTGCTGCTCCTTTCTGCTGCTTCAGATAAGTTCTTTACTGTGCGACGCAACTCTTGGCCACTGAATCCGACGTCTCTGAGGAACCGAGTTACTAACGTGATTGGTGCCATAGACTGCACACACGGTCCCATCAAGGCCTCAATGAAGGGAATTTTGTGAATAGAAAGGGGGCTCACAATGTAATTGTGCAGCCAAGTTACTATTGCGATTCTTAATATTCCAGATTAGTAATATTATATATATATATATATTTTTTTTTAAAGGTAGTTCACTGACTATAATCTCTTTTAGATGGTGTGTGACTATGTTCCATATCACAATTGTGGAAGCAAGATGGCCATGATCTGTGCATGACTCAAGAATTTTCAGAGATTTCACATTTATGCACATTATTTGAACGTGGTAAGGAAAATTATGAATATCAAGCTCACTGTATTACATACACTTATGCTGATCCTAACATAACTGCATTTTTTCCATTAAACAGGTGATTACAACAGGATCCTGCTCTGAGACAGGTGTTTTATGACCCCATTCCCTGACCCAAACCCCAGACCAGTTACAATGCAGCTCTAGCCAGGACAAGGGCACACAACAAAATGAACTTTAGCCAACTAAAGGGAAGAGTTCAGTGTCTGAAAAGCCTGAGGGTTGCACCTGTCAGGGCCTGTGACATTGCATGTGCCAAATTACACAACATTGCCAACATCAGGAAAAACCTTTCATAATAGGTTTCATAAAAGACAAGACAAATATGCTTAGTTCCTTGAGTTTTATTTCAATTGTTCTTTTTAAAGAAAAGCCAGTGATCAAGTCATCTTTTGCCTGCAATAAGAGATAGTATGCAAGGTCAGCGATATCTGTGTGAAATAGTGTATTAGCACTTACGCTGAGGTTTCCTTTGAAGCAACTCTATCTCCAGTACCAGTTTTTTTCTGTAGTCAAGTTCTATTCCTCCCCCTAATTTTAGTTTTTTTTTTTCAAAATACTCTATTTTCTGTGGAAGACTCCTAGGGAACGAATATCACACGTGTCATTTGTGACATGTTTGTGTCACACATGCCTAATGCAACAAATAAAAAGGAAAGGCTGTCTACACTGTCCACCTCTGTGCCTCCTCTGTGCAGACTCTTCTGTAGGCCTTTCTTATGTGGACTCCTGCGACTCATATTGCAGTCAGAAATAATAGGCACACAAGTATAAATTAAGTAAAGTTATTTATGCAATTGCAGGTAGTCTACATCCTCCAAAAAGACAGTCACCTGAGAGGGTTTCTTCACTGTCCAGTAAAATGGAAACAAATGGGTATTACAAAGTGTTGCACTTTCTTCTCTTTTGATGTAAAGTTGTAAAAAGTCAACTTACTGCACATATTTCAGCCACCACTTTCTTAGGAACAGATACAAGTGTTGGTGTAAAACTGCACAAAAGAGAAAAAAACAATGTCATTACAACTACACAGGGAAAAATGTGATCAATAACTCATGGCAAAATATTTTAACATCAACATAAGTTTATCAGTTTTCACTTTCAGAAGTCATTACTCAAGATTTACTGTAACAGTTGAAATGACTACACCAGCCTATTTAATTTAATGCAGCGACAAATTCCTTTACAGTGTACTAAGGTAATTTAAATCTCCTATTTATAAGTCGTTTTGCATAATCATAAAATGATATGTTGCGGGGTTCGGCAGGGGCGACTCCATCGATGTATGGTGTACCCTGGAATAGCCTACAACAGTATAGGCCCGATAGCACATGTCTTATGATGTTTCAAAAAGAAAGAAAAAAAAAGAAAAAAGATGTTTGCAAATGTTACCTTCATGTTGCACTGCTCTGTTGAAGTGTCCCTTGAGATGTTTTTGAACTTTGGACAACTTTGTGGGTTTGAAATATTTGGGGGCACAAAATGGGCAGTGAAATTCACTGCAGCATTTATGACATATACAAAAAGTCCAAGGTTAAAGGCTAACGTTAGCTAACAAAATATTTTTGGGGGGAAGAGGGCGAAAAAACATACATTAACGGCTCAAATCTTGTTACAAACTATCTTTACAAATATTAAATGGACTATTCATATGTTGTATCGATGAGCTAAATTTGTTTTATTAAAAAAAAAATCAAACGAGTAGGCTACTACGATTAGTTAAATCAAATTGAAGATAGCGTACTCACCTTTTGGCTTAAAGCAGCAGTAGGGAGTTTTGAGAAAATGTTGACTTAGCCTGAAAATTTGAACAAGCACAACTTAGGGTCCAACCCCCTTGCTCTCTGCTGCGCTACAGCCCTCCCTCCACAGCTCCTCCTCCACAGCGGAGCCTGCCGTGAAGGCGCAGGCTAGTAAGCAGGACCACCGATGACGGCGGATTATAAACAGATATGGAACATTCACTAATAGGGACGAAACATCAACAATATGCTTTACATTGACTATGGTCTGCCCATACTTTGACTACAAACTTGGTCCTCAAATCATTATGTATTTTGCAATACATGTAGCAGCTAACTTTCTAACATTGCACTCTTTCTATAAGTAATAAATAGCTAGTAAGATTAAAGATTAACGTTAAAGGATTAGTTCACTTTTAAAAAAACTTTTGCCGATAATTTACTCACCCCCATGTCACCCAAGATGTCCATGTCTTTCTTCAGTCGAAAAGAAATTAAGGTTTTTGATAAAAACATTCCTGTTTTTTTCTCCATATAATGGACTTCAATAGGACAAAAACGTTTCAAGGACCAAATGACAGTTTCAGTGCAGCTTCAAAGGGCTTTAAACGATACCAGACGATGAATAAGGGTCTTATCTAGCGAAACGATCGGTCATTTCAAAAATAAATAAAAAACTTTAAGTTTTATAAGCACAAATGCTCGCCTTGCTCTGTTCTGTGATGCACGTTCGTGATCCTGTTCGAACTCGTTCATCAAAATGAACAAATCTTTTTTCGAGTCATTTCGTTCGTTGAATGAACGAAATGACTCGAAAAAAGATTCGTTCATTTGGATGAACGAGTTCGAACAGAAGAGTCACGAACGAAGGTACGCGCTCGCGCTGTGCAAGAGAGGGGTGATCAGCGCGTACACGAGCGTGATTGACACTGCTAAGACATTCCTCCTGGCTCTGATTGGTTGTTTCTGACCGGGAGCGGTGTATTTCTGCAAATGGCAATAGGACCATAGGGAGGAGCCAGAGGAGCTTGATTTTTTCACAGATTATCTGTCTTATATTCTACTGTCTGGACATAATGACAGTTTTAACAAATATTTGTTTACAAAAGCTACCTACTGGAGCTTTAAGTTCTTCACATGTTCTTCACATGTTTATCCGATACAATTTGATAGGAGGCGCTGTCTCGAAAAACGAGGGGTCTGAGAATGCGGGACTCTGGGTGCAGGGGGACTGTAGATGCAGGTCTCCGAGTCTGCAGCTTCATACTACTCCTCACTGCAGCCGCCTATTCTCGCCTAATATTTAAGGCGAGGCAAGGCGCATCTCAAACAAGCCTATTATCTTAGATGTCTCGTTTGATCTAGGATGTTTTTAGCAACGTACGAAGAACGGGCCCCAGAGCCTTTATGAGAGTTGCGAACCCGAAATCGCTCACTCGTTCACTCTTTCACTAATCCCTATATAGTGTAGGGTAGACTGAGTACAGTTGAGACACTTTTTTGCGTTTTGATTTTTCACACAAAAATAGATACTGAAAAGAAGTGAATTTCTACATGGCATGCCACATGACATTTCATTAGCTTGTAGACTAAGATATTATCAATCAATAATACCCATAAGTAGTTTATATTTTCCGCAATTAGCTCATAAAAATAAGGTGCTTTTTGTCTTAACCTTGTCTCAACTGTACCCATATGTGGTACAGTTGAGACAGTACCATGGTACAGTTGAGACACCCATTTTTAATGATGTAAAGGTAACTAAATGTTCATTGCAAATATAATAAATAAAGACAAATAAAGAAAAAAAAACAATTGGGCAACATGTTTATTTATTCATCCATTTAAATTCATTCATTTTATTTAAATTAGCACTGGTTAAAATATATAAAACAGGAACAATATATTTAATATAATTATTAATAATACACAGTTTAAATATCACAAATATCAAATTTTATTTTCATTTGTGTCCTATGCTGGCTAATTCAAGTTTCATGTTTACTTTATTTATATAGCACATTTAAAACAGTCGCAGACTGACCAAAGTGCTTCACAGTCATAGAACAAAACAAAAGAACATTAAATGAGCACAATCCACAATAAGGCATACAGTTTCTGGTCCAACAAGGTTTCCATATTAGGCAATACTACAATCCTAATATGCCAAAGAGAACAAATGAGTTTTTAAAAGAGACTTAAAAATGGTCAAACTCGGAGCCAGTCGAATTTCCACTGGTAAGTCGTTCCAGAGGCGCGGACCGATTACCGAAAAGGCACGGTCACCTCTGCGTTTAAGTCTCGAATGTGGAATTAAAATAAGATTCTGTTCTCCAGACCTTAAGCTTCTTGAGGGGATATACTGATGCAGCAGGTCAGATAGGTAGCCAGGTGACTGAAAGTGCAATGATTTAAAAACAAATAGAAGAATTTTAAAATGTATTCTAAATTGCACTGTCAACCAATGAAGGGCCTTTAAAAGTGGAGTGGCGTGATCCCTTTTCTTCTTTTCCAACAGAAATCTTGAGGCAGCATTTTGAACTAACTGGAGACGGGCAATTTGGGCCTTAGAAATGCCACAGTATAACAAATTGCAATAGTCAAGATGTGACGTAATAAATGCATGCACTGCCATCTCCAAAGTCTTATCAGTAAGGAAATGTTTAATTTTTGCAAGTAGACGGAGCTGGTGAAAACTGGACCCAACTACTGAAGAAATCTGTTTATCAAATTTTAAAGAGTCATCCAGGATAACACCCAGATTCCGTGCCTGCGAGGACCTAAAAGTCGATAGTGACCCCAAATCCATGTTAAGTGATTTCTTATTTTCAGAAGGGCCAAAAACAATTACTTCGGTTTTCTCCTTATTTAAGGATAAAAAATTTAGAGATAACCAGGATTTAACCTCATCTAGACAAGAGGAAAGAGCAGTCATGGCCAATCGATCATTTTTTCTGA
The DNA here is from genome assembly GCF_051911475.1 of Siphateles boraxobius. Classification (NCBI taxonomy): domain Eukaryota; kingdom Metazoa; phylum Chordata; class Actinopteri; order Cypriniformes; family Leuciscidae; genus Siphateles; species Siphateles boraxobius. The sequence goes on along the minus strand of NW_027509208.1, from coordinate 19,076,818 downwards.
AAGGCAAATAGATTTGGGTATCATCGGCGTAAAAATGATACGACACTCCATGTTTTCTAAAAATAGATCCCAGAGGCAGCATATATAATGAAAATAGAGAGGGGGCCAAAATCGAGCCTTGAGGAAGGCCACATGGGAGAGGAGCAGTAGAAGATAAAAATTATCCTGTCCTAACCACAAATTTCCTGTCAGATAAAAATGACGGGAACCATTTTAGAACTGTACCAGAAAGACCCACCCAAGATTTCAGTCTATCAATTAAAACCGAATTGTTAACAGTGTCAAAAGCAGATGATAGATCTAAAAGAACGAGGACCACAGAGCTACCTGTATCAGTTGCCAAATAAATGTCATTTAACACTCTCAGAAGGGCTGTTTCAGTGCTGTGGGCAGTTTTAAAACCAGATTGAAAATGTTCAAACAAAGTATTTGCAGCAAGGAAGGATTGTAGTTGAAAAAACACAATCTTTTCCAAAACCTTGGAGATAAAAGGCAAAACAGAGATAGGGCGATAATTTTTTAAAATAGACAGATCAAGTGAAGGCTTCTTTAAAAGAGGTATGACAGTTGCCACTTTCAGAAAAGCAGGAACCACCCCAGTTAGAAGACATTTATTTAAAAACGACATTAGACCTGGCCCAATTGAGTCAATAATTTGCTTTAAATATCTAGGGTGAATAACATCATATGAAGAAAAGGAAGGTTTCAGCTTGGCAATGATGTCACTGAGTGTCAGAAGGGAGACAGGTTCAAAGACATCCCACGATATAGACAACTGTGGATGGAGAGGCAGCTCAATAGAGGGAGTATGAGTTACCGGTCCTAAATTAACTGCTTTATCCTTAAAAAACCTCAAGAAGCTTTCAGAAAGAGCAGCAGAGGCACCAGACAGAGTATTGACTGGAGGGTTGACAACAGAATTAATAACAGAAAACAGGACTTTAGGTCTAGAGTGATTATATAAAATTCAATTTGAAAAATAGGTTGCCTTAGCCAATTTGGCAGCTCTCTGATAAGCCAGTAAACTATCTTTAAATAATTGTAAAGAAATGTGGAGATTATCCTTCTTCCATTTACGCTCAGCCTTTCTACAAGCTTGCCTTAGCACCCGAGTCTCAGCGGTAAGCCACAGTTCAGATTTCTCTTTGTGCTTAAGAGGCCTTAAAGGACAGTCTCATTCAGTACATCAAGCCATGCGCTATTTAACAAACTCAGGTGTTCATCCGCATCCAGATCCGCTAACGGAGACTCCAGGAGTAGATGAGAACAAGATTTAAAAAAGCACTGACTAAAACTTTCACTGAACTGAAGAGAGTAGACCCTAGAAATAGATGTCGTTTTAGTAGAGGCATGAGGAAGACTAGGAAGAGACATGGAAAATAAAATAGGCTTATGATCAGAGAGCATATAATCAGAAACTATAATATCAGAGATATCGACCCCGTAAGAAAGAACAAGGTCCAGAGTATGACCGTGGATATGAGTGGGCTCATTAACCCACTGTATCAAGTTAAAAGCATCAATTATATTAATAAATTCCCTTGCCAGAGGGTTTGACTTACAGCAGACATGAATGTTAAAATCACCCACCAATAAAAAACGATCAAATTTAGTCACGATTTTACCAATAAAATCAGTGAATTGCTGTAAAAAGTCCTTAACTGCGTGTGGAGGACGGTAGATCACCCCTAAGCAAACAGGACCGTTCCAGTCGAGGTGAAGAAGTTGGGCTTCGAAGCTGGAGTAGATGTCCACAGGGAGGATGCGACATCGCGCGCAGTGAGAGTTTTTCAGCACAGTCACAAGCCCACCCCCTCGTCTGGTTTGGCGAGGGGAGTTAAAAAATGTACAGTCAACCGGGACCAGTTCAGAAAAGGGGGTAAGATCACCATCCTTAATCCATGATTCAGTGATTAACATAAAATCCAAATTGTGCGAAGAGAAAAAGTCATTCAGCAGAAAAGTCTTGTTTACCACTGAACGAGCGTTAATTACAACCATATTGGGTGGAGAGACAGCTTCGGAAGAGAGTGACACTCTGCGCAGCGGCCGAAGCACACCAAGAGCCGCTCCAGCTCTTCGGAGAAGATGGCCGGTACGAGGAAAACCGGCACAAGGGACGGAGGACGGAACCAGGGGAAGGACTGGTCGAAGCCACCGATGAGCCTGATCTAGGAGACGCCGGACCACGGAGTCGCCATAAGACGGCTCGCAAAAGGAGCTTGGAATACAGCCCGCAATTAGACGGGCTTTCAGCTTGATCGTACGACCTCCTCGAGACCCGCGTTTCCTCCTGCGCTTCCTCCGTGTTTTGCTTATAGGCCAACAATGGAGGCACTCCGGGAAGTCTGTTGTAACACCTTCAAATGGTTTATTAAAAACACGCTCCACATCCAGTTTGTAAAATGTTGATCTAATATCTAGAAGAGATTGACGGTCATAAACCATAAGGGCTTCACAGTTTAAAAACCAAACAAACAGCAGCCAAACTAGCACAGAGAGGAGCAACCGACGGCATGCCGACACAGGCGCCATCTTGAGTGTGTCCTCGTTCCAATCAAATTATGACGTTAAACCTGTTATCATAACACTGAACAACTAAACAGTGTGTTTCTTAATAGAAATCTATCGGGGGTAGGCTACAGTTGAGCATGGCGAGGCAGACTCTTCCCGTGGAGCTGAGAGAGCTCGAGCGGGTGGGGGTTTTGTAGAATTTTTTGAAGGAGGAAGGCCGGGCTGAACTGGACGAGAGATGGCAGAGGGAATTGATGGTTCAGGAAATGAGTCAGGAGAGAAGGATGAAGGTGGCGGGAGTTATGGAAATTGGAATACAGCAGGTAGGACAAATAATCGTAAAAAGAGCGTAAGATCAGATGGGATAGTGACGGGAGAGGAAATGCAACAGAAAGGAAGAGAGAGGATTTCAACATAATAGTAAAACTAGCGCAAGAGGGGGCTTCATTCGGCGATTGGAATCCAATGCAGCTAACTAAATCCATAAGTAAAGAAATCGGGGAGGTAAGGAGTGCAAAAATATTGCGAGATGGATCATTAATAGTTATATGTAAGGATGGAGAACAACAAGGAAAAGCAATTAAAATTAATAAAATAAATGGCAAGAAAGTGCATTGTTCTCTGATGAATGACAGAAAATGGGTCAGAGGAGTAATTACAAGGATTCCGGTAAATGTAAGAGCAGAGGATATCAAAGGAAATGTAACAAATGCAAAAGTGAGTGAAGCCAGACGTCTTAAAGCAAACAGAAATGGGATTAGAAGTGATAGTCTTTCTGTACTAGTCACATTTGATGTGAAAAGACTCCCGGAAAAGATTCTTATTGGATATATGTGTTATGAAGTGAGGCCCTATGTTTACCCTCCTCTTAGATGCTTTAAATGTCAGAGGTTCGGACATGTAGCATCTGTGTGCAAGGGAAAGCAAACATGTGGTAGATGCGGTGGAAACCACGAGTATGGCAAATGTGCAGAGGGAACGAAGTTAAAGTGCTGTAATTGTGGAGGAGAGCATAGCTCAGCTTACCGTGGTTGCGAGGTTAGTAAAAGAGGGGAAGAGGTGCAGCGAGTCAGGACTGCTCAAGGAATAAGCTACGCAGAGGCAGCAAGGAAGGTTTCAGGAGATGCGCAGTTGATAAGGCAAAGTGACATTAGAAATCAAGATGTAGTGAAATGTAGAGGATGTAATAGGTTGAAGGAGGAAACTATGATTGTGAACAAGAATGACTTTGTATTCTTTATGGCAGATGTAGTCAACTGTTCAGCACAGACAAAAAGCCGGAATGAGAGGATAAAGATTATTGTTAAATCAGCTGAGAAGTACCTTGATGTGAGAGGGCTGCTCTGGGAAACAGTTAAAGACATTCTTAATGAAGATAATCAGCCATCTCAGACAGGTGGTGGATCGTCTTAATGGTGTTAATTCTACTCCAGTGGAATGCAAGAAGCTTAATTTCAAATGGCCAGGAGTTTAAAAAGTATATTGATAAATTGGAAGAGAAACCTGATGTTATTTGTATACAGGAGACATGGTTAAAGTTACAGTTGGATTTTTTTATAAAGGGATATAATGCTGTTAGGAGAGATAGAGAATCTGGTAGAGGGGGAGGTGTGATGACATTCATACAAAATGGAATGAGTTATAAGGTAATCCGTATAAGCACAGAGCATGAATCAATTACAGTTAAGGTATGGACTAATAGAGGTAATATTGACAAAATCAATTATTATAATCCGTTTGGGGAAATAAGTCTAGAATCATTAGAGGAGGTTGTAGGGGTATTAGATGGTAATGTGATATTGTGTGGGGATTTCAATTCACATAGTTCACTTTGGGGCAGCAGTAGGACAGATTCAAATGGTTTAGTGGTTGAGGAATTTATAGATAATCACTGTTTGGTATGTATTAATAACGGGGAAGGAACACGATATAATAGTATGCCAAACACAGAGGCAGCGCTAGATTTAACACTGGTGTCTAGTGAAATAGCAGGTTTAAGCACTTGGAATGTGATCAAATACACTACAATAGGAAGCGATCATAATCCTGTGGTAACGAAAATTGGCATGGAAGGTTATTATGAAAAGGGAAAGAAAATTCCTAGATGGAAATTGGGAGATGCTAATTGGGAAGTTTTCCAAAAGATTCTATAAACTTAAGGAGGAGAATCAGACAGATGTAAATATAATTAATATTAAAATAGTTAAGGAGATTATTCAGTCTGCTGAGGAAACTATTCCTAAGAATAATGGAATTAAACGGACTAAGAGTGTACCCTGGTGGAATGATAACTGTAGTAAAGCCATAAAGGCCAGGAATAACGCATTTAGAGAGCTCAAGAAAATTCATTCTCAGGATGCATTGATCCAGTATAAAAGGGCCCAGGCATTAGTGAGGAGGACAATAAAAATACAAAAAAGAACATTTTGGAGGAAATATTGTAACACTATTGGAAGGGAAGTACAGCTGTCAGATGTATGGGGCATGATTAAAAGAATGGGGGGGATTAGAAGACATTATGAAATACCAGTGTTGGATAATGGTAATAAATTGGCGGTCAATAATTTAGAAAAGGCAGAACTTCTTGCACAAAATTTGAACATTTCATAGTTCATGTAATCTCACAGGTGAGGCTAGGCAGTGTAGAGAGAGAATCATAATGGAGAATCCCAATATAACAGAGAAAAGGGGGATGACAGGAGATCCGTTGGATCTAAAACCTGGAAAAGATCAGCCAGACCTGCCTTTGCATTAACGTCACACTTATGCAAAATTATGGAAAGAATGGTCACAGAACGTTTAACGTATTATTTAGAGAGTAAAGCTCTTCTGTACCCATATCAAAGTGGGTTTCGTAGGGGTTGGAATACAATGGACTCACTATTGTGCTTAGAATCAGACATCAGGAAAGCACAGACCAACAAAGAAATATTGATAGCTGTGTTTTTTGATGTTGAAAAAGCATATGATATGCTCTGGAAGGAAGGATTACTTATTAAGTTGATGTCATTGGGTATTGGAGGTAGAACATATAATTGGGTTATGAACTTTTTGTTTGACAGGGAAATTCAAGTAAGAGTTGGCTCAGAATACTCCAGTGTATATAAGGTGGAAAAATGGCACTCCGCAAGGTATGTGTGTGTAGTCCACTGCTATTCAACATAATGATAAATGACCTCTTCTCTCAGCTTGAACAAAGCGTAGGGAAATCCTTGTACGCAGATGATGGGGCTCTGTGGGTAAGAGGTCGTAATGTTTTGCACGTCAGTAAGAAAATGCAAGCTGCAATAGTTGATGTGGAAAAATGGGCAAATAAATGGGGATTCAAATTGTCTGTAGAAAAAACAAAGGTGATTTGCTTTTCAAGGAGGCATAAAGTAATACCGATTTCCATGAAGTTGTATGAACAACCACTTGAGCTAGTTAAGACAGTTAGATTTCTTGGGGTTTGGTTTGATGAGAAGCTCACATGGAATACTCATTTAGACAAAGTCAAGAACAAATGTAAAAAGGTTATAAATATACTTCGCTGTCTGTCAGGACAAGAGTGGGGAGGAAGTAGAGTAGCCCTACAAAATATATACTGGGGATTAATGAGGTCGGTTTTTGACTATGGATGTATAGCGTACATGTCAGCAGCAGAATCAAATCTTAAGAAGTTGGATGTAATACAAGCTCAGGCTTTGAGAATTTGTAGTGGATCTTTTAAAACCTCTCCTGTATCAGCAATGCAGATCGAAATGGGAGAAATGCCGTTAGGAATCAGGCGAGTAAAATTAATGATGGCATAATGGGTGAATATCCAGGGCCAATGTGAGTCGCATCCTGCCAAGAGTCTTTTAATAGATTGTTGGGAACACAATAAGACAAATTTCATAAGTTTTGGGTGGATTGGAGATTCAAAAGCAGAAGTCATAGGATTAAGACATTTAGATTACAGCTCTACAGTGATACAGTCTTCTATTCCTCCCTGGTTATTCCCAACACCACGTGTAGACCTAGATATGTCACGTGTAGGAGAGAGGACCCAAAAGCAAAGGGCAGTTTGACAAAGTTTAATAGTTCAGGCAAAATAACACAGGTGGCACATAAGGCGAATAAATCCAACTGAAGAAAGTCTCATCCAAAGGAAAACGGAAAGTCTTTCAGTAATAGAACAGAAATGTACGGTCAGGACCGGCAACGGGAAATCCCCGGAGGATGAGACAGGCTGGGTCCGTAGAGAGCACGGGAACGCCAATCCTTGACCACTCACGTTAGCTGAAGAAGTAACAAAGCAGAGACGAGGTAATACGGTAGACAGATTGAGGCACGCACCAGACGGGACACGACACGACAGGGCTTGGTTCAGCAGGCACACAGGTACGTAACATATGGCAATAATCTGACAAAGAACAAAGGACAGGGAAGACTAGAAATAGAGAGTCTAATCAGAGAAAGTGGGAACCAGCTGGGGAGGAGAAGAGGGAGAGTGATGAGGTGATGAGAGACAGCTGAGAGCGGCAGAGATAATGAATGGGAATGTGTGTGTGTAAATGGATGTAATAAAGAGTGTGACCAGGAGAGAGTGGTAGAGTGTAAGAGGAGGATACCGGGATCATGACAGTACCCCCCCCTCAAGGAGCACCTCCTGGCGCAACGGAGGAGGAGGACTGGCGGGAACGGTAGAAGTCATCGATCAACGAGCGGTCCCTTCCCAATCAACCAGAAACTGATGACCCCGACCCCGGGGGCGCACGTCGAGAAGTTTGCGAACCCTGTAGATGGGAGCGCCTTCAACGCGGATAGGGGTAGTGACAGGACGGGGAGGAACACGAGTAACGGGTTTAATACATGACACGTGAAAAACCGGGTGAACGCGTCGAAGATTGGCAGACAATTTGAGTCTGACTGAGACAGGACTGAGTATCTTAAGGACGCGGAAAGGCCCGATGAATTTAGGGGCCAGTTTACGCGAAGAGGATTGGAGAGGAAGATTAAGGGTGGACAGCCAAACCCTCTGCCCAACGGAATAACGGGGGCTTTTGACACGACGTCTATTAGCGGCCCGCCGGGTGCGAGCACGAGACTTCAATAGAGCGGACCTGATCCCTCTCCAAGTACGCTTAGCACGTTGAATGAAGGCTTGTACGGACGGCATCTTAGAGTCTGTATCTTGTGACGAAAAAAGCGGAGGCTGGTAGCCGAGACAACACTGAAAAGGGGATAGACCAGTGGCAGAAGACGGAGCGGAATTAAGTGCGTACTCCGCCCAGGGGAGCTGCTCTGACCAGGAAGCCGGATTGCGGAAAGCGAGGCTACGGAGAATGCGACCGATTATCTGGTTAGCTCGTTCGGCTTGGCCATTGGTCTGTGGGTGAAAGCCGGAGGAGAGACTAGCCGACGCTCCAATTAGGCGACAAAACTCCCTCCAGAACAGGGAAGAGAACTGGGGACCCCTATCAGAAACGACGTCGGAGGGAAGACCATGTATCTTAAAGATCTTGTCGACGACAATCTGGGCGGTCTCCCTAGCAGACGGGAGTTTAGGTAAAGGAATAAAGCGGGCGGTCTTAGAAAAACGATCAACGACAGTAAGTATCACGGTGTTCCCCTCAGAGGAGGGGAGACCCGTGATAAAGTCCATGGCGACGCTAGACCATGGGCGAGACGGTAACCGAAGGGGACGCAGCAACCCGGCCGGGGGAGAATTACCAGACTTAGTCTGAGCGCAAACATCACACGAAACGACGAAACGGCGAATGTCGCGCTCACGAGAGGGCCACCAGAATCTTTGGCGGACCGCAGCGAGCGTGCCCCTAACGCCGGGATGGGCAAACAGTTTGGATGAATGGCCCCACTGAAAGACCGCGAGACGAGCAGAAGGAGGAACGTACAAAAGACCCTTAGGACAAAGACGAGGAGTAACGGCGTGGGCCAGAGAGCGCTTGACCAAACGTTCTATTCCCCAGACAGCTGCACCCACCACCACGCCCTGAGGAAGGATCTCCTCCTTATTGGGAACAACCTCTGGGGAAGCAAACTGTCGCGAAAGAGCATCAGGCTTGAGGTTCTTAGACCCGGGGCGGAAGGAGATGGAAAAATCGAAACGCGTAAAGAAAAGTGCCCAACGAGCCTGACGAGCGCAGAGCCTCTTCGCGGAACGAATGTACTCTAAATTTCTATGGTCCGTCCAGACAACGAACGGGACTGAGGCACCCTCAAGCCAGTGACGCCACTCTCCGAGAGCTAAACGGATGGCCAATAACTCGCGATTGCCAACATCATAATTTCGTTCGGCGGGCGAAAGACGATGCGAAAAGTAGGCAAAGGGATGAACCTTCTCATCAGAAGATGAGCGTTGGGAGAGCTCCAACGCCCACCTCTGATGCATCAACTTCAACAATGAACTGTCTAGAGATATCAGGAGTTCGTAAGATCGGGGCGGAGGAAAAAAGGGACTTGAGGCGATCAAAAGCTGTCTGAGCCCCCTCCGACCAGGAAAATCGGACCCTGGCGGACGTGAGGGCAGAGAGAGGGGCGGCGATCTGACTAAAGTTACGGATAAACCGACGATAAAAATTTGCAAAGCCTAAAAAACGTTGAAGAGCAACGCGCGACTCAGGCACTGGCCATTCCGTGACCGCACGGACCTTGGAGGAATCCATGCTAACGCCCTCAGCGGAAATTACCGAACCAAGAAATGAGATGGATTGCGCGTGGAAGGTACATTTCTCGGCCTTAACAAACAGTCGGTTCTCGAGGAGACGTTGGAGAACTTGTCGAACGTGTAGAGTGTGTACTTGGAGAGAGGGAGAGAAAATTAAAATATCGTCAAGGTAGACAAAAACGAAAATGTTCAACATGTCTCTGAGCACGTCGTTAATTAACGCCTGGAACACGGCGGGAGCATTGACCAGCCCGAAAGGAAGAACGCGATATTCAAAGTGTCCTAAGGGGGTGTTAAACGCCGTCTTCCACTCGTCCCCCTCCCTAATGCGGACAAGGTGGTAAGCATTACGAAGATCTAGTTTAGAAAAGATCTTGGCCCCCTGCAAGATTTCGAAGGCAGAAGACATGAGAGGCAAGGGATAACGGTTCTTGACCGTGATGTCATTCAAGCCTCGATAATCTATGCAGGGGCGTAATGAACCATCCTTCTTTTTAACGAAGAAAAAACTCGCACCGGCAGGGGAGGAGGAAGACACAATGGTACCAGCTTCGAGCGAGTCAGAAAGATACTTCTCTAGAGCTTCGCGTTCGGGGGCGGAGAGAGAGTAAAGTCTACCCCGGGCAGGGGTGGTGCCAGGAAGGAGGTCGATAGCGCAGTCATACGTCGATGGGGAGGAAGAGAAGTGGCCCTGGAACGACTGAAGACCGCTCGAAGATCATGGTACTCCCGCGGGACCCCGGACAAATCACCCGGCTCCTCCTGAAAGACAGAGACAGAAGAGACAGGAGGGACAGCAGACATCAAACACTTGACATGACACGACAAATTCCATGAAAGAATTGAACCTCTAGACCAGTTAATCTGAGGATTATGCTCGACTAACCAGGGATGTCCTAAAACAACAGGGTTAAAAGGAGAATGCAAAACTAAAAAAGAAATTGTCTCTTGATGATTGACAGAGATGGTGAGACTCACCGGAGCAGTGGCAAAGCGCACTCTAGAGAGGATACTACCATCAAGGGCGTGGACAGGGGTGGAGTCTTCACGTTCAATGAGGGCAATCCCCTGTTCTCGAGCCCAAGTCTCATCCACAAAATTTCCCTCGGCTCCCGAATCGATCAAAACCGGACAGGAGGTGGAAAACCCTGGCCAGCGGAGAAGAGCAGAGAAAGTAGTGCGTGCGCGTGACGGAGGGTCTAGGGTTGAAGCGCTCACCAGTAACCCTCTCTCTACTGGTGAGCTTTGGCTTTTACCGGGCAGGAGGCGACACGATGGGAGGCGGAAGCGCAGTACATGCAGAGACGAGCCGTTATACGGCGCTGGCGTTCGGCCGCGGAGATTCGTAAACCACCCAGCTGCATCGGCTCGGAGTCAGTGAAAGGCGGCGGTGTAGAAGAGCGAGCCGGGGTAGAGAAAAGTGCCCCCTCAAGGCTGCGGCGGCGCATGTCGAAGCGCCTCTCCACACGAATGGCCATATCAATAAGAGGATCCAGTCGAGTGGGTGATTCACGGGCGAGGATCTCATCCTTTATGTCAGCATTGAGCCCTTCGAGGAAACGGGCTACTAAGGCAGGCTCATTCCAGTCACATGAAGCAGATAAGGTACGAAATTCAATCGAAAAATCTGCTGCTGACCTTCTCCCTTGACGAAGCGTAGACAAAAGACGGGAAGCCTCCGCTCCGAATGCAGAACGGTCAAAAACCCGCAGCATCTCCTCCTTGAAGGAATAACGGCTGAGACAGTCAGCCTCCGAACTCCACACAGCTGTTCCCCACTGCCGCGCCCGGCCAGCCAGCAAGGAGATGACTATTATTATTATTATTATTATTAGACTTTATTGTCCACCTTGGTGGAAATTTGTCTTCGACTTCTCCAAACATATATGCATCAGTGACACAACAGTTAAAATGACAAAATACACACAGTTTAAAAGTATGACACTACCACCGTCAACATACAACAACAGAAAATGGAAAGCAGCGCAGCCGATTAGAAGTTATATAAAAAACAAAGACGCTTTCAGTTTAAATTAAGTTCCTGTATGGCATGGGGAATAAAGGATCTCTTATAAATGTTCCGGCTCGCCCTTGGGACCCTGAATCTACGGCCAGATGGGAGCAACTCAAACTCTGAGTTGAGTGGGTGTAGGGTGTCTGCTGATATCTGTCTGGCCTTCCTGAGTACCGCCCTATCATACACATCCCCAAGCTGCCTTTGTGACTTGCCAATCACCTTCCCTGCAATATTAACAAGGCGAAGGCGATGCGAGAGCGATCCTCAGCGTATGTGGAAGTCTGTAGAGAAAAGACAACCTCACACTGAGTTAAAAAGGATCTACATTCCTTGGGCTCACCGGAATAGCACGGCGGGTTGTTCACTCTCGGCTCAGGCGTGTCACGGCTTCTAGAGGTGGAGGATTCCACTCGGAGGTGATGAAGCTGTTGTGAGATATCGGTCATGCGAGTAGCAAGAGAATCCATGGCATGGTGAGCGGCGGCCAGTTCATCCTCATGACGGCCCAGCATGGCTCCCTGGATCTCAAGTGCAGATTGAAGAGGACTCTCCCTTGCTGGGTCCATTTCTGGTCTGATTATTCTGTCACGTGTAGGAGAGAGGACCCAAAAGCAAAGGGCAGTTTGACAAAGTTTAATAGTTCAGGCAAAATAACACAGGTGGCACATAAGGCAAATAAATCCAACTGAAGAAAGTCTCATCCAAAGGAAAACGGAAAGTCTTTCAGTAATAGAACAGAAATGTACGGTCAGGACCGGCAACGGGAAATCCCCGGAGGATGAGACAGGCTGGGTCCGTAGAGAGCACGGGAACGCCAATCCTTGACCACTCACGTTAGCTGAAGAAGTAACAAAGCAGAGACGAGGTAATACGGTAGACAGATTGAGGCACGCACCAGACGGGACACGACACGACAGGGCTTGGTTCAGCAGGCACACAGGTACGTAACATATGGCAATAATCTGACAAAGAACAAAGGACAGGGAAGACTAGAAATAGAGAGTCTAATCAGAGAAAGTGGGAACCAGCTGGGGAGGAGAAGAGGGAGAGTAATGAGGTGATGAGAGACAGCTGAGAGCGGCAGAGATAATGAATGGGAATGTGTGTGTGTAAATGGGGGTAATAAAGAGTGTGACCAGGAGAGGGTGGTAGAGTGTAAGAGGAGGATACCGGGATCATGACAAGATATACAACAGGAATTGAAGGATAAGTCAAAGAATCTTCCTGAAAGTAGAATTGTACAGAGTTATTTTGATTTGCATTTCGCGGATTCCATGGTTATATTCACAGATGATTCCAAAGATCCTGACACAGGGCGTGCAGGTGTAGCAGTTTACATCCCAGCAAGTGAGTCATATATTAAGAAAAGAATATCGGACCATGTGTCAGTATATACCACAGAATTGATTGCGATATTATTGGCCCTGCAGTGGATAGAAAAGAGGGAAACAAATAATACTGTTATTGCATCTGATAGTTTGTCTGCACTTATGAGTATTAAATCTGGTAAATCATTATTTAGATCTAATATTATCAATGACATATTCCTTATGTTACACAGGATGGAGCTAAAGGGTCTTTCCACAAGCTTTCTTTGGGTTCCTGCTCATGTCGGTGTGGAGGGGAATGAGCAGGTGGATATGCTGGCCAAAGGATCACTCAAAACTAAACATGTGGACTTAAAAACCCTGTTAAATTAAGATGAAGCCAAGTCAATTATCAGGAAGTATGCACAGTCCGTTTGGCAGGGGTATTGGGATAATAGTGATACTGGAAGGCATTTGTGTAATATACAGAGACAGGTTGGTGCTGGGAGGATGGTGGGCTGGAAAAGGAGGGAATCAAGTTTAATAACTCGTCTGAGAATAGGTCATACAGGTCTAAACCTTTCATTGTATAAAATAGGTAAGCACCCAACTGGGAAATGTACTTATTGTAATCAACCAAAAACAGTGGAACATGTTCTTCTTCAGTGTAGGAAATACAATATTAAAAGGGAGCACCTCTTTCAGTCACTACGACAGAGTCAGTATTTACTCACCCTCATGTTGTTCCAACCCCGTAAGACCTTCGTTCATCTTCGGAACACGAATTAAGATATTTTTGATGAAATCTGAGAGCTGGATCACTCCTCCATAGGCCCCAAAAAGTTATTAAAGATATCGTTAAAATAGACCAAGTGACTACAGTGGCTCAATCTTAAGTTTATTAAGCGACGAGAATACTTTTTGTGCGCAAAACCCCCCAAAAATAACGACTTTATTTCAACTATTCATTTCCTTCTCTGTGGGCCTCTAGTCAGTTAACGTAGTGTGATAGCGTAGTAATACGTCACACGTAGGCTCACTATTGGCCGACGCTGGTCATGTGTGTGATGCGTGTGACGTACAACAACAGAAGCGTACGCTATTACACTAGTGAACTGACTCGAGGCCCACACTGAGAAAAACAATAAGTAGAATTTACTCAATTTTTATAAGGCAATTTTTTGCACTGATATATTTCATTTTCACATTTATGGAAATTAAGTAAATCTACTTTACTAAGCTGAGTAAAATTAACAAAGTGAAAAAGTACATATAACTTGGCCTGTTAAATTATATTGAGTAATTTTTACTTACAAATCCGATGTAATTAATATAATTAAGTAAAACCATTTGCTATTTTAAATACATGTTACTTGTTTTATGCAGTGCTGGTAATTATTTTAAATTAAATGTTACTCTTATAATGTGACAAAATAATACAGTGACAATGTGCAGTTAAGAGTAATTTATTAAGAAATAAGTATCTACAGAAAAGGTCACTTTGGGCACACAATTCAGCGTGTTCGGTCTCTCTCTTTTCCCTCTCAACCGGTTTACAGCAACGAAGGCACAAAGGACTGAATGCATTTGAGAAATATCCTGAAATTAAGAAAAGAGAAAAAATAAACAATCGGTAAACAGCAAATACTTTTAAATTAAAAGTTAATTAATTTGCATTCACATTATTCATTTCACTCATGCCAATCATAAACATTAAAAACATCCTGCATGACCCTACTCTCGTAAGTTAGCCATTTCCTCACATTAATGCACACAGCATGCAGATAAATATATCATGAATTAGAAATTTGAGAGTAACGTTAACTTATGCCTATGTTACGAATTTTTCACTCGTCTTGATTTAAATCAACGAATTATTGTCATTTACAATGTGGTCACGATTTAGTAAAAGCAGGGATCATTTAATAGATAGTATGCACGATTTAGTAAATGAATGAGTTAATTAATTATATTGTGTACGATGAGGGAACGAAAACCTGCTGACTAGGTCTTGTTAATTCGTATAGCCACGATATTTGTGATCTATAAAGAAGATTGCACACAAAATAACAAATATTAAACGAAAAGATCATGATTTAAGTAACGTATTCATGTTTTTTTAGGCGTAATTTACTTGTGTAAAACGTGAAGTTTAAAACTGAGAAAAAATAGGGCTATGGCTAACACGTCGAAAGCTTACGAAGCTAACTTGAAAAACATTAAACTTTTCAAATGTATAGAATTAAGTGATGAAAACACAATGGTTGATCGTAGTTACATTTACTGAATAAATTGCATCTAAATATCCGTAATATACTGCAGTTTTTAACTGTTGCTTCATGCTTATCTGAGAGCAGATGGAGTGGAGATTGGAAATCCAAATCCCTCTGATCGCGGGTTTTCTTTTTTCCGCTCATGGCCATATTCCATTCTTCAATGACGGAAATTTTAATTGATTTTTTAAAGAATTTGCTTCAAGTACTTAATTAATGCGTCTAAATATGCCAGAGAGTCAGAAGTCAAATTTACTTGTCTGTTGGATGTATAATATTTACAAGTAAAAATATAAGTAAAAAGTATATAATTAGGATTTACTTAATATTCTAAAGTTTTCATTTTTACAAAATTATTCTTAGCAAAGATACATGATTTTTCCTGTTTTATTTACTCTGCCATAAAATCATTTACAGTGCACAGAGAAGGAAATGAATAGTTGAAATAAAGTCGTTATTTTTGTTGTTTTTTTGCGCACAAAAAGTATTATCGTCGCTTGATAAACTTAAGATTGAGCCACTGTAGTCACTTGGACTATTTTAACGATATCTTTAATAACTTTTCGGGACTGGCGAGTGTCAATCCCTTAAGAAGCCTATGGACTAGTATGGAGAAGGGATCCAGCTCTCAGATTTCATCAAAAATATCATAATTCGTGTTCCGAAGATGAACGAAGGTCTTACGGGGTTGGAACAACATGGGGGTGAGTAAATACTGACAGAATTTTCATATTTGGGTAAACTAACCCTTTGACTTAGTGATTGCTATCAGGATGTGAAGAGACTTTCAACCAGCATAACAAAAACATTTTCTGGAACCAATCGCTTACCCTTCCTTTAACCCATGTAGTTACCTTACACAATACTTTCTTAGGTAAGTACACTGTAAGTACACGTTAAGTGCACATACTGTGTAAAATAAAGTGCAACCCTAATCCTAACCCTATTACCTAGTACTAGTCGAGTACATGTAGTTAATTAATATTATTTATTATAAACACCTTAAAATAAAGTGTAACTACGGCTATTATTATTATTATTATTATTATTATATTATTATTATTATTATTATTATTATTATTATTATTATTATTATGCACACTGAGTTAACATTTTAATTTGAAAATGTAAATCAATTTAATTTAGTTTTCATTCAACTTTTATGTTGACTTTTCTTTGTTTAAAATGTTTCAAAATCCTAAAGCTTTCTGTTTATTGTTCAATTTATATTTTTGGACACTGCGTATTCTTTGTCTAGTCTATGCAGTTAACAGTTCAAGGCAATTCGTCATTCTTTCGTAATGGACTGTAGTTTCCTGTAAATAGTCTGATGATGCAAAATTGACTAAATTCATGACGTCACAAGTTCTGATCAACTCTCTGTTTTTTTTTGAGTATTCTCTGTACAGCGTTACATAACACAACAAACCCCAGTAGCCTTTTCCACACTTTACGCCTGCCATACGTCTACATTTGAGTCAGCAAGACCAGATCTTATGATTGACGTACCATACGATACAAAAGGCTTCACATATGTCAACTGTTATTATGATTATACAGTAAATGATGTATTGTGGAAAGATCATGAAGATGGTTTCCATTCACAGGGTCTCACTGCACCCTACACTCTGAGCAGGGAATTTCTCTAGAAGTCCCTTGACAACATTTGTTCAGTTCGAACACCATGCAACTGTCACGTATCCAGTCAGCTCTGTCACCTCTACCGCACTACACTTCCCAGAATCCGAAATGTTTCCCTCCTGCACACTATCAGCCATCACCTAATTACATCAGCACCTGCACCTCATCATCAGCACTCCCTATAAAGAGACACTTCTCCTGCACTCCCTTGTCTGGTCTTGTCATTCCCTCAAAGAACACTTACCCAGCCTTCGATACCTACCAGAAAGATGTGTCTTCATTCATCTGTCATTGGCATCGATCTCCATTTCAGAACCTGTAACAGATAAGACCGTTATTCTTCCAGATATCCATCCTGAACGTTATTCATCAGTTCACTTGCTTCCATTGTTGTGATCACATACTTCTGCAAATAAACCTGTGTATTACTCTACCTGTGTGAATCCTTCTGTTTGACGACAGCAACATAAAAAATGGATGTATACTATAGTAATTCTAAAAATTTACATAACACCATATAAATACAATAAAATAAATTGTGTGTGCATTTAATGTTATAGCCTGTTTGGGTAATGAAATTGGTTTTAGTGCATGTGTAATAAAGTAAACTGTAATATATATGAATTATACTACAAATGCTCTAATTTTTGCAAGGTTATACTTACAATGTCATAATATACATTAAGTCCCCCTTTAGTCAATAATTTTATCCCTTAAAACTCCTCTTTGATTACAGAAATTACATATTTAAACGTTTTTTTTCCATGAAAAGAATGTGTCATACCTTAAAGTAGCTTGAATGCAACTCTACACCCTTGCCTCATTTAATACTCTTATATATGTATAATATGTTCTTTGAATATGCATCTCGAGATCCACTCGTTGTCGACCACAAGTTGTCTTGATTGGTTACAAGGTAGTTTGTGACGTCAGAAACACCAACGATTTCAAACCGTGTTTTTGAGACTGTCTTTGGTTCACTGCAGTTTTAAGGAGAAAATACTGGTGTAGCAATGTTGATTTGTGAATTTGCACATGGTTTATTTTACAGCATATTAAAAGCACCCCATAGACTTTTATTCATTTTTGTTTCAGTTTTTGTTTTAGTTATCTCAAGTTAAGTTAAACTAAATTAAAATTAGAAATGTTGCCTTGGCAAATTCTATTTAATTTGATTTCAGTTAACATTTTTTTTCTAAAATGTTATTATAGATATTTTAACTATATTTTATGACACCTATGCAGGTGCCTAACGAAAATAGTATTGTAAACGCGCGTTATCACTCAGTTGCTGCTAAAACATCTGCAGTCGGCAAGGTAAAACGTGTTCAACTTCAACTTTTAATATATTCATGTACAGATATATCCAGTGGAATTCCATACACTGCAATACATCTCAGGCTCTTTGTCCGCCCTCTTCAGAAATCTTTTTAGTGACCACAGTGAGGAGACCCTCTGTTTCTTTGGGGTTTGCAGCAACTGAAGATGCTGATGCCGCTGCTGCGAGCACTCTCCTCTGAGCTGCTGAAGATGCATTGGCATGATATTAACATCAGTTCACTAGCCAAGTTCAACACACAAAAGTACATTATACACATTATAGGATGCTTGATTCATTTGTGCTCACATCGACTCGCTCTCACTCTCTAATGAGAAATCCAATTTGGGCACAGGTTGATCCTTAGGCTGAAGAGAGCAGCATCCACCTGAGGAAAACAACAATATATAAACAACCATGCATATGCTGCATGATGTATGAAGGGACTGAAGGACAGTAACTGAATGCTGTACAGTTCTTAGGTCTTACCTGAGATTAAATACACATAAGAACTTGAGTTATTCATCATAAACATGACAGGTGAGCATGAAGCCCTCGAACCAGTCTGATGGCTGGACAGGTGATATTTGCTTGAGTTTATTACAGTGTAAAGCGGGACGCCCGTGACAACTGGGAACAACCAGAATTGCCAATAAATCTTTAACATTAAGTTGGATCAGTGCTTCTCAACCATGGAGACATTTTTATATATATATATATATATATATATATATATATATATATATATATATATATATATATATATATATATATATAAACATGCAGTGTTTTCAGCAAATGACAGCAGAAATACCAGAAGAAATACCAGAAGACAGCCTTTGAATAATTGTGTTGGATATTGTTGGCTCTTTACATGTATTCAAATCAAGTAACTTATTATAAAATGAAACATACAATTGTGCATTATAAACTTCAGGCTTCTATCTTTAATTTCATTTTTCTTACCTGAAGATGAAGCACTTTGGGAAGACATTTTTTCCCAAAAAAAGTATAGTTGGATAGATGTTGAAGTCTTCAAACTAACAATCTTTTGAGATTGAATAAATCTTTTTTTTTTTTTTTAAATGATGCAAAAAATGCATCTAATTCGATAGCTTTTAAAAGATGCACTTTCAGGATTAATTATAGGCTACTAATCTAACAAATACAACTTGATTGCTCAACATGTTTCAGGGGTTGTGGAGGACAAATAATTGTACCATCTTCTTGAACTTTTAGATAAAAAATAAATATTGAATTATGTTGGGCTTCTGAGACAAAAAAACAACAACTCATACTTAAGCTATAATGAAAACAATTCATAGAAAAGGAAGAGGGATCCATATGCTATACATTCAGAATGAGTGAGTGATTTTGGATTTCATTGGATCTTTAAAATGGCCGTTTATGATGTCTACTATGCAGTGCACTATTAATGGTGACTGAAATACCCTCAGACTCGTTTGTTTCAATGTAAGAAATGTCAATGAATAAATATGAATATAATATGTTTACAGACAGCGCCCTCTGTTGGTTGAGAGTCAAGTTTCTTCCAAACAAACGTTTCCTCCTCCAGGGTGTGCTGAAAACCACCATGAAGTCAAAATTGATAATACATCGTAATGCACATTTATTATAAATGATTTATCCGTGCACATCATTATTATTGGTGTTTTTATTCATATGCCCTCATAATCAACTTCCCGGCCTTCCGCCTGCAACCACATCTCTTCTCTGATGATGTGTTGACTGGCGTGAGGGCGGGACAACCTGTCACTCATGTGAGATCAACCAATGGACTACTCGCGTAGGTTTAATAACAGCCGCTGATTTCTTAGATCGGCTTGGGTTGGATTAAAACTTCATGTTCCGATGATTTTCGAAAATTCTGTGCACAGTAGCCTAATCATCAGAATGTCCCTTATCCTGTCTATGCAAATGTTCAAATTTTTAAATCTTCTTGTGGACACTCATTTTAGTTGGCGTTTAACTAGCCTAAATGGCAACAGTAAATTGAAAATTTAAACTACATAACCGGAAATAAGTAAGATTCAAAACGGAAGTGTGTCACGAAGCTCAGATCAGTAGTCCATAGCAAACCATAACCAATCCAATCAATTCCTTGAATCAAGGGGGCCACTAAGGGGGTGAAAGTTAGGACGACTCTAAGGGCCCATGCACTTTTGGGGTCCCCAGAGATCTATTTTGTTAATGGAATGGATGAGGTAGGGGACACAACCTCATATTCTTTCACAGGGCCCAAAATTGCATGGTGGCGCCATACACACATGGGTCCCAATAGGAAAGAAAACATTATTGCAACTTCATTTCATGCCGACTTTAAGCCACATTCACATCAGGCTGCTTGCTGCGCTATTGTTTTAAACATGTTTAAATCTATAAATCATTGTCACCCGACGGAAAATGGAAATCTGCCACGCAAATCTCTATTAAATTATATATTTGCTTGTTGTAAGTCTTCAAAATTAAACTTTGTTTTATCTTTTTCAACATTGAATCTAATACTACACATATTTAACTATTCAAAATGTGTATTGGTCAATCTCAGGTAACTTTATTTATTTTTTTACAAGGTTTAAGCAGAAGATGGGAACATGTTTTCTCAATCCTGTTACCGAAAGCCATGTGCCATTTAAAAAGCATGTTTAAAAGCATGTCAACTAATTCCTTTGTTTTCCCCATAAGCAAGTGTTTATTTTAAAGAAATTGTTGGTTATATGTTCCAAAAATTGATATTTGTGAGAATAAAATAATTTGGTAATAGGACTGTCAGGACTGGGTGACTGGACTGAGTGAAAACCCAGGGACATGACTAAAATGTGTATTTTATCTACAATAATAGATCAAATGTTTTTTTGTTTTTTTGTTTGTTTTAAAGCAGATTGGATATAAAGTCACACAACAATGCAAAATAATTCAGATTTCTGAAGGATTTTAATCATTATATTTCATTGTAAAGTTTAGAGATGGAGAGTGGGGACATGCAGAAAATGCAATTTTTTTCTGTTCTGTGTAGTTTTTATTAAAGTTTTTAATTATACATTTAAATTTGTAGTTAGCTTAATGTGCAGGACATTTTGCTTAATGTTAAAATGTATTTTAGAGTTAATTTTCATGCAATTTTATACATATAATGTCGTGGGGACAGAAATGTCACCCTTTCGGTGGAATGGCTCATAAAATGAAAATATAATTGAGTACTACAGATCCCATCATCCACCTGGTCATGCGTAAACAAAATATGTCCAATGAATTCGCAGCGTCTGTGAGATCACATGTCTAGCAGCTTGCTGATAGGTCGTCCACGAATCCATGTTTGAAACGTGGATTTTCTTCGCTGGCCGGTGGTGTTGTCTTCGTCTTAGTGGGTTGTTTACTGTATTAAATATTTAATATAGGATGCCAGTGCACCCGCGTGATAGAAAAGAGAATAACCACGAAGAAATGGACGTGGACTATCCAGAACAAGAGGCCAGCACCTCTGACGAAGAGGAGTCCGTGAGCTCGTCCGTTTCTGAGGATGGAGACACTTCAGGTAACGTTACCGTTACAGACCGACTTCATGAGAAACACCAGAATCATTTCGTGCGCGAGAAAGAGACGATAAAGAGAATTGTTGATTTCTTGCAGACATGGATGATGAAGACTGTGAAAGAAGGCGAATGGAGTGTTTAGATGAGATGACAACTCTCGAGAAGCAGTTCACAGACCTGAAGGATCAGTAAGTGATGAGCAGCACATCATATGAGCCTAAAATATGTTCAGGGGGAAGACTCCAGCCGGTGTGTTCTGAACTCTCTGTAGGTTGTATAAGGAGAGGCTCGGTCAGATGGATCTTAAATTGCAAGAAGTGATGGCTGGCAATGCTGCAGAATACCTCGAACCCCTGGCCACCCTGCAGGAGAACATGCAGATACGAACCAAAGTCGCTGGTCAGTTAATGCTAGGATTATATATACACACATGATACAGCTGATGTAACTTAGTTTACAGGGATTACAATGATCACGCTAATGTTTGAGAAATTATACTGTAAAGCAAAGGTCTTTAACCTATGTCAGGCCAGGAGTACTGCATTTAAAGCCTGGCCTATAATTACCATATTCATTTTAAAGTCATTTAAAAAATAAAGGATTATGTATTTTCCATCTACTTCTTCATCGTTCAAAATCAAATGTAAAGTTTGGGGTAGATAGGATTTTTATTTTTTTATTTTTAAAGAAGTCTTTTGCTCACCAGGGCAGCATTTATTTGATTGTAAAAACGGTAATATTGTGAAATATTATTATTACAATTTAAAATAACAGTTTTCTATTTGAATATATTGTAAAATTTAATTTTGTTCTAATGTCAAAACTGAATTTTCAGCATCATTTCTCCAGTCTTCATTGTCACATGATCCTTTAGAAATTAATCTAATATGATGATTTGATGCTCAAGAAACATTTCAGATTATTATCAATGTTGAAAGCAGTTGGGTATCATAAGAAATTTTTGTGGAAACGGTGATAACTTTTTTCTGGATTCTCTGATGAATGGAATGTAAAAAGAACAGCATTGTTACGTTATAAATATCTTTATAAATGTCTTTATGATCCAATAAATGCGTCCTTGCTGAATAAAAGTATATTATTTTTATTTTTTTTAAATCTTCCTGTTCCTAAACCTTTGAACGGTACTGTATATTTAATTTTTTATTTACAAATTCAAAAATAAAATATAGCTGCAAGCAGCGATGATGGGCCCCAACCTCGGAGCAACCGCCACCCCGGTGGCTTTAGGATGTCAACTTGTGCACGGACCTGATAGCCGACGGTTCTGACGTGTGTGTTTAAAAAGTTTTTTTTAAAAATTGAGCATGGTAAGGTGGCCCCAAAAGTGCCAGAGAAGTCACACAAAAAAAAAATCTTTAGGAAAATAATAGGGCCTCCATCCCTTTGGGGCTTGGTCCCTAATAAATAAATGTCTACAAATTAGATATTGTAACAAAATTTATAGGAGACCTCTGCTATAAAGGAAACCCCTGATGTTAATAGCCTACAATACAGAGCTTTGTTTCAGGTCCAAAATACAGTAGTGCATTTAAGCAAACATATATTATGAATTTGATTACATCCTCTTCCTATAATTGTCAGTTTGTGGTTTGATTTACTGATGCTTATATTATTAAGGCCTTAGTCACCTTTTGCTCATATATATTTTTGCAGGTATCTATCGTGAGCTCTGCTTGGAATCTGTCAGAAACAAATATGACTGTGAGATGCAAGCAGCCAGCCAGCACTGGGAGGTAACATGCAGGCATTGGAATGGGCTTAAATTCACAGGGTTCTGCACAAAATTTGTGGTGCCCCCAACACTTCCTGGTAATACGATGGTTTATACGATGGTCCACTTTTAACCACTTCTGTCCTGATTTCTTCAAGGGGAGGGTCTAAGGGAGGGTAAATGTATGGGTCTTTTCAGATCTTTCAATCCAATGGACAAAGTAAGCTCATTAAATTTACATATGAACACGACCGGAGATAACAGAAAAACATACGGAGAAGCGCAGCTTTCGAGAATAGCCACAAAACTACGTCGAACACTGTGAGTGTGTGTTCGAAATCAGGAATGGTGAGAGAACATTGTGCTTGGTACGTTTTCCGTCTGGCTTGCGCGCTTCCCATAATGTTTATGCATTAGGTCAGTAGGCGGTCTTTTGTGGCTGTTCAAACGCATTCGACCATATGAGTGTCTACACTAAGCACTCCAAATCAAAACATTTTAGAGCCCGCTTACACCTGTATTTAGCGTCGTCCACTTGTGATCTGATTTATGAAAACGCACAATACAAAGCGCACAATACGAAGTTTAAACGGGTCCAAAGAGTAGGCCACTACAACATTCCCAGTTATCTTCCCTTTGAAGACAGCCCTGCTACTAATATACTCACAGCCTAAAGGCCCCAATATCCTTCAAGCGAAATCAAAGAACAAACTAGTGTGATGTCATTCAAGCAAAATCAGGCAAAAATTAAGTTCGTTTTCTGTTTGATTCTGGAGTTCCGGAAAGATTCGCTCTCAGCAACGTGGAAGAGCAACGCTTACCTCAAAGCAAAGAATTTAAAAGAACTTCGCCGTAAGTAAATTGGGGCCTTTATGTTCAGTTTGTAACTGAGGTAATTTACTACGTTTACAATGTTTTTCCTCAGAGTGAGAAGCTCCTGCTTTTTGACACGGTTCAGAGCGAACTGGAAGAGAAGATCAGACGATTGGAGGAGGACAGACACAGTATTGATATAACTTCAGGTAAAGTACAGATTGCAACTCGTAGTGTAATCTGTGAATTTAAATGTGACGTTTTACCTTTTCACTGCTTTGTGTTCTCTCTCCAGAACTGTGGAATGATGGTCTGCAGTCTAAGAAGAATAAGAAGAAGGATCCCCTCAGTCCTGGAAAGAAGAAAAAACATGTCGCGGTGTCAGATATCCTTTGTAAAGTAGTCTTTTGTGCGTCTTATTATAGTATTTGTTTATGGCAGCAGCCTTATTCTGTAATGCAAAAGAAGACATTAGTTTCCTGATCCGTCCCACGACCATACATTGTTTACATGTTGCAAGACCTGGATATACTTGAAGACTGGACTGCAATAAGAAAGGTTTTATTTTTCGCCTTAATCATTTTAATTTTTTGCAAGTGAGCTATTGGAAGATCTCTAGCATTGATCAACTACATTGTTTTCTGTAGGCTATGGCTTCAATGGGTCCTCATAGGGTAAAAGTAGATGGTAAGAAGGATTTTGAGCATGTTTTTGCATGTAAAGCATCGCACAGAAAGTTCCCTCTCTCTAAATCGGCGTGTATCAACTGTAAAGACTCTTTTAAGTGTTTTGTGGAAAAGCATTTCAAGTCTCTGAGGTGAATTAACTGTATGTGTTTATCAGCCCCTCTGAAACCAGAAAGACATCATCATGTTGCCCGATCAGAAGATGGACGTCTGTTCTATGACAACAAATGGTACAGCCGGGGTCAGACCATATGCATCAACAGGAAGGACGAGTATCCTATCAGGTGTGTGTGTGTGTTTACTCATGTGAGTGATTTCATATTTTTTTGTTTTTCAAGGACACCTTAAAATTTATCACAAGTGACAGTAAAGACTTTCAAAATGTTAAAAATTCCATTAAAAATAAATAAATAACTTTCCATTCACAAAAGAACTCTGGGGGAAAATGTATTATGGTTTCTAAAAAAGTTTTAAGCAGCACAAATCATCATATTAGAAAGATTTCTGAAGGGTCATGACACTTTGAATGTGAAGCTGAAAATTCAGCTTTGCATCACTGGAATAAATTACATTTTAAAATATTTTAAAATAGAAAACGGCTATTTGAAATTGTAATATTTCACAATATTACTGTATTTTACATAAAAAGGCCTTTGTGATCTTATATAATTTAAAAAAATCTTATGTATAATATTATTATATTAATTATATACTATAATTAATTATATTTTATACTATTATTATATTAGCCTAATACTTTTTATTGCCTCTTTAATTACATTTTCCTAATTTTAAGATTGTTAAATTTGTTAAAATTCTAAATTAGCAAGAATGTCTATTTTAGGATTTCTACTATGCACATTTTTAAAAAAAAATATATATATATTTTCAATTAATTTATCATTTGGCCACACTTTACAGTGGTATGTTGCCAAGTAATTACACAAATAATTATAGAGTAAATCTAATTAATTACATGGGTTAGGATTTACTATTACTATAGATTTAAAGGTTGTATCAGTGATTTCAGGCCCAAAAATAAATGTCTAATCTTTCCTAAAATAAAGTGTTCCAACCAATCACTGACAGGGGCGGGTGTTGTGAGGTTTTGCGCTCGTGCACGGCTGGACGCGAAATCAGAGCAACACCCGCCCCTGTCAGTGATTGGTTGGAACACTGTTTATTTTGGTTTTGAGTGGTGGTTGTACCCATTTGTTTTTGTGTGCAGATCTCAGAGCCTAGGCTGCCTACAGAGACGCGGTTTTTGGACGGCATGATTATGGGGCGGGCAACTAGCGGATCGTTAGGAAAGATTAGACTTTTTTTTTTGGGGCCAGAAATCACTGATACAACCTTTAAGAATAGGTTTGGTTTAGGGGTTTGTTATAATTATGCATAATTAATAGTAAATACTATAGAAGGACACAAAAAATGTTTTTACCTTTTTTGAGCTACTTGTAATTACACAGTTCTTGATATTCATATAGTAACTTGTAATATGTGTAACAAAAACACTATAAAGCATTACAAATAATCACTAGATCATGTCAAGTGTTAGAAAATTAACACATTAATCAAGTTAATCAGAAGAAGTGAATATTTGTGCACAGGGAAGCACAATGACAGCTTGAAGATCAAATAGGTCAATCATTTTAAGATCTGCACCATCACACTAACTCGCTTTACTTAAGTCTTTCATGTCTAATGCTTGACCCCCCCCCCCCCCCTCCTCCTCCAGTGCCACAATAATCAATGTTAACCAAGACGAGGTTTGGTACAAACGTCTGGATGGCAGCAAATCAAAGCTTTACATCTCTCAGCTCCAGAAAGGCAAATACACCATGAAACACTCATAAGTAGTGTTCTTATCTTCCCCCTGCTCCCCGTTTCCAGTGTGGAAACCAAACCTTCGCTGGTTCAACTCTGTTCTCCGTTTGTCACCATGACTGCTCGTTCATGCTGGAGGGACTCGGGTCCACATGT
This sequence comes from Siphateles boraxobius, assembly GCF_051911475.1. Lineage (NCBI taxonomy): Eukaryota > Metazoa > Chordata > Actinopteri > Cypriniformes > Leuciscidae > Siphateles > Siphateles boraxobius. The sequence continues at coordinate 19,050,331 of NW_027509208.1, read as the reverse complement.
TTGCACATCCTAAGTTAGAGCTGCTAAACAAACACCTGGTTGCCAAGGAAACTGTGTGTGTGTGTGTGTGTGTGTGTGTGTGTGTGTGTGTGTGTGTGTGTGTGTGTGTGTGTGTGTGTGTGTGTGTGTGTGTGTGTGTGTGTGTGTGTGTGTGTGTGTGTGTGTGTGTGTGTGTGTGTGTGTGTGTGTGTGTGTGTGTGTGACTTGATGACAAGGATAAACCAGTAAAGCCTTGTTCAAAGCAGAAGAGCAATGAAGCTCAACTTATTGGTATTGCTGATACTGAACACATGACAGTTTCCATGCTTTTGATTAAATACAGAGTCCATATTTTTATTTGTAGATTTATGGAGCATGTCTTTGTTCTGAAACAAGTTAGTGCCATGTATCCTGTTCTGTGCCTGTGAGATGCATAATGTTTTAAACAACAGAGCGGTTCACTAAGCTCCGCTGGGCTAGTGTTATTTTTGTATGTGTTCGAAACATAATGCACAATAACTTGTCACTCTTAAAGGTTATAAAAGGTGTATTAATGTAACAGGCCTTGTGCAAGTCATATTTTTGTTTTGTAACCATTTGTACTTCCAATGAAGCCAACTGAATGTAGCATATTCTGAGCTTTTGATCAAATTTGTGATTCGTGTCTGGCTATATAAAACTATTTCTGTTACATGTTGGATTTTTAGAGCCCAATTATCAGCTAGAGACTATGGAATTATTACAGTTCATACATTTGTCCTGAATGTTGCTTGTATTTATCACATGTTCACATTCATTTAATGTTTCTTTAGCAAAGTTTGGGAGGAGCTCAATTTATAGTATAAGAGATATGTATTTTAATACAGCAGATGCACCTCTGTTGGGGGGTTACATACGTATACTTTCACACTTAGGCTGACTATAATTAGCATATTTGGAATAATCTTTATCTGATTATGTTAATGTGAACTTGTGAAAGTGTTTTAGCACTTGAGTAGTTTGTAATTGTGTACTGAGTTACATGATTTGAAATTGTCTGAGTGCTTTTATTAATTTTATTAACAACTGATATAAAATGCTTTAATTGATGCAATGCCAAACATTACACCGATCCTGCCAAAATAACCATGTCTTCCTGAAGTCACAGAGGTCCATCACATCTTAATGAAATTTACAGCTTTAAAATAAATGTGCACATATTTTTTAACACATAAAAGTGTTGTTACCCATAAAAACATTTTTGTAGCAGATAAAGCTATTGCTGCGATGTTTAGAAGCAGCTCTGACAGAACTGTGATTGAATGAACAAAGTATTCATATTGCTGTATTCTACACTAAGTTTTTGTTCAGAAGTTTACCGTGGAAATGTAATGTTCTCATATAAAGCTGCTTTTGCATGGTATTGTGTTGTTTTTGTGTGTGCTGTGCTGTGCTGTGTCAGAATGTCAAAAGTCGTAATGTTTCACAAATACCAACCTTTCTTAGTTATTTTTGTAGCTACTACTCCCATAAAAACGGCTGACCATTCGTCGACACCAAATCACAATCGGGTGCCTTTTAAAGGAATAGTTCACCCTAAAATTAAAATTGGGTCATTACTCACCCTATAGTTGTTTCAAACCTATGAGTTTCTTTCTAATCAAACTGTTGACGGTCGCCAGTGACTTCCTTAGTGGGAATAAACATATCTCTTCAAAATAAAACTTTATTTTTTTTATAAAAAAAATCATTTTTCTACACTGATTCTAATACTACACATATTTAACTATTCAAAATGTCTAGTATTGGTCCATCTCAGGCAACTTTGGTTCATTTTTTACATTTTCTGAGCAGAAGATGGACGCATGTTTTCTCAGTCCTGTTACCGAAACTCATGTGCCATTTAAAAAGCATGTTTAAAAGCATTTCAATTAATTCCTTTGTTTTCCCCGCAAGAAAATGTTTATTTTAAATAAATTGTTGGGTATATGTTCCAATAATTGATATTTGTAAAAAAAAAAATATATATATATATCACTATATATTAAGGCATGGTGTATTTTAATAAAAACACAAAGAAATTTTTTTCATTTGAAAGAAAACCGAAGCCTCAAGTTTACAATTTAATTTATTAAACAATTGTATAAATGATAGGCCAAATAAAACTGATAAAAACAGTGGTTTAACTTTATTCTTTTAGAAAAAACTAAACAAAATAAGTAACAGGAATGAGTGTCCATATGTGTGTGTGTATGAGAGAGAGTGTACATGGCTGTGTGTGCATAAGATTTCTGTGTTGAAGTGATGTAGTATGTACTAGTAGCCTAGTACTTCACAGCGAAGGAGGTGGAAAAAGAGGGAAGTTTAGACAAAAAAGGGAGAAAAGTTAGGGTTGTGGTTGTGGCTTGATCCTTCCCTGCAGGATGCCATGGGTGGGTGTTTCTGGCACCTGCATAGTATGGGTTCTCTCCATCTTCTACAAAATATAAGAAAGACAAAACGTTTAACGCACTTCGTGGTGGACTGGCTTCCTGGAAGTATGGTGTTCACATTGTAAAACTAATGCTAATGTCTATAAGTAATTGCAACCTTAAAACTCATAATTCAGGTGAATAGTATTATATCAACTAATATTTACAGTATTAAATCAACAAAACAGAGGACTCTACTCACTCCTGTTACTTTAACTCATTTTCATGTAAGTAACAGGACTGAAACTAACAGGATTGAGTTTTTAAGCAACACGTTATCAAATGGATGGCATATGGCCACATAGCATACATGCTAGTAGCATGAAAACACTGAGCAAATTCTAGTGACTTAGAAGAAGTTAATATTTTTTTTTTAAATAAAGAAATAAAATCAAAGAAAAAATGTAGGTAACAGGACAGTATGTTGAGATTGACCTTCTCAGTCATAGTTCCAATTTCATAAAATATATAGAAATTAAAATGACGACTTATTTATGGTCTTCCCATTGCCTTTAGAAGATCCAGATGATGCAACTTCCTGTTGAAAATGTGTCTTGTCTTTCAGAGGAGGAGATGTGTTAGGGTAACAGGACTGAGTGAAGCATGCAACAAAAAACATATTAGATATAAAGTCACACAACAATGCAAAAAAATTAAGATTTCTGAAGAATTTTAATCACTATATTTCATGGTAAACTTTAGAGGAGAGAGTGGGGATTTTGTTGTGTTCTTAAAATAAAATTATACATTTTAAATATTTAGTTAGCTTAATGTGCAGGACATTTTTCTTAATAATAAATTGAATTTTAGAGTTAATTTTCATGCAATTGTAGGTTATACAAAAAATGTCACCCTTTCGGTGGAATGGCTATGGCTACCATCAACTTGGTTGCCAAAATTAAAATATCTTCTTTTGTGTTCAACAGAAGAAAGAAACTCATCCAGGTTTGGAACAACTTGACAGTGAGGAAGTGATGGGGAAAAAAAACGATCTCATACTGGATGTCGTTTAAAAAATTCTGACTCAAAGTATGTGTATTCTGCTACGAATGTCATTCACGCATACATTATAGTTCACACAAAGTTTAAATAAAACTGTCTGCAGAAAAACGTGATGAACCAAACAATATTGAATAAATAAAGTCAAACAGGTTTTTAACGTAATGAGGGTGAGTAGGCTAAATTATGATTGTTTTTGTGTGATTTTTTAGGGGGGATCTTAATAGAACACACATTGCGTAAAAGAAACGTTTTTTTTAACGTAAATTACATTTACTTTGGGACATTTATGCACACATAGATTTATGAATGAAATCTACAAACTGATATTCGATCTTGGTGCTCAAGTTTCATGAATAGCCCCATTATTTCCCTAAAAAAGCAACTGAACGAGATGAATCATGATTAGTAATTTTTAACAGCCCTAATATTGGGACATGATTGCCTAATGTGCTAACTACTATGCAGTGTCTCTCTATGACCATGTAGAGGCAGTACACACTTACAGTTGTGTATTCTGTCTCTCTCTATCTCTGCATGTGGAGCATACTGTTGCAACACAGCTGCTGTCTCGCTTCAAAAATCTCATCCTCATTCGGTCGTCTGTGAAAACATGTTTTTTTCTTTTTTTATCTGTGGCTGGTGAAATCTCTTTGTAGTATTTCTCGACTGATATTTAATAGTTTTTAAAGCCAGCACATTCTCCTCAGTGAATGAATTGTTTATAAGTCGAAAGAACCTGACACTCCTTCACGAGGGCCAGAGGACCAATGAGCTCGAGCAAAAGATAAATAACACTTTTATGAAACGTTAGCTTAAAAAATTTGCCTGAACTGATGCAACAACCTACTGATGTGGTCAATTTTTTTTTAAACACTACAGCAGCAAAGTATCCATAGACAAGAGCAGAACCAACTTCCTGCAAACGCAACAAAAATCATTAAAGGGTAACTAAACACTAAAACAACTTTTTTTAAGTTAATTATCTGTAAGAATGGAGCTTCATAAATGCTGTTCATTGATTCGAGTACATTTTTTGACATTTGGGTATAAAGTGTTTTAATTTTCAAATATATGGTGTAAAAACGTCTGAGTGCTGCCCTCTTCAGGTTAAACGGAAAGCTCCTGCAGTAGGGGTACTCTCTGACGTAGAATACTCTCTGACGTCACTCTGTCACGCCCTTGGCAGCCCCTGGTATAAAATCATCTGGTAAACTACTGTAGCGAGTCAGGAGTTGGAATTACAAGTATCGAAAACGATCAGGATAGATATATATTAGCATCTAGTTAGCATGGCATTTATATAGTTATTTAGATTATTTCGTGTAGCCTAGGTAGTTAATCTCGCCTATTGCTCCAGTGTGCAACCTGCATTTTACGTGGGATTGCTTCTCCAACAAAATGGAGGTGGAAATGGGCTTCTCCACACAGCTCGCGCTGCCAAACGCTGCTCTTCCTGCATGAACTCCACCACCGCAGCGGCGTCATGATGTGAGTGAGCATATATTTTTAATCACAATTTATGTTCCTTCTTATTAGGCTAAAGTTAATCCTCTGGTGTCGACAAACGCGCCGGCGCGATTTGCTGATTATTTTTTTCACATAGCAGCAAAATATAATGAACGTAATAGTAATAATAATCCTGGAAAAAATTACCTGATGAAAATGAAAAAATGACTGAATATAGCAGTAATCGGAGGCCGATCGCGATACGGGAGTTAAGACCGCAGTCTGAGCTGGTGTCCACAGACAATTCACCCTCCTCCACTTCAGGTGAAGGTGGGGGAGAAAAGTTCTCGACTTCAAATGACCGCTCTGTTGCAAAGCTACTTGCGTCACTCCATTTTAGCTAGTTTGACAGCAGCTGTCACTGCGGGTCTCAGGTGCACGCCCCCCCGCTCAGCCCTGCCCTCGGTTCGTCCCCTCTATCTCCGCTGGGGTCTGCCCACTTTTCCAGCATTTTTCAAATATTCCCAGTGGGTGGAGTCAGGCTTTGACCAGGGGTTTAGTTACCCTTTAAAGTAACACCAGGTAAGTTTTGCTCTCGGGGTCCCCCAGTTGGGAAACAGTATTGTCCTCTACTACTGTCGTAAACTCTGTCATCGTGCATTTGTTGACAACCATGATAGCCCTGAACACTGTAGGAGGAGGTCGCATGCAGGTGTTCTGCTTGCGTCGTGTGTGTAATGTCTTCATCCCAGGTACAGTGGCATATATTTCAGCATGTCATATGAATATAATTTCATGGGTTTTATTTTTTTTCTAATGACAAATGATTGCGATGATCACATTTACAAGCCAGTGTCATTATAGTAGCCTAGTCTATTGGTTACCGTTTTACTGAATCTATATGATACTTCAATGCAATGTTTGAGTGGTAGATAATAACCATATATCGTCAATATTATAATATCAAGCTACCATAAATAAATCTGCAAATTTTACAAATCGATTTGCATTATAGCTTGAGGCAAGACAAATAATCATTACCTGATTCATGAAGATAAACGGACGATAAGATAGCTTCCATAACATAGTCAGGCAGACAAAAAAACACCCCAGACTACGGGGTGTCATTGGTTGTTGCGTTAAATGTTACCCAAATACAATAGTGCTATTTTCTGATTGGCTAACAACACCAGACGAACAACACCAGAGGAGACGCGCTTGAATTCATGCCTGTTCCACAGTGAGAGCGGCGCGGCCAGAGTTTTGGGCGCTGCGGCATATTAAATATATTACAAATAGTTTTTCAGCGTGAGAAATACAATGTGTGGTGGGAGAGCGTGATAAAAGACCGAAATGAGTGACTGTCACGCTCAATGCGAGTGGGGGTGGTGGTGGAAGTGACGTATATGCCGTAAAGCAGTCGAGTTTTGTAGTTCTCTTTGTTCGCCGGTTACTACCCGAAACCCGAAGTTTAAAAGTACGATTAAAAACGCTACAGACCCCGTCAGGCTATGGCAGACGTGTCATTCAACCTATTGAAAGTCGATGTACCATCCCAAGAGACTTGGAAATATATTATGAAGGTTGAAAAGTTACCTGGTGTTACTTTAAAGTTGGTGTGCGCTTTCTGCTCCACTAGCATAACCAAATAGAACTGCTAACGTAACGCACAGGTTTCCCAGAACACTCCCCCCGTGTTTTATTGTTCGGAAAAACAGGTAGCCACGCCCCCAAACGAACGCCATTGGTTGAATAAATGTTGCCGTACTGAGCTGGAGTTCTGAAAGCAAGGTGAAGCCAAAGTGTTGCACAAACCTATGGTTTCAGTCTCTGTAGGCTACATTAAGTTAGAAGGCAAATAATTTAACATAAAAAAACTACACACTCTTCAAATAATAATCAAATAATAATATTAATGTAACTGAAATATCAACTCACTCAACTCAAGTTTAAACTCTTGGAGAAAAGGTTTCTAAAAAAAGATGTGTAACAGCACTTGGAAGAAATATATCAGTAGTATCACTGAACATTGCCTAATATAATATCATTAGGTTACAATATAATCATATTAGGCAGTGTTCCACACCAATATGACAAAAAATTTGGCAGACACTCGAGGTTTGTTGTCAAGTTTCCCCACACAAATGAGGCAGGCATTTTCTCAGCGAGTTGACTGAGGTATGTAAAGCGACACCTGTCCTCGTACCTGATATCCATCACACTCAACGCAGGCCAGGGACGTGGAGGTGTCGCTGCTGTTATGCCGTTTAGAGTACTTGATATGGAAATGATATTGAAATCATCAACGGCCAACCATTTGTAGAGCTCCTCAAAAGTATAGATTGCTCTGGGCACCTTTCTTTGGTTTTATAAGGGCCGTGTCTTCAAGAGGAAATTATGTCACATAACTAACATTCCAATCATTTGTTCAGATGCTCCAGGAAAAGATTCATTGTTCAGACTTCTGTCTTGTCCACTCTACACTGTAAAAGAAAAAGTGTGTGTGTGTGTGTGTGTGTGTGTGTGTGTGTCATATATAAAGTATACTTTTTTTAAATGGTTTAAAAATGGACATCATACTATCTCAAAAGGTTTATTGTAAGGTAAGACTATTCAACCTTCCTTCCTGAAGTTCCACTCTAACCTGAACCTGCTAATCAAGGTCTTCAAGTCACAAGAAGAAACAGGAAAGTGTTTTGGAACCCAAGAATGTAGATCTCAAAGATACGTTACATTTGAGCGTACTTGCCCTGAAAAACTGGACTTCACAAGGTATTCTGCTATCTTAAGTGAGATTCCAGGGATTCCAATCTGAAGGGAGCGAACATGTTGCAGATTGTTCTAATTGAACGCATTTTGTCTTCAACATATATCATGTGCTCGGAGCGTAGGGATACCAAAATAGAATGTTAATTAACAATCTCCAGTTTAACCCTGGGTCAAACAGACAAGCCGGATAAGCTGAGCCATGGACCCGTGAACAATATAAAACTTGTTGAAAATGCTGAAACTGTATCTTCCCGGAGGTAAGGCACGGTACACCCCACGGCGCTTGGACAGTCCCCCAGTCTGCTGATAAAGATATAATGCTGACAAACCTTTTGGAAAAGAGAGCAAACCAGGGAAGTAAACAAACACACACACAAAAAAAATGCACCAAAATTACTTACCATATATGCATACAGCCAAACGCACAGCCCTTGTAAGTATGTACTTCATTTCGATAGTGTGCGCAAACACAGGCACTCAACACAAAAGTGCACTTGAAAAATGTATTTTTCAGTGTCTGCACTATTTCTTTCCAGAAGTTATGTTATGTATTTACAAGACAGATTGTTTCAAAGCAGCCTTACAGAGATAACAGGAAAATAATGGAAAGTTTGTTTCCAGAAGAAAAAAGCGTCACAGTCCAGCTTAAGTAAGTTCTGTGATGTTTCATTTTTGTTTTCAAAAAAGTTATTAATTTAGTTTCGTCTATATATATGTGTGTGATGTCATCGTCCAGCTCAGTTCAGTTCTTGTATAATAGTGTCAAAGCAGGCAGATTAATATATTGTTGAATATAAATTAGATGTTAAATTTAGATTATATATCCCAAATATTCAGCATGACTTTTCACTATGTCTAACATTTATATATATATATATATATATTTTTTTTTTTTTTATTCTGCCTTATGACTGTTTATCTCTATAGAAAAGAAAAAACCTGGGGGTTTAACTACTGTTCCAGCACCCACCCCCATCCCATACAGCCCACTGAAGCCTCCGGCAGCATCAGCACATTCCTGCATGTGCCTCAGACTCTTACGTAACCCTGACAGAAGAGAAGAAAGAAATAAAGAAAACTCATCCCTCGCTAACTCCTTCTTCACCTGGTTGTTTGAGTGTTGGCTGGCCTCCGGGGCAGGAGGAAGCCCATAGTCTACCGCCGAGAAGCACACGCTCAAAGACAGGCTGGATCAGAGCTTTGTGTTTACTCAAACCTGCAGGTGAATAGAGGAAGAACTCTACATTCCTCTTCTTAATGGGAAATGCTTAGAGAGAGTGAAACTGGTGTGAATGCAGTAATGCTTACGGATTCCATTTTCAGGCCATGTTAGGCTCACAGGAAGACACATATTGTCGTATAAAAGCATAACGCTGTATTGAATGGAATGAAAGATCTCTGTATTCCAGGAACTTAATGCATGCCTTATAGTTTGGAAAGGCTATTTATGGGCTCAGAATTTCCCCCACCAATCTATATTATATTTATCAAGTTGTATCCGTTCATGAAATGAACCATACATTCAAAAAAGCAGTCTCAAACAGTCTTCATAGTTCAAACAAAATAGTGAAATGGGGCTGCTTTGAAATGCTGATAAATGTAAGTACATCATTGTAACTTTTGCCTCTGGGAATCAGATGGTATTGGTGATATTAGCATATAGTAAACATTGTGTATGAATTAAATCAACACTAGGGGTTTAATATGACTTAAGGATGACTTTTTCTGTTGTTTAATTTGCGCTGGTTTATATAGAAGTAGTTTAGGATTATGACTATTAGGATTATTACAAGACGTTTCGGTGTTGAAACCAAGATGATACCAAGGCATGGTGAGAGTCCGAGACCAAGACCAAGACCAAGACCAGTGTGTGTTGAGACCAAGACTTTGAGGTGATTAAGACCAAGACAAGACCAAGACTTAGAGGTGTTGAGACCAAGACCAAGGCATGACGAGACAGAGTCAAGACCAAGACTAGTGTGTTGAGACCAAGACGAGACCAAGAAGAGACCAAGACTTTGAGGGTTGAGACCAAGACAAGAACAAGACTTTGAGGTGTTGAGACCATTACTACAGTTTGTTTTGAGACCTAGATTTTGAGGGGTTAAGACCAAAACGAGATAAAAACTTTAAGGTGTAGACCAAGGCAGGGCGAGACCAAGTCAAGACCAGTGTGTGTTGAGACCAAAACCAAGTATTTGAGGGGTTGAGACCAACAAGACCAAGGTGGGGCGAGACTGAGTACAGACCAATGCCAGAACTGCATTACTTTAATTAATCTAAAACATCAACATTTACTACCTTAGAAACATCTTATATTTAATCAATTACAATTAGAATAAGACACTATATAGAGCTGTTAACAATCAACTGAAATCACTAACAAAATTCATCTTTGCACTTCAGAGGTGCCACAGAAGTTGCATCTGAATTGGTACTGCATAAATATTGTTGACATTCATGTTTTAAAACCAAAAATGAGTTTATTGAATGTTTGTATAAAATCAGTGACCACAGTTGTGGTCTTGACTGGTCTTGAAAATCCTGATATGTACAGAATATGTACAGGTGCTGGTCATATAATTAGAATATCATCAAAAAGTTGATTTATTTCAGTAATTCCATTCAAAAAGTGAAATTTGGATATTGTATTCATTCATTACACACAGACTGATATATTTCAAATGTTTATTTAATTTATTTGTGATGATTAAAACTGACAACTGATGAAAATCCCAAATTCAGTATCTCCGAAAATTAGATTTCTTAAGACCAATACAAAAAAGGATTTTTAGAAATCTTGGCCAACTGAAAAGTATGAACATGAAAAGTATGTATGTACAGCACTCAATACTTAGTTGGGGCTCCTTTTGCCTGAATTACTGCAGCAATGCGGCGTGGCATGGAGTCGATCAGTCTGTGGCACTGCTCAGGTGTTATGAGAGCCCAGGTTGCTCTGATAGTGGCCTTCAGCTCTTCTGCATTGTTGGGTCTGGCGTATCGCATCTTCCTCTTCACAATGCCCCATATATTTTCTATAGGGTTAAGGTCAGGCGAGTTTGCTGGCCAATTAAGAACAGGGTTACCATGGTCCTTAAACCAGGTACTGGTAGCTTCGGCACTGTGTGCAGGTGAAATCTACATCTCCATAAAGTTGGTTAGCAGCAGGAAGCATGAAGTGCTCTAAAACTTCCTGGTAGACGGCTGCCTTGACCTTGGACCTCAGAAAACACAGTGGACCAACACCAGCAGATGACATGGCAACCCAAACCATCACTGACTGTGGAAACTTTACACTGGATTTCAAGCAACGTGGATTCTGTGCCTCTCCTCTCTTCCCCCAGACTCTGGGACTTTGATTTCCAAAGGAAATGCAAAATTTACTTTCATCAGAGAACATAACTTTGGACCATTCAGCAGCAGTCCAGTCCTTTTTTGTCTTTAGCCCAGGCAAGACGCTTCTGACATTGTGTCTTGTTCAAGAGTGGCTTGACACAAGGAATGAGACAGCTGAAACCCGTGTCTTGCATACGTCTGTGCGTGGTGGTTCTTGAAGCACTGACTCCAGCTGCAGTCCACTCTTTGTGAATCTCCCCCACATTTTTGAATGGGTTTTGTTTCACAATCCTCTCCAGGGTGCGGTTATCCCTATTGCTTGTACACTTTTTTCTACCACATATTTTCCTTCCCTTCGCTTCTCTATTAATGTGCTTGGATACAGAGCTCTGTGAACAGCCAGCCTCTTTAGCAATGACCTTTAGTGTCTTGCCCTCCTTGTGCAAGATGTCGATGGCCGTCTTTTGGACAGCTGTCAAGTCAGTAGTTTTCCCCTTAATTGTGTAGCCTACAGAACTAGACTGAGAGACCATTTAAAGGCCTTTGCAGGTGTTTTGAGTTAATTAGCTGATTAGAGTGTGGCACCAGGTGTCTTCAATATTGAACCTTTTCACAATATTCTAATTTTCTAGAAATAAGAATTTCTAGAAAATTTCTTGATTTAGGTCATTGCTAAATCAAGAAATATGTGTTGATCTGAAATATGACTTGCACATATATCATATTCTTTATTCAGTTTCTTGAGCACCAAATGCAGAGACTTTCTCACCTGCACTCACATTGAAAACACAAGCTCAGACACAGTTGAACATATACATTTTAGCCTCTCCATTTCCATACTAAACATGCAGCCTCCAGATCAAGTGAATGTTACACGGAGAGTCAAAGAGCAGCAGATGAGTCACTCATTTCCATCTCAGTGGTCTCAGGTGGGATACAGCGTACACTCACTGTAAATAAAGCTCTTCAAATGTACACGCCTGTAGCTTAAAGGTCCGAATTCTGCATTATTGAGTAGATTGCATCAACCTGCAACCTATAAACTTATCTTTTGGGATCCAATGACTCATTAGTTGATGAGGCCATTCAATTATTAGCCCCAATACCAGGCTAGCACGTAACAGTGTCACTTATCTATTTGTAGCTTGTAAACTTTGAAAGACGAATGGCTAAAGGAAATCTGACTAGCACACTATAGCAGAAATATTAGACTGTGGTGTATGTTACAGTCTGCTAGCTCGGGTTTTCCCTTGGATGCTTGCCCCACCGCTACATCGGCTTCTTTAATTTATAAGCCGGAGAGCATGTTCAGGTGCTTTCGAGAACAGAGGGGTTTCAAAGCTACTGAACTGAGGAGGTGAGCACGAAAACAAAGGTCTAGAACAAAAAGGGTTGCTTTACATTTCCATTCCACTTTGTCTGAAAGTCAAATATCTTTGCTACTACTTTGCAAGTTATCAGGATGCAGGAGAGACTTAGTAGCAACACTTCGGCTCTGAATCGCACTGTATTTGTGATGTTAGATAATATAAATGCTGTAGAATTTAGTAATGAAAAGTCAAATTCTCGGAAAGAGAAATTAAAGAGTTTGCTTATCGCAATGGGGGATTTTGTTCATCCAAGGCATGCTTGGTTAAAACTTTAGTCAACTTATAGTGAAGACTATCCACTTTAATATCAATTTCAGGTAAGAGCAAGATGCTTTTCTAGGTTTCGCTGCTCACTTATGTGGGTTTATTATAAACAGCCACTTCTATAAACATGTGAAGTTTACTTAAATAGGGTTAATATATTAAAATTATATCAATAAATATAAACTTCAATAAACTTAAGAAATAAACGTCAAACATGATGCACGCAAGCACAGCACATGACCTTCTTTAACGCCCACGTCTAGAAAACACACACTCGACCTTTGTAATAAACACAGAGATGTTAGTCCTGTCCGAATCTGTACATGAAATCACAGACGTCGAGTGATAACAACTGTAACTCAAACGTTGTTTAGAAAACTAGTCCCGTCCGAATAGGCCTTAAGTTGTCTAATAACTTGCCAGTTTCAGCACACTTAAGGTGAAGGTTTTCTGCAATATAATCATCCAACTTTTTTTTTAGTTTCACCCATTTCATGTGGAAATTAAGTCATTACATTTGCCTTAGCCATGCAGAAGATTTGCCTTTCAAAGTTTGTGTGTCCTCATTGTTTCCACAATAGAATATAATGTCAAAGGTATTTTCCATGAATAGGTCACAAAATAGGGCCTGAAACTGAAAAGATTTAGAAAAAATTTTTGCTTTACAATTGGTCATGGAGATGCTTAACCTTCAGAATAAAAACAATTGTTAGCCTCAGGAGATCAAATATGTGAGCTGTTGAACTTTCTAGTCTTTATTATTATTATTAATGAACTTCCATTGCAACAAAAAGAGCTTGTACATTTCTAGCAATATATGTTAAATAAACATAAAAAAAATGTTGTCCTCTTTAGCAAACTGTTTAAAAAGAGCACTTGAGAATATACTTAAAAGAGAATATAAAAGAGAAAATATACTTAGGGACATAAAGACCATTGGGAACTAATGTTTTGGGACATTTACGTTGTCACAGGTATCTGGCTGTAATGAAGTGACCAACAAAGGAGATACTCAGACATACTTTTAATCCAATACTCAACATGTCACACAGGAGAAACTCTAGAATAATGTACATCCACTTAACACATAGATGATAAACAATGCAGGACAGGGAACTAGCTGAGATAGAGTGCTTAAATACACAGAGCAGGAACTAACTAGACACACCTGAACTGAGGACTCTTATTAATGTGTAACCATGGAGACAAACAGGCAGGGAAACTGAGAGAACGGAACCAATTAACAAACCAGTAGGGGCGTGGCTTATAGCTAATTAAGCCCCCATTTTCTCCATAGAATTCAGGTTAAATCGACTGAAGCGACCCCTTGATCGAAGCACAGTAGCACGGTGGGTTACGCAATACTCGTTCCCTACTCTCAGGGAACCGAGGTTACGTTAGTAACCGAAACGTTCCCTTTTGAGAGGTCTCTAGTATTGCAGAAGTTAGCTTACGCTATGGGAACCCCTTTCAAAACACCATGCTAAACAACTTCGCCCGATAGGCTAATAGAAGAGTAAGTCATGAGTCCTAATATTGGCCAGATCAATAATGAGCCTCATATAGGGAAAATATTGCAAGGGGCCTTACAAAGGGCCAGGTTCCTTCTTATATGGTATATAGAACTGTAGTTTCTTGTCCACCCAGGACCAGACAGATTTCGGCCTTATAGTTGTGGTAAATTTGCTTAAACACTTTATTCATACGTAAAGAACCCTCGCTTGTAAAGCGGGAACTTCCATGTTATAAAAGCTCATAAATGTGGACGGTGAGGCCCAGCCGGCCGCCGCACAAATATCTTCAATTGTATATTCCACTCGACAGCTTTGCCATACAGCTTTGATGCCTATGGTACAATGGAGTCCCTTAGACTCATAAGCCAGCGAGATAGTATCAACTATCCAACATGACAGTCTCTGCTTCGTGACCGCAAAACCTTTGGTGCGGCCGCTGAAGCATACGAAGAGCTGTTCTGACTGCCTGAACGGGTCAGAACGCTCCCAATAGACTCTGAGAGCCCTCACAGGGCAGAGTAGATTTGCGTCTCTTTCGTCTTTTCTAATGCGGGAAGGGCTGACAGCAAAATGACCTGTGCTCTGAACGGAGTAGAGAGCACTTTAGGAACATACCCGTGCCTTGTCTTAAGGACGACTCTGTCGTTGGGCCCGAATTCAAGGCAGGAAGCGCTCATTGAGAGTGACTGCAAATCACCCACTCGCTTGACTGATGCCAGTGCTATCAAGAGAGCGGTTTTGAGTGAAAGAAGCTTCAGGTCAGCAGACTGAAGCGTCTCGAAAGGGGCCGATTTCATGGCCTCCAGGACCATGGAGAGGTCCCAAATAGGTACAGAGGGGGGTCGAGGCGGGTTTAGCCTTCTGGCCCCCTTGAGGAAGCACACGACTGGGTCGTTTCTTCCCAGTGATTGCCCGGCCACGTGAGCGAAAAGGGGGAGTGGGAGGCGTGGGGTCGTCATCAGCGAAGGTGGCCAGTCGAGCCCGCAGGGTTGAGAGCTCCATCTCATCACACTCCGTGTAGCCTCCCTTAGAGAGTGCAGCTTCCGCGTGGTCACGGCTCAAACAGGAAGCGCAAAGGATGTGACGATCTCCTCTGAAGAGAGAGCCTCTCCACAAAGTGCAGGTGACCCGAGGCATTTGAAACAACGCCTAGAATTTGCTCTTTTAGAAAGTGAGGCGAACACACTAGCTTTAAAGGATATAGCAAGCCGGATGGCACAGCAGAACAGCGGGCTGAAGGTGGCGTCTAGTTGAAAACCAGGAAACCGGCACACTCAGAGCTGCTTAGCAGGTGGCTTGTTCCGCTGAAGGCTTGACGGCGGTGAAGAAGGCTTCTCAATCGGAGGTCAGCGAAGTGAAACTTGCTGAAGGAGATTAAATCTGAATTCTATGGCGAAAATGGGGGCTTATATAGCTATAAGCCACGCCCATACTGGCGGGCTCTTAAACAACCTGATTGGTTCGCGCATCCTAGCCGACTCGCCATAGGTTTGTGCAGTTGCCGCAATTCAATTCTACAATGAATTCAAAATGGTAAAAGTTACTTTTAATGCTAGGTTAACTCGGTAATAGTTTATCTGACAAACACATCCAATAGTTCCTACAACAACATTGGGATTTAAACCCTCAAATGCTTAAAAAGTCATGGGACACAATTGTAGGGTCATCATTGAGCTTGAACAAGTACCTTAATCTCTCAACAGTAAACATGAGAACATTCAGCATTGTTTACTCATTGTCTAAATATCCCCTTTAGTCATAAAGACACAAGAACTTCTCCCTTTTGCACTGCAGAAAATGCGTCAGGTCGTCTGTCCATGAAAAGGCAGCATCAGCTCCGTATGCCACTGTGCTCCAGAGATCTGCAGATGCCATCAATACCAGCGAAACTGGCAGGAAAATGGGCCAATCTTTTGTGCAGCCTATAAAAGAGCTCTATGAAAGACTCACTCAATCCGCTCAGTTTAATTAGACTGCAGGACGTGAACATAAATTGATGTACTTCATTCCCCTCGGGTTTGATTGCGTTACCGCAGGTTTAACTATACATGTAGGAAATTGCATCTGGCCATCTCCCCCATCATAAGCAGCAATCCCTTGCTGCTCCATTTCACTCACAATGCCACGTGAGCGCTGCTTAACATTAGCATTTTATCGCCACTGCAAAGCATTCACCGCTCTGGCCGTCACTCCCACTAAGAGCCAAATGCTTATTCTGCAGTCAGTTATGCAGGCCACAGCGTTGTGTCCCAGCATTCCCCGGCTCAGGTGGCATAAATCCAAGATTACAGTGCGGGATGGGGGGATGTACATCAGAGTGAGGAAATCCCTGGCAGGAGGATCCCATCATCCCAGCTCAGCACTTTTTCTCTTGAGGCGTGCTGACGCTGCTGCAATCCTTCATTCTCACCTCCACAGTGGTCACTGCAACATGACTCCGTCCACAGTGTCAGCAATGTCTCTTTTTTTTCCAGTGTACTTTTTTGTCTTCTTTCAGCAGTAGGCGTAACTGTCATCTCACTCAGACTTCCTCTTTGATCCGTGACAGCCATGTTATATCCGCAACCTCACACTGCATAAACCACACGTATAACAGTGAAATATCAAGTTCTGTCATGAAATGGGGCAGGCTGGTCAATTACATCATTAACTACATGGCACAAGCTGATTGGTTCTTGTTGCATCTACAGCAAATGAGCTTGCTGCTCAACATTCAAATAGCTGGTCAGTGTTTGCTGTATCAGCTTGTAGCGAGCTTTCAAAGTTCCTCTGAAACGCTCCACATTCCCCCGCTCCACCTGTATAGATTTGCTGAGTAATTTCATATATGCTAGTATGTCTTACATGCTTACAGCAGTGTGTCTGTGTATAAATTAGCAGTAGCAGGTACTTGCTCTGCAGCAGCAGTGTAGCAAATCTATTCTACCAAAACTAATAACATTATAATTGTCATATCCATTACCATGCTAAACTCTCCCAGAGTTGTCATGATAGAACTACACTGTAAAAATTAATTGTATATCAGTCTTTCTACGTCCAAATGTAACGTTTAATTTAGTGTTACTTGCCATTACTTTGTATTATTTGTGAATCACATCAGCAATTTCTGAGTGAAAATTGTTTTAAAGTAGATCCTACACACTTTTTTTAGTGTATTAAAGTGTAGCTTAATTTCTTTTCTTTAAAGGGTTAGTTCAGCCATATGTGAAAATTCTTAATCATTTACTCATTCTTTGACCATACAAAACAACCCCACTGATAATATTTGAATGAACAATAAACAAAAGTTTAAGGTCAGTAAGATTTTTTTTAAAGGAAATAATACTTTTAAATACTGAAATTAATATAGAATAATCAGCAAGGATGCATTAAATTGATCAAACACTTGTAAAAAGTTATTTAACTTAAAACAGTGAGGAAACCCGTTGCCTTAAAATTATTAAGTAATAAACGTGATGCGTAATTGAAAAAATTAAGTTATGTGAACTTAATTTTTTCAATTAGGCATGAGGTTTGTTTACTTAATTTTAAGGCAACGGTTTTACTCACTTTTTTTAAGTCAAGTCAACCGATCCCATTTTACAGTGAAAGTGACAGTAAAGACATTTACATTGTATTCAATTTCTAGTTTAAATAAATACATTCTGTTCACTTTCTGTTCATCAAAGAATCCCGAATAAAACAATGATAATAATAATAATAAATGTTTATTGAACATCAAATCATCATTATATAATTCCTGAAGGATAATTTGACACTAAAAACTGGAGTAATGATGCTGCAAATCCAGCTTTGACATCACAGCAATAAATTACATTTTAAAATATATTATAATCTAAAGCAAGTACTCTAAATTCTAAAAATATTTCACAATTTTGCGGTTTTTGCTGTATTTTTTTATTTAAAAAATGCAGTCTTGATGAACATAAAGGACTTCTTTCAAAAACATTAAAAAATGTTTCCAACCCCATTGAACAGTCTTTTTCCATTATTTCAGTTTTTTATGCCTTTCTGAAATCTGTCAAAAATGATCTCTTTGAAGACGAGTTTGTGAATGCTAGAATAGATTGCTCCGCAATGTACATTTCTGTTCGAGAAAAAGGAAGAGAGACAGGGATACAGTAAAAGGAGGAAAGAATGAAAGATGAGCCTGAGGGTTTCCTCCTGATGTGGAAAAGCCCTGGGATCCCTCTGCAAACTGCTCTCGTCTTTTATTTTCTTCCCTCTTTGTTAAGCTGACAGTCACCCTCCCCATCTGCAGTTTTCCCGGGGAAGCTTTCCTGAACTTAGGCTCTGTGTCATAAATGATAGGAAAGGATGTTCTTCTTCACTGAACAGAGCTCCAGAGCGTTACACACACACACACATTGAAACACTGCAGAGGATTCATGCAGCAAAACAAAAGCTGGGATACCCCAGTTCCTTTTATGTTCTGCTGTCTTCAGCTTCTTTTTCTTCTTTTCACACTGTGATAAATTAATGAATTATTGATAGAATATCCGATCTAAAGCGCTTGAGGGATGTTTTCACGGCTTCTGTAATTTAATGGTCTGTTTGTCGCACCAATGCTGTTTGAGAAATGTAGGTCAGAGAGCTAATGCTGCAGTCATCTTCACACAAACACAAACGCTCACAATTAACAGGAACATTCAGTGTTTCCTCTGACTTTTGAGTCAGGTAGATAGGTAAAAAATTAAATAAATAAATAAGATTATTGATGGTGAATACAAGTGTTCTTGCTGTGTATGGAAATAGTGTGTGTGTGTGTGTGTGTGTGGGGGGGGGGGGGGGGGGGGGCGGGGGTTAAAAACATATTTATAAAAAAAAGACCTTTTGTTGTCATGTTGGTACAGTTTTAACATTAACAGTTTTAGTACGTTTCATACAGTTCATTTTCAATGCAATGACTCAAATGTAAAGACATTAAGTACAGCCTGCAAACATTTTCCTAACACCTGTAAGGTTTTTACCAGATGAAGATGAGGATTAATAGTTTAATAAAAACAAATGGGTAAACAGGCGTAACAGTATGCAGCTAAACACACGCTTACACAAACATTTGACAGACAACAAAAGACAGAAAACAGAGGAACTAAATACACAGAGAAAATGAACTAAATGATGAGCAGCTGTTGTGTAGGATTAGTGTCCATGGTGACTGATGAGTGGCGGGAAAATAGAACAAAGGAAACATGTGACTGAAGACAAACAATCTAAAAGTCCATGAAGGTTACACTGACTAAACATGAACGTGACAATGGTGTATAAATCTTAATCATTATTTTCAAAAATCCTATAATACGTTTAATATATGGGTTAAGTAACATCTCGACTGATTTTAGGGATAAAAGTTTTTCAAACATTAATGAGCAATTTTGGTTTAAGAAGTACTTTTGTTAAATACGTCCTATACAAAATAATAAACATTATATCTACATTATTATACACTCATAAAAAGTCAGGTTTTCCAACAATGCCATAGTGGGTTCTTTAAAGAACTTTACAGTGAATAGTTCTTGAAATGACCATTTTTTTCTTAGTGTGAAGAACATTTTAATACATTTTAGATTATAAAGAACATTTTGTACAATGGAAAGTTTCCATGGATGTTCTTCATGGAATCATCAATGCCAATCAAGAATCTTTGTTTTTAAGAGTGCAACACTTTAGTCTAATTCTCACTATTAACTAGTTGTTTATTAGCATGCCATTTACTAGGATACTGACTGTTTATTAGTATTTATATAGCACATATTAATACCTTATTCAGCATGACCATATTCTACATCCCATAATCCTCAATACCTAAACTTAACAACTGCCTTAATAAGCAGTAATTAGGAATTTAATGAGGCAAAAGTCATAGTTAACTGTGAGAATTGGACCCTAATCTAAAATGTGACCATATATACAGTATATATATATATATATATATATATATATATATATATATATAGAGAGAGAGAGAGAGAGAGAGAGAGAGAGAGAGAGAGAGAGAGAGAGAGAGAGAGAGAGAGAGAGAGAGAGAGAGAATCAGTAATCACAGAACAGCGTTTTTCCGGCAGGGAAGTGGAGGGATGCAGGGCTGCAGTCTGAGTCCGACTCATTTAACATCTACATCAATGATCTGGCATCAGCGCTGGAACGCTCTACTGTCCCCGGCCTCAATCTACACAGAGATCAGAGGTCAGAGGTCAGATGTACGCGGATTATCTGGTCCTGCTGTCCCGCACAGCTGAGGGCTGCTGGAACAGTACTGTCACGAGTGAGTACTGACATTCAATCTGGACAAAACCAAAGTCATGGTGTTCCAATTCTTGTTCTTTGGGGATCAGTACTAAATTTTAAACATTGTGATGAACCATCAGTCGAAAAACAATTAGAAATTGCCAAAAACGTTTTAGGGCTCCTCAGAAGTAGATGGGTCCAATGACACCTGCAGGGCTGAATTAGGCTTGTACCCACTGAACATTGAGGTCCAGAAGAGATATGTTCAGTTCTGGCATCACCTCCATCAGTCCGATCCTGAATCAGACCAATATAAAGCCCTCCTCGCCAATGAAACCTCCACAGAATCTCATCCTCTAAACTCATGCTCTTCCACATGATACTCAAACTACTGACTCCAACTACAAATCCAAAATTACTTTTGAAGAAATTGACACAAATCTAAAAGACACAGGATGAATCTCTAAAAACACATTCTGACCTCCAAAATAAACTGCAATGTTACTCGACCTTACATAGCCATTCACAATGATAGACAGTTAAATCTCTAGAGACATTTATTTAGATGGATTTTATCTATCTATTTATTTATTAACTATGCTACATATGACATAATCTACACATATGTTTTTTTCACAACTGCTTTTAATGGTGTTTATATGTCTATGTATGTGGTGTTATTAATATGCTTCAAGACAAACCATGTGCAAATTCATAAGTCAACACCATTGCTGAATGCTGAGTATCACAAACTACCTTGTAACCAATCAGGTCATCGTGTGATCGTCAACGAGTGGATCTCTGAGCTGGTGTGAGTGAGTGGAGGCGGGGCTAATTTGCATATTCATAGGACCTACTAAATGAAGCAAGGGTGTAGAGTTACATTCAAGCTATATTAAGGCATGAAGAATTTTTTTTCAAGGAAATATTTTTTTATTTGTGTGACTACTTTCAATAAACAGAGTTGAACGGTATAGGTAATATAACCTGTAATGCTCTGAGATCTTTTGTATGGCATACATACCATAGGGGTCAGGAAATATTCTATTCACAATAAAGTGGTCAGAATATAATAATATACCTAATGTGTTTTTAAAAGAAAATGAAGGTATATATAGGCTATGTTGTTGAATGCATTACTGTGTTAAACAATTGCACAAAAAAAAACCCTGCAAGGCCTGGAAAAGAGTGAGCCTCAGCCAGGTTAGAAAAAGTAACAATGTAACACTCCTTTTCATAAAAAATTACTTTTTAGCGAGTAACATAACATTGTAACACATAAAAGTAAATTTCGCCAACAGTGTTCAGCATTTGGTTGTGGGGAAACCCCTCCTCAGTGCAATCTTGCTGGAAGGACGCATTAAGAAACTTTTTTATGAAGCAATTTATTACAAAATCTGTCTGAAAGGGGTTTTATGCATTGTGTGTTTTGGGGCTTTGTGCGTGACTTTTCATGGCGGGTTCACTGTGTTGCACTCTACCATACTGTACTCCAATACACACAGAGACATGGTCACACAAACACGCAAAGAAACACAAACTGCTGTCAGCAGTGTTATGTAACAAACTGTCTTCAGGCTTCGTAATTCTGTATGCTGATGTTAGTGTCTCTGTGTGCCTGTGCGGTTTCTCTCTTGCCTGACAGTTTCTATAGCTTCCTGCTCAGAGCCACAGATTTAATAATACATGAATAAAAGATGATAATACACTGTAAAGGATTATATGATCAATAAGTTATGACAACATGTTTTTACATTGCTTTAACTCATCAAAATAAGCTAAGCAATTTTCACCTTTTATACGTTATACAAGATTCAACTTCAAGTCAGTTTAATATAATTTAAGTTGAAATTACTTAAACATCCAAGTTGATTGTACTTAGTTTACTCTTAGTTTGATGTTTGGATCAATTTGAATGAAATTCACACATTTCTAAGAGTGACTTAAAGCGCAAGTTTGCTGATTTTCAACCTGCTTTGTTTTGTCGCAATGTAAATGAACACATGACCAGTCCAGGTCTGAGAAATTCCCATTTATTTGTCAGCAAAAAATCCGGCGGACTTTTGACAGCTCTGGAGCTTTTGTGAAAACTACAGATTATAATTACGCATTTTTGTATCCCTGTCCACAGACACAGAACAAAAACATTATTGCACAATAGGTTTATCACTGGTAATTGTATCGTACTTCGTCTACTCTTTAAATAGCATTATGGTAAAAACAGCCTTCTTTACAGCTCACTGCCTCTAAACGTTTACTCTTTGAATTCTTGCATCCGGAAACAAAACAAGTTGATAACATTTAAAATAAAAATTAGCTAAAAAGTATTTCCTTCTGGCACAAGGTGGTATTTGACTCACCCAAAAATGAAAACTCTGTCAGTAT
The DNA here is from genome assembly GCF_051911475.1 of Siphateles boraxobius. Taxonomy (NCBI): domain Eukaryota; kingdom Metazoa; phylum Chordata; class Actinopteri; order Cypriniformes; family Leuciscidae; genus Siphateles; species Siphateles boraxobius. The sequence goes on along the minus strand of NW_027509208.1, from coordinate 19,027,588 downwards.
TTACTCACCCTCATATTGCCCCAACCTCATAAGACCTTCATTCATCTTCGGAACACGAATTATGATATTTTTTATTAAATCTGAGAGCTGGTTCACTCCTCCACAGGCTTCTTAAAGGATTGAAGCTTGCCAGCCCCTTAAAGTTATTAAAGATATCGTTAAAATTGTCCAAGTGACTAAAGTGACTCAACAGCGACTTTATTTCAACTATTAATTTCCTTCTCTGTGGGCCTCGAGTCAGTTCACTAGTATAATAGCGTAAGCTTCTGTTGTTGTACGTCACACGCATCACACATATGACCAGCGTCGGCCTATAGTGAGCCTACGTGTGACGTAGCTCTATGCTATTACTCTACGTTAACTGACTAGAGGCCCAACAAGAAGGTTAGTTTAAATAAAGTTATTTTTTTATTTTTTTGCGCACAAAAAGTATTCTCGTCGCTTGATAAACTTAAGATTGAGCCACTGTAGTCACTTGGACTATTTTAACGATATCTTTAATAACTTTTCGGGGCCGGCAAGTTTCAATCCCTTAGAAGCCTATGAAGGAGTGATCCAGCTCTCAGATTTCATCAAAAATATCTTAATTCGTGTTCCGAAGATTAACGAAGGTCTTACGGGGTTGGAACAACATGAGGGTGAGTAAATACTGACAGAATTTTCATTTTTGGGTGAACTATCCCTTTAAGTGCAGTGCAGTCATTGTGAGTTGATTTTGTGACTGTGGAGTCTTCCAGTCTCATCCTCTTCCTGTCATGTTATCTGCACAAAAACTGTTCGTTGTGCTGCTTGATATTGCAAACTATTACTTGTTATCATATTATCCAGATATTTACCTAAAGCAACAAATGAACTGGAAGTCTCAGCGCATTGACAGTAAATAGCTTACTTCCCTGTATAAATATAAGGTGAATAGGAAAAGACTGGGAGTGGCCTTGGATGGCAACATGCCCAGTGCATTATGGGTGTTGAAGTTTTCCTATTTGGCAAAATGGAAGACAAAAGCCCTTTTTCTCTGTTTTCTCAAGTCAGGTATAGCATCGACCAACTCTCGTTATACAGTATATATAGTATTAGTAGATTGTTAAGTTAGGGTTCGGGGTTAGTAAAATAAGTTAACATGTACTTGCAAAGTTACTTATAGTTAGTAGAATGTCTGTTGGGGATAAATAAAATAAAGTGTTAGCAGATATTAAGCAGGCAGACTACTAATACTCTAATGATTATTATTTGACATGTAGTTGCAAAGTTACTTATAGTTAGTAGAATGTCTAAGTGGAGTTTTGAAATAAAGTGTTACCCCATGTTTTATTGAAAGTCCATTTTGCCATTGGTGAATTAGCCCTTTAAGTGTCCAAATACTCAAGCACAGCATATTAATGGCATACACTGTAAACCCTAACACTCAAAATAATTAATTGGATTAGAGTAGAGCCAATTTAAATTAAACAAAAATAGTTCAACCAAATTAACCTTGACAAGCAAATACTTTTATGTGTATTTAGAACCTTCTTTTTCTTTTGAGTTCACAAAACTTACACATTTTACGTAATCTGAATTGTTTTTTTGTTTTGAATTTTATTAACTTGATTCTTTAAATTTAGTCTAACTTAATTTGAACTGAAACTGGGCTGGTATTTCTATTTCCCAGCATGCTTTGCCATGACACTCAAAGGGAGAGTAAATGCTCAAATCAAATTTTATATAATGTTCTGCTCACTTAAACTTTGAATTTCTCTCTTTTTGCCAACTTATTCAGGTTTACAGTTTATATGAGAACTCCATGTCAAATTCAAAGGACTTGATTGATATACTTTTTCACATGCGGACTGGTGTCATAATACAGAAAAAAAGGGGCAGTTTTGCAATAGAAACCTTCAGAAATACTGATCTGATATCAGACAGGAGGAAGTCATAGCCACAAAAACAGCTGGTAAAGGTTACAGTGATATTTCATCAAGTTATGTTGCACAGAAATTGCACAAACAAGTGTTGCCAAGAGCTGTCTGATCTGGACACACCGCTGCAGGAAACGTGTGATCTGCGACAGACTTTTGGTAAGATTTTTTTTTTATTTTAGTTTGATGGGAGCAGATAAAGCAGTGTGCTGGGTTTATTTATTCAGACTTTTTTGACCGAGCACCTGCCCAACTTAGAATGCGCGCACACTACTTTGAATCGAAAAATGTAGCTATGCAAATAAAATACAATACATTTCTTGTGCTATTTTTTTATTTAATTTCACAGTTGTCCTGTAAAATTTTAATATATATATATATTTTTTTTAACATGCAGGAGACAGTCCCTGCATTGTGCTGTGTAATATGATTTTGTTGATGGTTGAGAGGTGTGGAGGGGGAAGGGTGGTAAATCCAGCTCTCTTCTTACTGGTACGGCAACATCCTGCCTCATTTTCATGTGAAATATTGATACTCTAATTTAACCCCAGCTCAGATGTCAAAATGTGTGGGTTTGGCGAGTGAGACTGTCTCCTGCTTCTTGGGTGGGCGGCAGTTAAGATTAGGAGCTTTGCATTATGCAGGTCAATTCTAAAGAGAACTGTGTCTATATATGTGAAGTTGAGAAAACTGAGGTGTAAAATGAAACTTGAGAAACCTGGAAAGGAGGCTAGATGATCGGGTTATTAAATGTTTGATGGCTTCGTCTCAGCAGGAAGCTGTAATTTAGCTGGAACACAGGTGGTCTAGTGCTGTCACTGATCTATTTGAGCTCAAACGGGATGGATGTCAGAGAAAACCTGGACCTTACTTCACTCAACGGACACAGGACGGTTTCATACGGAACAGCATAGAGCAGAGCGGGAGTCGTAAAGTACATGGTCACTTTATTCGAAGAAAATATTAAAACAGTAGCATGTACAACTTGGAATGAATGCAAACTGAAGAGTGGAGTGCAAACTCCCGCAGCAGAAGAGATGCAGGGGAGAATTCACCGTTCAGGAGTAAAGAAACAGAGGACAGAAAAGTGAAGGCTCAGACACAGTCCTCCAACCATCTCAAACATCCCTTCATCATCTCCCTCATGGTGAGACACCACTGAGACGGCCGTCCAGTAAAAGAAAGTCATTGAAACAAAAATAAATGATTGACAAAAAAATGTAAACAAAAAGTAAAAATCATGCCAAAAATTTTCAAAATGTATTTTTTTCCTTTTTCGTTTTCGATTTTTGCTTGTTATGACCCGCAATACCTTAAAGACCCATTCCACTCAAAACTTGAATTTACAAGCTCTCTCTCTTCTTGTGGTTCCTCTTAAATTACAACAAAAACAAACAAAAAAACCCCACACACAATACAACACTTCAGTGGACTCAGAACGCTCTGATTGGCTGGAGAATGAGCTCCGGGCTCAAGCTGCATGCATGAAGAACAGAAAAAAACCCCCAAGAGAACAGAAAGAGGATGGCCAGCCCAAACATTATCAAGAGCAGATGGAACTTAAGGAGTTCACCAAATGCTGTTTTTCTTCAGTTTGAAGGTAGTTACAGGATAGTTTTCTCTTGAATAACTGATGCTAGACTGATCTTTGGGGACATGATCACTAACCATTTCATGCAGATATTTGACTTTTTTCCCATTATTTTCTGTGTACAGAAGGATTTTATTTTAACATTCAATTATTATTATTATTTTTAAACAGAAACATTATGAATAAATAAACATTTTTTTCCCAAGAGGTAAGTAAAACATTTGACTGATTTTTTTTCTCTTCTAAGAGGGCACGGCAGAAGGAGGCGGCTTCACTTTGCGGTCATCATCTGTACAAATTCTGAGAGGAGAGATGGAGAGAAAATGAGATTAGGCAGTTGCTTTTGGCCAAATGCCACGCTGCACACCCAGCTGCTAAATTGTTCAATGGCTTATTAATTTTTTAATCAAGAGGTGAGGGTAGAATTCACACGGTAATTAGCGTCCCATTTCCGAATAGCTTTTATACAAGTCTAATCAAGAGGCTCCGCTTTCAGCAAGACAAAAAGAGGCCCTTTCACATGTGCTCTGTACAAATGGAAAATATGAGCTATTTTCCATGCAGAAACTTAAAGTAAAAGATACTGTGCTCATTCCAACATGGAGATGAATAAAGTAAACATCAGAGATGAGATTTTAAAGGAATTTAAGTTCTCTGAATGAATCATTAAAAAAAAATCATGAGGTAATGAGATCACAGTTGAATGTAGAGTAATTAACAACGGTTTTGAACGTGGCTCAACCAATTGGAATCAAGGACGGGGACTATCCGTTTTAAAAAATAGCCTTTTATAATAGCCAAACAAACATATGACTAAAAAAAGGAATGTTGTAAGAAATACAGTGAGCATTGAGAGTTAAGCAACATACCTTCATAGTTCACCTGACCATCACCATCTATGTCGGCTTCTCTGATCATCTCATCCACCTCTTCATCTGTCAGCTTCTCGCCGAGGTTTGTCATGACATGACGCAACTCTGCAGCACTGATGTAGCCATTACCGTCCTGGAAGGAATAAGACAATAGAAGTCACAGAAAGGGTGGGAAAACTTTGGCCTCACTGCCGTGACTCTGAATTTCGAGTCGATTTTTGCTGTAATAAACAAACTAAAGCCAAGTAAAGTAGTTACAGCTCAAACATACCTTGTCAAATACCCGAAACGCCTCGCGAATCTCTTCCTCGCTGTCTGTGTCCTTCATTTTCCTGGCCATCATCGTCAAGAACTCTGGGAAATCTATGGTTCCATTTCCTAAGAAAAAGGGAAGTGAAATTTGATTGAAAACAGAAGTATTGACAGGAATGATCACCTCAAATACTCTGAGAGGTATAATAAACCATTTCCGCCACAGAGTAAAGGTCCGTTCACACCAAGAACAATAACTAACTCGCAATGCTTTTAACTGTTCATCAGCTGGAAAAAATAATTCTGAAAGTGATTCCAACAATATCCTTGAAAGATTTTTAGAACTTTACCTTTATCGTTATCGTTCTTGGTGTGAGCGGGCCTTAACAAAATAAGGTAATTATGACTTTACATCTCACAATTGCGACTTTAAATCTTAAAATAAGAAGAAATAAACAACTCTGACTTAACTTGTTTCTCATAAACTTGACCATTTCTCTTGATTGCGATTTCATGCAATAAGGCTTTTTCTCATAATTACAACTACAACTTTAATTTTATTTCTTATTTTAAAATTCATCTCACAAATACCCCTTTTACTTTCGTCTTTCAGGCAAAAAAAGGCTTCCATATTGAAGTGTCACAACATTAAAGTCTAGTAAAATTACATCTTTGTTTTGGGTGATGACGCCTCCACCCCATCTTAGGGTAATTTGCTCGGAAAGCTCTCACAACGCAAACCGTAGCCGTGTCACGCCGTGGTCACTCACAGTTTACAAGCAAGCCATCAAAGAGATGAGTACTGGGAGGTGGGGATTCGCTAAGAGAGATCAAAAACCATGTGACTCACTCTGGATTAGCAGGAGATAATAGTCCTCGAGGGGCTGCGGTGAATAATAAAAGCTGTAATATATATAATATATACTGTGTATATATTATAATAATAAATTATAATAAATACTGTGATATAAGAGACGTGGCTAGATCCCTACAGCTGGCACGGACTAGCCGCAGCTTGACCATAAAAGAGTTAAACCATGTCTAACGTTCATCGAGGTCTGAAATAGGTCAAGTGTGCGGTAATAAAGACCAGGCTGGATTACTGACTGGATGTGTGAAACCACTGGTCTAGGATTAGCCATCCTAAAAGAGACATTGAACTTTGACTCTGGTTTGAAACTGTTGTAAACCTTATTCTTCTTAAGTGTAGGAGACTTAGAAGCGAAAAACCAGGAGACGTTGGGATTGTATCTTTTAAGCAGGATTGTTTATTTGCTGTAGTCTGCTTCGTCCAGAATCTTACTGAAGTCTGACTAAAGGAAACATTCCCTTGAAATTTATAAACATTTTAGGGGCAGGGCTTAACATTGTGATGAACAAAGCATGTAAATGATGTATACCGGTTTAGGACCCGGCCCTATACATGGAGTGTTACCAATTCCAATCCAATCAGCATAACTATTCAAACAGTGAGACTACCAAAGTTTCAGTAATCTGCTTACAATAGAGAGAAACAGGAATAGCCGGTTAAATAGAGAGAGCAGAATTCTGCCAGATACAGAAAACAAGATTTGCCAGACTCTCTTGCTGGAAAACTGTTTCACAGCAAATATCATCATCATCATAACCTTAAATGCTGAATTCAGTATACGAAACTGTCTCAGTTTATATACTATTGTATTGGAACCTAAATGAAAACATTTGAATAAATTTGTAACACTACAAAACCTATGGTCCTGTGGGTTGCAGCAGATGGCGATTTAATGGTCTGTTGCGTAATATAGCACGAGACAAACTCGTATTCAATGAAAAAGTGTGCAACAAGCCACATTCTTAGCGTGGCAAATAAAAATGTAAGACCTTTGATTGCCACAGGATGTTTTGTCATTTAGCGCAGTCTTTCAAAGGTACCGGAGTGGGACGCAATTCATTACTAGAAGAACCACTCAGAAACACACGATTGTGCTGAAATCAGCCATTTCCAGGTCACTTCCAGTGTCGATTCTCAAAATAAGTTCTTCCACGGTTTCCCGGCAACTGAGTTGGATAAGTGTGTGGGAACGAGATGACGAACGCAAAAAGTGGATTATGCAATTACTTTTATTTTCCACTACTCGCATTATTGCCGTCTGACCTAGATCATGTCACGGCAGGAAAGAGGCATCCCACAGGCCCATCGATTTGCTGATCGAAAAAGACTCGCAAATATGAATGGCTTTAGAAGTCTTGCAGCCTCCTGATCCTCCCACACCATCTCATCTGTCTGTCTGTCTGTCTGTCTGAAAGGTGTGACAGGAGGCTAATAGAAGAGTTTTCTGGCGTCACTCCTTGCTGAGTGAGTCAAAACGATGAGTGGATGAGATTAAATGGCTGTACTTACTCCAATGACAGATGTGTAAAAAAAAAATAGTCCTTTGAACGGTACCTTCAAATTAAAGGTGAGGGGTGTTTTTTTTTTAAATTGCATTGGTAAATTATACCATTACCCATAAATCATAAACTGTCTCAAAATCGTTTGCATTTTCTATATATGGGTGACGTCACAATGTAACAGGCCCCGCCCGAAACTGGTGACTTACTACCTTAGAATAAGATCCTCCCCTGAGTTAGCTGTACACGGTCCGCCATGTTTATCTCATCACTAGAGCAGCTAGTGGAAACACGAGAATGTCTCAGCTATACGTGATAAACAATCTGAATTTTCTATTGTTGACTGTATGTTAATAAACACAGAACACGTTTTTCCATTCTACTGTGCTATTTTTCCATTGCTTTTCTATGTAAACGCACTAGACGGACGTTTTTTGATCATTGCGCTCGCGTCACGCTCAGGAAACAGCGTTCTAAAAACACAGTGCTCAAGTTAAAAGAAGTCTAACGCATCTTGACACCTTGCATTAGATGGGACAAAAAAAAGGGACAAAAAACAATGTCTGTTTAGCGTATTTACATATAAAATACTGGTAAAGTAGCGCAGTGCAATGCAAAAACGTGTTCTGTGGAGACACCTCCATACCTTTTCTCGTTTTGTTGCTGTTGAATATCCGAGGCACGAGCGGTAAAGGCACAGCCCTCTTCTGGAAAGGGGGGCGGGTAGCAACAGCTCATTTGCATTTAAAGATATAGGGGGCGGGCAGCAACAGCTCATTTGCATTTAAATATACACATATGAAAACAGCGTTTTTTGCTTCGATCCAAAAAGGGCCATTTGGACATGGTATAATAAATGATCTGTGGGTATATAAGCTGTTCACAGGCACATTCTGGGGACACCTAAGACTTATTTAGACTCTTTAGTCTAAATGTAACTACATGTCATGTGGTGTAACAAATTCTCTACTATTATTTCCAAACTAAAGTTTTTAGTTTTAATGTAAAACTTATCTCATTTCATTAAAGGATTATTTCACTTTAAAATGAAAATTAGCCCATGATTTACTCACCCTCAAGCCATCTTACGTGTATATGACTTTCTTCTTTCAGACAAATACAATCAGAGTTATATTAATAAACATTTTGGCTCTTCCAAATTTTATAATGGCAGTGGATTGCAACCAACAGATTGAAGCTCAAAAACGTGCATCCATCCATCGTAAACAAACTCCAAACGGCTCCAGGGGGTTAATAAAGGCCTTCTGAAGCAAAGCGATGAATTTGTGTGAGAAAAATATTAATATTTAAAACTTTATGAAGTAAAAAAACTAGCCTGCGGCCAAACGAACATATACGAATTCCACTTTTTGTGGAATCCACAGATTGTATATGATTGTAGTCGTCTGAAAGAAGAAAGTCACATACACCTACTGTAGGATGGCTTGAGGGTGAGGAAATTTGAAAAATTTTCTTTTGAAAGTGAACTACTCCTTAAAGGGTCATTCCACCGTTGGAGACATGAATATGTATTGAAAGTGAGTCATATATGTAGTAGAATAGTATCATAAATTTCTAATCTGGGACCTTCTTGGCCGATAAAAGGCAGAAAATAACTTTTTAGTGCTTGTGGATAGTAGACAACAATCCCCATAGTGCATTGCAATGCTCAGCTCCGCAGACCACTCCCACTACAGTAGCTAGCATAACTGCAAGATATTTGTGCAATGAACCTACCACGTTAGCGTGTTAACAAAATGAAAATAAACGTACTTTACAGAAAGACGACCATTTGACCCTGTAGGCTTTGGCTGACGTTGCCAGTTGACCTTAGGTATTCTAAAGTAGGTCTCCAGGACGCCGCAATCCATATGGGGTGCTAAATATCATCCTCCGATTCTGTAATTTCGTCAATTAGAAATTGGCACCGCTGGAATTCTCGGCAGCAGACAGACTCTTGTTCTGTGTCCATTGGCGCACAGTGAGAGCACAGGCACCACCAATCTGCCCCAGCTCGAGCCATTGCGGGCTCCTCGTCCGCGGCAGGCAGATCGTCTGCATCGGCTGTGGTGACAGCAGCTTCAGCCGCCTCCGGTTCCTCCATAGCCCTCAGCTGCTCGTCGCTATACTGTTGCTCATAAAGGTAGCCACGAACATCCGTTTCTACCATAACTTCGTCAAAATCCAGATCCTCGATAATGCATCCGTCTGCGTATTCAGTACCTTCCTCCATATTTTCAAAAAGTTTCTGCCGGTGGAATCAAACGCACTGGCACTGATCTGACAGGTCTGTTAGCGCATTAGGTCCAACCCCCTATGGGCGGGTTTGAAAGGGTGGGAACTAGTGCTTGTAGTCTTTACAGAAATCCCCCCCTCTTACACGTCCTCCTACAATGACGTAAAAAGACAATTTTTGCGTCATTGTAGGAGGAAGTGAAAAAGGTAAATAGAGGATTTCTCTCGTCTCAGGGGAAAATGAAAGAGTGTTGCACGACCATTCAATAGTATGACTGGATTTCTAACAATGGAAATCTTAATGCAAATGGGTGGAGTGACCCTTTAAACACATAAATAGGTTTTTGTAGAGCTTTTGTGACATTTCAATGGGTCTACTCTGCAGAGATCTTCTTTATGATTTCCTCACTATGATGTTTTCCCCCGCATGCTTCTGAAGGTTGGTAAAAACCAAATGACGGATTTGGCAGACAAAAGTTTATATATATATATATATATATATATATATATATATATATATATATATATATATATATATATATATATATTAATAAGCTGTTTTAGTGATATATTTCCTTTCTAAGAAATAATAAAATATCTTGCCTATTTAATAATAAGTTTAAACTTTTTCTTTCATTATGATATTAGGATAGTTGCATCACCCTGACATTTTTGACTTGATGCCACCTTATAAATTGTATTCTTAATGTAATCTCTTTAAATAAATTAAAAGAGAGAAAAAAAAGTGTTGAGTCACTGACCCAATTATAAGTAAGCCATTTGAAGGCTGATTTCCTGAACAAACATGCTCTGTTTGTCTGAGCAGTCAGACACAACAACATTAGGAGTTTGTGGGGAGTGTCCTTTAGTTCACCCTTAAATAAAAATGTTGTCATCATTTACTCACCCTCAAAAAGTTCCAAACCTGTATCTATTCTTTCTTCTGATGAACACAGAAGATATTTTGAAAAATTTGGGTAACTAAACAGTTGACGGCACTCATTGACTTCCATACAGTAGTATGGATAAAATACAATAGCTATCGTCAAAAGTTTAGTTACCCACATTTTTCAAAATATCTTCTGTTTTCATCAGAAGAAAGAATGCATACAGGTTTGGAACATTTTGAGGGCGAGTAAATGATGACAGATTTTTTATTTTTGGGCGAACTAACCCTTTAATTTTGAGAAACAGGTGATAAATTGCATTTAACATTGATTCATAGTTTACTTTCAAATGCACTCACCGTCAGCATCCACCTCATTGATCATGTCCTGCAGCTCTGCCTCCGTGGGGTTCTGGCCCAGCGACCGCATGACTGTGCCCAGCTCTTTGGTCGTGATGGTGCCGTCACCATCCTTGTCGAATAAGGAGAAAGCCTCCTTGAACTCTGAGATAAGACAACAGCGGTTGTATTTAGTGTATGCTTCGAAACACACATATCAAAGTGATCCGATTATGTGCATGAACTCCCACCTGCGATCTGCTCCTCTGTTAACTGGTCAGCCTACAAATCAAAGAGAAAAGATATGCTGGTTACTTAGTAAGTAGGCAGAAAAAAAACAGTGCATCTCTGTACACCAAGAAGAGTCCTATTGTTTTGCCATTATACTAAAACTGAACTGGTAATGTGACACTTGTAGCATGAAAAGGTTGCACATGCATTTTTAGATTTTAGATGTGACATCCAAACAAAAACACTTTATACAGTAGCATCAGATTACAGGACACTGAACAACAATCCAGGCCTTTGGTTAACAGTGAGGAGGGAAAAGCTTGCTGTATGAGTCTCAAGAGCTTGCTAAAGTGGATGAGAGCTGCTAGGAAAACAAATAACCCACATTATGAAGGGGTGGAGTGGGGCTAATGGACCAAAGAAAGAGGAACACGCAGCCATCCCTTCAATCAGGCCAATTATTCCACTTCCTTGATGCATTAAGCAGCCATACTCTCACATGATATGACATATAACATGCACTGGCTTAAGAGCCACACATGAGTCACTGGCAGATACATTGAGACAGAGTCTTTTTGCTGCCAGCTGTATGGCTTATTTCATTCCTCATGCCCATGTGCCCAGTACACCTCCATCAGCCTCCTCCTGGGGGACGGGCACCGTAGAGGAAGAGACGCAGCTGCTCTGGGACTCTCTGAAGACTGTCTGTCCTGCTGTCTGAAAAGTTTCTCTTTTATAATGGGCAATAAATGGAAAGTAGTGGTTGTAGGTCGATAAAGACATCGCAAACTTGCATATTTAAGCAGGTGCTCAAGGACCCGACAATTCCCAAAACGTCCAACAACAATGGTAATCGTGTATCTGTCACAGCTAATAGACAGTTAAGAGCCGAATTGATAGTACTTCTCTAATAGTTGCCATGATGATCTTTGGCTGAAACTACTGAACTGTTTGCCGTAGACCGATATATAGAACAGATCAATATTCGACCAATGTTTGGCCATTTAGTCAACAACAGTTGTGCCATAGCTGTGCGATTAACACAACCGGTAGTTCCCTTTTCAACACTTATTGGCAGACCTATCAGAAAGATAGGTATTTATTTATATTTATATATTTAATTCAGTGGCAGAAACAAGCTTTCATGTATATAGACATATATATAGTGACAATTTAATAATTCGTTACTTATTAGGTATGTCGTAATTTTTTTCATATTTTCAAGTTTGTCAAAATTGTTGTCTGTAATTTTAGTAAAAGTATTTGTATTTTTGAAAAATACATTTTTGCAATAGGATATGTATCACAATATCACTTCTCAGTTCCAGCCTCAAATTTCCTAATCATTGCACCTAATAGCGATGCATTTATAGAAAACGTGACCACAAAACCAAGATGCAAATCGAAGCCTGTGAAATTTGACCTGTTTCTCCTCTATTTTCAATCACACACCTGAAGGCTCTCTACAACTACATCTCTAGAACTCCACAGGGCAGAGAGACTGTACGAATGAATACCGCCGGCTGTACTGTGCTAAGTACTGTGCTTGACACTACCGTCAGTCACCCATCTGCGCTGAGATGTGTTTGTCTAAAACGCTGCTCTATCGCTTATTAAAAATGTTCAGGCAAATGAATGTAGGTCAGTATACACAGCATAATCCTCAAGAGTCCCAACACATAGGCTAAAGCATGAGTTTCAGAGAACATTACATCATATCTTCACCCAGGACAGCTGTCTCCTACCAGATGCTGTTCCTCATTATTAGAACACACACAAAACCAATACAGAGATCAAACCACCTACAATAAACCAAACCAGTCCAGAAACACTTGAAAGGATAGCCTAGTTCATCCAAAAAGGAACAATTTTGTAATCATTTACTAAATTGTTAGTTGTTCCAAGACTGTATGAATTTCTTCCTTCTGCTGAACAAAAGAAGATATTTTGAAGAATGTTGATGATAATCAAACAGTTCTACTATGTTTTCTATTATGGAAGTCAATGGCTACCGTCAACTATCTGGTTACTAGGGCTGTGCTCAGAATATCGATACGACGATATATCGTCATGAACTCCTGACGATGCGCGTACTGTCGTGCTTTTGAATGTAGCCAATTCAGGGCTCGAATTTCACCACGAATTGCGAGTATTAGCTACGCATTATTCTAATCATTCCCCAAAGTCTCCCACTTATAATGCGGGAAATTCCTGCAAACATTGATTCACTTTAGCATGTAGATTGTATTAGTAAATTAATCCAAACAGGTTATAAAATCGAATCATTTTTAAACATTCTGCAAGACACAATTTCACAAACAGCGTGAGTGTTCAGCTGTGCCGCGTCTTCCGTCTCTCAAAATGGGTTGCTCAAGGCAAGCGTCAAATGCGCTGAAGGCGGCGATACTACACTCTCGCTTTTAGGAGTTGGGACATGACCGTATATTCACTTGCATATTCGGGCCAGCATTGCATTGTCACTGAAGTTTACCATTCGCTCATCTTTTTAAGTTTTACCACGCTAAACATTCAAGCGATTTTAAACTATTCAGTACTCGCACGCTCTCTGAGAGATGGTTTTCTCTGCATGCATTAATAGAGTAAAGCAGCCTCACAAACAGCCTGTGTGTAACAAAAGTTCTTTTTCACGGATTATATCGCTTTTACAGACAAAAACAAGCAAAAGTATGTCAAAAATGTCGGTCTTTCTTGGTGAGTATCCATCACAGTCGGTTACGTCTTAAATAAGCATAAAATGCATGTGACCAGTATAATGAAAACAGGATTCGTCCACTAGCTCTTAAAGTGACAGCAGCCATATGTGTCTGTCATTAATATTGTTGTCAAAACAACAAAAGATAGCTTTAATTATAAGGAATCTGGATTTATAGCCGGTGTATTTAATTTAGTCAGGACTAAAATACTACCCAATGTTATTTTACATTTAATTACTTTATTAAGTTTCTGTAGTATTTTTGAATACTAGTGTTAGACCTATTCAAAAACTTTTCTCTTTACTGGTAGGCTATCTTTATTCTATTGTATTTATTTGTTTAAATTGATTTCAGCGTAATGTAAAGAAATTACGGTGTTTGGTGCACATTCCAACACTTATTTAATTTAACCCTCATTGTTTTTTAATTACAAAAACTAAATAGTTTTTCAGTTATCACAACTGTTATAACACTGTTTATTCAATTAAGATATTACTGTTACTAAACTCTGCTCAAAAGAAATTTAAATTCCTAATTGATCCATATCATGATACGTATCGTTTTGCGGCTTTAGTATCGTGATGCGTATCGTTTCGTGACATTGTTGGTGATACACAGCCCTACTGGTTACTAACATTCTTAAAATATCTTCTTTTGTTCAGCAGAAGGAAGAAATTCATACAGGTTTGGAACAACTAACAATTTTCATTTTTGGGTGAACACCTATCCCTTTAAGCCATACAGACAAAACCCCAAGGGGAAAACGTTATTGCTCAAGATTTTGATCTTTCACAGCTTACTAAAGACTTCAAGAAATAAGCCCTCAGGTAAGGTTCTGCTAAAGAATAAATATAAATGAACAAAACGTACACAATTGTTAACATACAGTACGAGTATAAAGAGTATAAAATAAATGCAGATAGCATAGATTAGTTGTTTTTTTTTTATCGGTTATTAGGTTAAACTTGGCTAACATTAGTTAACAATGAAAATACTTTTAAAACATTTATTAGGCTAATCTTAATGTTAATTTCAACATTTACTAATACATTACTAAGTTGTACCTGTATTTTTAATGGACCTGAGCTAACACGAACTAACAATTTATGATCATTTTTTAATTCTGATTTCTGCAGGGAAGCCCAACAGGTTCTGGTTACTAGGATGCACCACAATTACATCACACGTGAAATATCAAACAATACCTCTCAGATTCAACAAACAAACAAAAAAGCTACAAGACAGACATTTCACAACGACACACCTTTGGTTTGCATAAGCTACAGTGACTACAGAGAAAATACAGGAAACTGGGCGCCTATGACCATTAGCCTACACCCTTTTAGTCCACGCAACACTGAGGTTTGGTTGAAATACAACTGCCTGTGAGTAATACAACTTATCAGTGAGGCCTTTAAATGTCAGTAAAGTGGTTTTAGATGGGAAATACTAACCAAGCTCTTGTAATTCAGTCATTAGAGGGGGTATAGAGGGTGATAGATGATGCAATATCTTACACATCCTCATCTGAGACACATCTAACGTTACAATCATCTTCATCATATCCCATCCATCATATTTCACATAAACATAAGCATATTAGCATAAACATACTTATCAACCCAACCTACTGACCCTCGACCCCTAAAACACTGACCAGTCTGTCAAAAATAAATATCACAACTACAGGTTTCCAATGTGTTGTCATGCTGATCTAAATCATCTTATTTTATGATATAATACAACAATTATAATACATGGCATGTATTCCGCATGATTTGATGTGTATAACCCGTATGTAAGATAAAGGATGTGAGAATTGCGCAGTTTTAGTATCAGGCTTCACTGACCGATCCACCACCAAACTGATAAAATAACGCGCAATGTTTAAAATTAGCTCGTCGTTATAGTAAATTACCTCGGAAAGTTTACGTTACATCTACAAACTAATGCTCTACTTAAAAGCCTGTTTTGAGTTTCATTTAGTGCGGGCAGACAGTTAGAGTTACTGCATTAAAAATAGTATAGCATTAAAGATCACGTACCATGTTTGTAGGGAATAGAGGGTGATGAGGATAATCTCTCCAGACTAAACTAAACGCAGCAGCTCTCTCTCTCTCTCTCTCTCTCTCTCTCTCTCTCTCTTGCTCTTGCTCGCTCTCGCGCTCTCTCTCTCTCTCTCTCTCGCTTGCTCTATCTATCTCTAGCTCTCTCTCCGGGATGCGCGTGCACTGCTGCGGCTGCTGTGCTGTGCTGTGTGGACTCCCTCACTTACTCGGTGAGAAGAACCGCACATGTATTCATCCGCCACTCACTTCCTGACTCAGTGCGCGCGGAGCAGCCAGCGGCCCTGCCTTTCCTTCTCAGCCAATGACACGCGCCGTTACAGCGCAGGCAGACAGACCGAAGCACGCTGAAGATGCAGGAAACAGTGTTTTCTTTCTGTCCTGATTAAATATTTCAGCATTAGGGTGATGGATTCATACAAACAATACATCTTTGCATACTATTAACAAGTCCTGCTCCCTGTTTTAAAGAATGCAAGGATATGAATAAATTGAAGAATTCCCACTTAACCATACTGATTGACAAGAACTTGCTCATTTTGTGATTTACTAGATGAATGAATTGTCCATTGTCCAGTTTTAGGCACTAATAATTAATGTAGGTCTCCTGCTACATTATACATTTGTCAGTGTCACCTAAAAGAGATGTGTGCAGTTATTTCCCTAAAATGTTTGCAGGTTTTAAAAGGGTGTTGGGCATTTCAGCTGGCTTGACTGGAAGACCAGCTTAAATCATGCTAAGACTACCATTATAGGCTGGTTTAAGATGGGTTTTGTTACCCTCCGGGACTCAGGAGTCATATGTGGACTATAAATGAGTGAATTATTATGATAAATAAGTATTTTAACAAAAGAATGTTGCATAGTATTTCATGAATCAATACCGCTCCTTGTTTAAAGATGTTTAAGGATGTTCATAACTGTTGAAACATTTTCTACTGACTAAAATTGGTTATTTTGTTCCGATCATTGTAAGGGATGAATTGATTATCCAGGAAAGTCTGCAAAACTAATTGGGTTATTAATAACACAAGAACTGTAGCATCAAAGTTAGTTCATACTTATGTGTATGTAATAGAATATAAGATTTTGTTTTTTGGAGAATCTTATTAAACTAAATGTCATTATTAGATCAGTATTAAATAAACGCTAATAGTGCTGCTTTTATGAAGGACATGCTCCAGTGATGTGTGGCACTAGTTTCTCTAGGCGGAAGGACAGCGTGGATTTCCCTCCGCTCGAGTATTTACTGTGTCGGTTTGTCACGGAGCACCTGATTGGTTGACGCGGACCTGCAATATTATACACTGTGTTAAGGGGGGGCATTATTGGCCGCCCTGGACCTGCAATGCACCAGGCAACGGTGTATAATAGAAAACCCACCCAAAACTTCTTAGCATTTTTTAAAATTATTATTATTGAAGGAGATTGTATTAGTATTTGGCTACGTTTACTTGTATTGCACCACATTGCAGTACATTTAAAAAGAGGAAGAAAAAAGAGGAAGTGCATCAGGTTTTACTCACATTGAATTTTTAACACTTTCTATTGGCTAATGTACAACCCATGAGCGAATCACATTTAGAACCTCCACTCAGCACTTTTGTAAATGTAAAACTACATTAATTTTTTTAAATTAAAAACGTAAATTATAAATTATAATGCAGTGCGTTAAAACTTGTGCACTGTATTTAACCATAATATTTCAATTTTAAAGACTAGTTTCTACCTCAGTAGAACTGAAAGTCAGGCCTATATTAATTACTTAATATTGTACTACTTGGTCATATCATAAATTAGAAAAATGTTTTATGTTTTCAGCAAGGATGCACTAAATTTATCAAAAGGGACAGTTTAATTTACAATGTTTGAAAATTTCAATAAATTCTGTTAAACTTCAAATTTATCAAAGAATCCTGAAGAAAATGTCACGGACCTCATGGTTTTCACTAAATATTTAGCAGCAAAAAGCGCACACACTGTTTTGTAGGTAGTTATACTCTCTAGTTATATATGCCACACATTAACCACATCCTAATATATGGGTCATTCCTGTCCTGGGAATAGGTAATATTTCAACTTGGATTTTTTAAACTACATTAATTTTCTAAATACCCCACATCATTGGACAAATATCAAACTTCCACAAAATCATCTTTTCCCACCCAGGCAATAAAGACCTTTTATTATTTTCATTATTTTATTTTAATATTTAAACAACTTTTATTCAACCCTATAATGGACTAAATGGAATTGATTTAAAAGGAATTTTACTCAAAACTTGTTAAAACAAACGTGTACTGCTCATGCGTCCCTTATAACAATTTAACAACTATGTAACATTTGCACATTTTCATGGGACTGAACTTAAAAAATAGACTTATTGTGTATCTGGTCTCTTCATTATATATATGTGTGTGTGTGTGTGTGTGTGTGTGTGTGTGTGTGTGTGTGTGTGTGTGTGTGTGTGTGTGTGTGTGTGTGTGTGTGTGTGTGTGTGTGTGTGTGTGTGTAAATGTTTTCAATTTAGAAGTTTAGGGCCTAACTAAAACCAGTTTTATGTTGTTAGTCCTTAACATGTCAAGTGGTAATCAGCAAGAAATACCTTCATTTATAATTGTCTTCCCTATTATAATATTAATGTGACAAGGTTGAGAATAGCGTGAAGATTGAAGACTTCAACAGGTTTAAAGGGAGATATTGCCTTCAGTTTTATATTTTTAATATCTCTCTCTCATATTGTTCCCTGTCTAGGTCTTTCTGCTACTGATGTGGCAGCCATTTCTGAAATAGGATGCTTGTGGACAAAAGAATATTTATATAAAAATACTCTATTTATATAAAAATTATGAGTTGTCATGATTTCGGTAAGTGTATAAAGTATATATATATATATATATATATATATATATATATACATACACGTGGCCTTGGGTTACTATTAAAATGGGCAAACACGACACCTAGTGTCCTTAGTGTGGAGGATCACAGATGAAACTGGTAGAAGCTTTGCCTCCGTGACACACACAACCAAAGGGGTCTGCATCCAGCTTTCGGTCCACGTGAAATAGTCTCTGACTGCTGAATGTGCACTGATGTGCAGGCAGCGAATGATTTAAGGAGAATGCAGCATTGATCCCGTGAAGGGCCGCAGACTGACTGCTTTCTGCTGACAGGACACTTTCATTCGTCGCTCCTTTACATCAAGGGAAGCATTTTCATCACACTCGTCATGCTGCTTCGCAGAAGTCAATAACGACTGACGTCTTCAAGATAGGACTGAAATGAGGAAAACTTTCTTCCTATGGATGATTTAAAACATTTTATATACAGTAGCACTCCTAATGAGTTATAATAATCTGCAATAATATTGAATAATAATGCGTTCAAACAGTTAACGTGCACAAATAAGAGCTGCAGCACACCCAGTAAGTGATGAGGTCGTTTTAAATAATTAAGGGGAACGGAGAACTGAGATTGAGACGAGAACAATCTAAAAACGCTGCATTAATTATGGCAGTCTCTGCAGAGTCAAGCAGGCGAAAAGACGCTGGTCCTTTCGTCTAATAATTAGCAGAACCTCGACGGAAGGGAAATTAATCGTTTCCTCTCTCTGAGGATATGCTTTCTCTGCAGGCGCTGCCTCTACTATGACTTTCTGATTAAGATAATGCAGTTCAGGAGAACAGATTTTCAGTCAAATTCCTTGAAATTGATATCTAAGAACATTAAAATGAATAGAAAACTAGATTGACAGTTTCTTTTCTGGAAAGAAAAAGATCTGTCATTCATACAGAAATGTACACACACACAGACATTGTGATAGCCATAATGATTTTTATACAGTACAAACTGTATATTCTATCCCCTTACACTGTATATTCTAGCCATCACAGAAAACGTTCTGCATCACTCAGTGTGATTTATAAGCCGTTTCCCTTATGGGGACAAAAATGTCCCCACAAGGACTTCAGATATTGCCATCTTTGTGGGGACATTTTGTGCCCATGCCATAGGGTTTACCTGATACTTAAACAGTAATATTGTGACATATTATTGCAATTTACAATAACGGTTTTAATATATTGTAAAATGTAATTTATTCCTGAGATCATTGCTGAATTTTCAGCATCATTTATTAGTCTTCAGTGTCACATGATCCTCTAGAAATAATTCTAATATGCTGATTTGAAGCTCAAGAAACATTTATTATTATGATCAATGTTGAAAACCAGTTGTGCTGCTTTTTTTTTTTTAACCGTGATACACTACCATTTAAAAGTTTGGGATAAGTAAGATTTAAAAAAAAAAAAAAATTTTACTTTAATTCAACAAGGATGCAATGAATTGATCAATGTTAAAGTTTAATTTTTAATTTTTAATGTTAGACAAGATTTCTATTTCAAATCAACATATTAGAATGATTTCCGAAGGATCATGTGATACTGAAGATAGAGTAATGATGCTGAGAATTTATCTTTGACATCACAGAAATAATTACATTGTACAATATATTCACATAGAAAACAGTTATTGTAAATTCTGACTTTTTTTGCAATATTAATGTTTTTACAATATTTTAGATTTTTAAAAAAATGTAGCCTTGGTGAGCAGAAGCACATATCTCATAATCACCTTATGTGGGCTAAGGAAAAAGAAATAAACCAATCAAAGCTCTAGCATTTATTTTCTGATCACATGAACTGAGAACAAAGTGCGTATATTATAGCCAAATGTGTACTCGAGATGGAGCGTCACACTCACATATTCACATAGAAATAAAAACCGGAGGAAGATTAGAGATAGAGGCCTTCGGGGGTGCCCTCCTGCTTCTTATACAAAACATTTTCTTTAGACTTCTTGAAGTCCTCGTTGGTCACCTTCATCCTGCGTTCTCTGAGGGCCATGAGCCCTGCTTCTGTACAGATGGCCTGAAGAGACAGGAAATCAAGATATGATATATAAGGAACAAGTCATCTGCATCCTGAAAATATGAAAAAACAACACAAGAGGGCAGCAGAGCTTTCTGCAACACTTTAAAATGAACCAAACCCATAAAAAAAAACTTCAACATACCTTAATATCGGCTCCTGAAAGGTCGTCTTTAGCCAGGATGAGGTCGTCCAAGTTCACATCATTGGCCACAGTCATTCTGCTGGTGTGAATCTGGAAGATCCTTCTTTTGGTTTTCTCATCTGGTAACGGGAACTCGATCTTACGGTCGATACGACCTAGTGGAGAGGAAGACAGACAAGAATTTTTCTGGCCAAAAACAACTACTTGAGTAGCGTATTTAAAAGTACAGTAACACTTTAGTTTAGGGTCCAATACTCACTATTAACTAGGTGCTTATTAGCATGCATATTACAAGGTTATTGGCTGTTTATTAGTACTTATTCCATGACCATATTCTACATCCCTTAATCCTCAATACCTAAACTTAACAACTATCTTACTAACTATTAATAAACAGTAATTAGGAGTTTATTGAGGCAAAAGTCATAGTTAGTAGTTAGTTAACAGTGAGAATTGGACCTTAAACTAAAGTGTGACCAAAAGTACTCATGAGTAGTGAATACTGAGCTGCGGATTCTACCCCTAATAGACACTGTACAAGGCAATTTAAAAAGGAAGAATGAGGAATATATATCATCCTACAGTTTAAATTTTGAATGCCAACTCAAACTTTAGCCATTTTAAGTACACTCATCACCATTTAAATCATAATCTATGAAAAAAAGTTGCAAGTCCTTAATAAACACTAAGAGCGAGCAATTGTTGAACATAAAAAAATACAAAAAATACAAAAACCATAGGAAACTCATTTGAGAGTTCAGAATCACAAAAGATTAAAAAGAGCCAATTTCTCTCCATAACACTTCTAGTTTCAGCATTCTGTGATAAAGAAATGGGATTCACTAATATTTGCATCACCTAATGCACTGAAATAGGTAAAGATAGTGAGCTAACACAATCTACATTGTAATTCCATTCCATTGAATATGTTACTTTAAACGTAAATACACATTGTTCTGTGTATTGTTCGGGGGGGGGGGGGGCATCATCCATACCTTTTACACAGCTACATTTACTCAAATAGTTATGCAGATAATAAATATAATTTTAGAACACACACACAAACGCTCGTCTCTTTGCGGGGCCACGGCGAATAAGCTGCTCTATCGGCAGCGTCCACAATTGACTGGAACAAAACTGTTTAACTTGAAAAATGCTTTTGCGCAAGTGCACATGCTATAGAAGGCGGATTGTATGAAACGGATGCAAAGCAAATGTTTGTTTATTAGCGAGCTGTCGTTTTATCACATCACGCGCTGACAGAGAAGCAGTATAACGCCAAGGGTCATCAATCTCAGTACATCAAGCCATGGTAAGCTGGATTTCCATATCAAGCGTTTCAGAATGTCCCTGTTGCAAGCAGGGCGGGGCTGAGAGCCGTGGGAACGGATCGAGTGCTAATGAGCGTCACACCAGCCTTTTTCCCTAAGCCTTTAACTTCGTTACAGTCCACAACACACTTTTTTACAGCGTGCATTGCGCTTATACTACACCCATAAAAAGTGAACGAGCTGCCGACTGCTGCAGGACGCGCGAGGGAGAGATCTCTTTATGTGCGCATAAATAAATGGGAGTGAGAATTCCCAGCCTTATGAACGTGCCCCTTGCGGGAGTTATTAATATTGAAACATTGTATTAAAATTGATACCCACAACCTCGCACTAAATTTCAGGCCCTGTACATTTAGTAAGCCAAAATCCGAAATTTACCTGAACATGTTTCTTCAAAATAAAGGAAGATGCTGATATCTCGATTGAATTGGTGCTTCCACAGCAGCCATGATTAACAGCAGATGGCGTCATCTACTGCTGCGGTTCAAGTTTTCTATGTGCGATTTGATTTGACGGGAGTCACGAGACCGATTACTCTCTCCCTATCCAATCATGTTTATGGATAAAAAAATCTAATTAAAACAAGCATGATAAAACGACCAAAAACGGCGGGAAAATAACGGAGTAAAAGTACAGATACATTCACAATTTTTAAACTACTTAATTACAGTAACGCAAGTATTTGTAATTCGTTACTCCACACCCCTGCTTGAAAAGGCATCTAAAGTACACTTAGTCTTAGAATATCATAGTATCAGTTTGCAGTAGCATCTTACCTGGTCTAATAAGAGCAGGGTCAAGGGTTTCTATTCTGTTGGTAGCCATAATGACCTTCACATCTCCACGTGAATCAAAGCCATCCAGCTGGTTGAGCAGTTCCAACATGGTTCTCTGAATTTCACGTTCACCTCCTGAGTTTGAGTCGTATCTGCAACGAGGTATTCAGGGGTACACCATGACGCACTCTTTTTTTAAATACCCATATTATGCTTTTCCAGATATTGCATTTCATGTAGTGTAATATAGCTGTTTGTACGTGAAAAAGGTCTGCAAAAGTTTCAAAGATCAAAGTACATGATGAATTGACTTATTGTCTCCACCCTGAAACGCTTTTACAGTGATTCCAGTCTTACACCAATCACAACAGACTGGACCATCTGACCAATCAGAGCAGAGTAGACCAATCACAACAGACTGGACCATCTGACCAATCAGAGCAGAGTAGACCAATCACAACAGACTGGGCCGAGCAATGGATATGAGCATGTTTGGATTATTTCGTAACATTGCTCTACCTCTTAGTTCCAATGGCGTCAATCTCATCGATGAAGACAATGGAAGGTGCGTGTTCCTCGGCCACCCTGAAGAGCTCACGCACTAATTTAGGCCCGTCGCCGAGGTACTTCTGAATCAGCTCTGAACCAACAACACGCAAAAAAGTTGCAGACGTCTGATTTGCCACCGCTTTGGCAAGGAGGGTTTTACCTGACATCCAGAGGAATTATATGACAGATCAAGATTTGTGACGTCACCACATGCCCATGATAATGTATTTCTTTCTGTGAATTCTGTAAACAAACAGTGGTGTTGGACTCACCTGTTCCAGGGGCACCGTAGAGAATGACCCCTTTTGGAGGCTTTATCCCCATTTCCTCATAATACTCTGGATGGGTCAGCGGCAGCTCCACGGACTCCTGTAGGCCAAAACATGTTTAGCAGCATAGAATCATTTAAACATCACCAAGTACCTGCAGTTTCTTTTTGCACTATTAGAATGTCAAATGTTTTAATATGTAAAAAATCCACCTATATAAAGAGATCTCTTAGAACAGTTTTGTTTTTTGATTCCAAGGACCAGCAGATGATGCCCTTTTGATTGAAAACCTTCATAAAATATAAAGGCAGCTATATATTTCCATTTATAAAGACACTCAAAAATACTAAGCACTAAATTTAAAAAAACACGTTTTCAAAATTACAAAATCGAATTATCAGTTTCTATATTATCACTGTACTAAAACCAAAAGAAATGAAAAAATAATGAATTATTTTGCCTTAAGCAATATTTACTTGCATACTTATATTTGTTGCATACTATTGTTCAAAAAGTTTGGGGTCAGTAAGTTTTTTTTAATGTTTTTGATAGAGAAAAAGAAAGAGGATTTGATAAAAATAAAAATAAACAGTAAATGAATATGGGGAAATATTGTAAAAAATTAAAACCGTTTTCCTTTAGAACATATTTTAAGTAGTAATTTATTACTTTGATGCAAAACATAATTTTTAGCATCATTATTACAGTTTTCAGTGTCACATGATCCTCCAGTAATCATTCTAATAGGATGATTTGATGCTCAAGAAACATTTATTATTATCAATGTTGTATCATCAAATTCTTTAATGATAAAAAACATTTATTTGAAATAGAAATGTTTTATAACATCAAAAAAGTCTTTACTGTAACTTGACCAATTTAATGTGCTCTTGCTAAATAAAAGTAGTAATTTCGTACTTTAAAAAAAAAAAACATTTTAACTGTAGTGCATAAACCCTGAGACAACATTTTCAACACAATTCAAAAGTATTTTAATAGCAGTTTTCACGCTAAATATAGCTTTATTTGTTTTACGATTTTTTTTTCTTCTTGCAACTGTCACCTATCTATGATAAAAGCTTCAGCAATTATTGCAACATGAAAATTCAATACCGTCACATGCCTAGCGAAAGCTGAGGGATTTGAAATGTTGTAAACCCGATGCGGAAATTGCGTTTTTTACTCAACAGGTGAGAAAGGTATTTTATTGAACAGACAAATTGCCATATGTAGCTCTAACAGAATTCATTGGAAAGCATTATCTATTGTGAAGGGTCATATTCATACGCAAAATCACGCAGAACCGACGCACAACAAAAACAAAGTTCTTCCGCAAAATGCATGCGGTTTGGTTTTCCAACCGCTAGTGGGCCAAAAGTTACATAGTGTCCCTTTAATACAATTTTGTATGGTGATTTCACACTAGTAATTCAATCCAATAAATATTTGTCTTTAACTTGCCTTAATTTCTTGTATCTGGGCATCCAGTCCACCGATGTCCGCATATGTCTCTTGCGGAGCCTTCTCCACCTTCATGACTGTAACAAGAGGGTCTGTGTCGTCCATCAGCACCCCGATGACAGCATGGACCTATAAACAACATCAAATTCATTAGGTCGATCTACCAATGTTCGGCATCGAATTGTTGATTTTTATTTGTTTTCCAAAAATCCATAAAACAAAATAAATTTACATGAAGCCACACTGAATAATATATTAATTGTTTCATAGATTGTAGCTTGAATATAAATATATTTTGTCTTACTGCACTGGAAGATTTGTTCATGTTTTTAAACTTGTTTGTTAAATGAAAAAAAGTAATACTCTTAATAAAGATCAATTTTCTAAAAACAAGTCGTAAGAAGTGATGAAATATCTACTTTCAGGTATTAATCGATTTTTTAATGGAAAATTCAACAAAAATACTTGTTTTCCAGTTTAAACTATACTTCTTCGGAATAGTTGTTTACTGTAATTGTCAAAAATAAAGTTCGAAAGATTCATCCTATTTTATTCTATTCAATCCTGATATCTTACCTTGTGATTGAGTAAGACGGAACAGCCGGGCTCCAGCAGATCTTTGTCAACAAACGAGAGAATGCTGACATAATGCTCCGAGCCCACAGACGTGGAGACAATGGCATGATTGTCATCGATGATCTCCTCCAGGGTCCCCACAGACATAGGGGTCCCCCTGAGGTCATCGACCTTTGACCTCTCCTCCTAAGAAGAGAGAAAACGGAAACATCAGTACAGACCGACAAAAGAGAGAGAGCGAGAGAGTGAAAGAGGAAACGGAGGGACGGTGCACCTCCTGTTTCTCCTCTAGTGGTTTCATCTGCTCCTGGTTTCTGATGAACTCCTCTTCCATCAGCAGGTAATCTTTAATTCTCTCCTGCTTCAGGAGCTTCAGCCTGCACTGTGTGTGTGGGGTGACTATACGGAGAGACAACCGGACATTAGCCGAAAATCAACCACAAGACACTCCTGAGTTCAACAGCAAAGGTCACGTCCTGTACCTAAAGGCAGTTTGCTGGCAGCATCAGGGCCCTTGGACTTCCTCTTCCTCTTGCCCACTCTAGATGGAATGGGCGGCTCATATTTCTTCTTCTTGTCCTGTTATGATCATAGATAAAGTCCTTTAATAAGGATAAACACTTTGATGATGCCGTTTTAAAATATTCATGTTATTCTTGTCACCTTATCATCTTTCTTTCCACCTCCTGGTCCGTGTCCTCCGCTCTGACTCTGGCCCTGTGTTGAGAAAGATTCATGTCTAATGTTCATATAGTACACTACCGCTCAGGAACATTTATTAATGTTTTTAAAAGAGGACTGAATGTATGTGATCAACAATACAGTAAAATCAGTAATATTGTGAAATATTATTACACTTTAAAATAATAATATTTTGCTTTTTATTTGAATATATTATAAAGTGTAATGTATTCCTGTGATCAAAGCTGAATTTTCAGCATCATTACTCCAGCCTTCATTGTCACATGATCTTTGCTTTAGAAATCAAATTAATGCAGCCTGTGGTACGCATTAGAGACATCTTTTCAAAAATATTTTTAAAAATCGTTATCATCGTATGAAGATTCTTGGCTATACACTTACAAATAAATATATTATAAATACATTATTAACAGAAACTGGGAGTGTCGCTGTCGATATAAGTAAATTATTCAACTTAGATTTGAGAAATATCAAGAACCGTATGTTTTTATATAATGAAATATAATATGATTTCAGTGACATTTTGATTGTATGTATTTTTTGAGCATTTTGCTTAAGTTAGATTGATTTAATGTACTAATAATAATAATAACAAATATTAATAATAATGTGTAAACTTGAGATGATCTGACTTTATACATCCAATAAAATTGATTTGAGACCAGCATAAATTAATTCTAGCATTAATTCTAGAATCATCAGTTTGCTATTTCGTATTTAATGCAGTGACATTCATATGTTTATGTGTGACTTACGGCTACTGTACTGTACCTGTATTTTAAAAGGAATAGGACTCACATATGCAAAACACTTTAAATATCATTCTATGTAGATTAGATGCCCTATATTATGAAAAACAAATAATGTCCAAAATTACTCTTTGCACTTTAAATGTAATGGAAGTATACAAATATTAGTTGAATAACGTTACCCTAACGTTACTCTGATTTTAATGCGTGTGTTGAATACATCTGAAATGGTGAACTGATTGTTTTCGACAGGAATGAACACGCAAAAATACATAAATATTTGGAAAATCGAGAAACTTTCAATTGCATTAACGTTTGCGTTGCGGGTAAGTGAAGTGACTGTAACGCCTTTATTAGCAATTAATGTTTCTTCAGAGGATGATTGTTGTGTTAATCCATCGATGTACGTTATAACGTTAAAGAGGTAACGTTAGCCTATTTAGCAGAGAGTTACGATGAGATAATGCTACCGGTCACGAGCCCTTATACACACCTTTCACACACTGTATTTGCAAATAACAGAATTGTTGTGGGGAGAAGGAAACGATTTAAACATTGATTCGCTAAATAAACTGCTGCCTCACTCACCATTTTCACCACAGCTTGACGCTCACAATAAACGTCACTACGGACAGACTGATAGAACAAAGGATGTGAAAGACCGAAACGCGTTTGTTCGTTCCGACTGGGGTCTGGCCTTTAGGAAGAGAGTTTTAATTTATCATTGCCAAACCGTTTTATAAACACATTTACCCCTATTATATGGGGCTCATATTGCTTTTGTCATAATTGTGTGCAGCATGAGGACAGTCAAGCATGTGAGGTAGCCTACACTACCGGTCAAACGTTTGGAATAATCAAATATTTTTGTTTGTTTGTTTGTTTAAAAGAAATCTCTTATGTTCACCAAGGATGTATTTATTTGATCAACAATATATTAAAACAGTAAAATTGTGAAATATTATTGTAATTTAAAATAAAAGCTGAATGATCCTTATTCATGATTATTATCAATGTTGAAAAGCGTTTTTGCGTTACTAATTTTTTTGTGAAAATCAACATTAATTTGCAATAGAAATCTTTTGTAACATTACTGTATTTACTGTCACTTTTGATCAATATAATGCACCCTTGCTGATAAAAAAATATAGTAATAAGCTTTCTTTTTCAAGTCCCCATGAAACCAAATAGCAGTTTTTGGGCTTTTATATGAATATGGTAGCTTTACTGTTATCTAAAAGTTAATGTGCTCCAAAACAGTGACAAAATTCCCATTTAGAAGATATAGCCTAAGCGTTCAAAACGTAGGCCTACAGTCTGTCACTTCAACCATTCACTCTGCACTTCAGCTTCTCATCAGATTTTCTGTCCAATCAAATGCAGAATCTGAAGCATCCGGTCCCCATTATAAATAGACACTGAAGACACAAATCACTTGTTCACACATTTAATATTTTCTACATGGTGAATGGCACATGGTGCACTATATATGGGATAGGTAATAATTCAGAGAGTGTAAATATGCATTGCTTTCCAGTGTGGTGAATGAAGTCTGGTACATTAGTGTCATGCAAACCAGTTAGAGATCGTAAACTGCGGCTTTACCGAGCTTAGCGGCTCTGGGGCCTGTACCATGATGGTAGCTAGTTGAACAAACTCAGGGTTACAGGATTAGTTTTGAGTTGACAAAACCAAACCAATCTATCCAGGCTTTGTTGGTACCATGTTGCTGATCATGTCAACTCAGGCTTTGATCCTGAGTTTAGGTGTGACATCATAGCGAACAGCCAATCGCATGCTGAGAAAGAGTGACACTGCGATTCATTTCTCACCAAAGAAGCAGCGTGATTCACTTCTTTCTTCTGCAGAATATTACGAGACTGAAAAATATTAAGAATTTAAACAAACTTACACAGCAAGAAGAAAATTGCTTTCTATGAAAGAGGACAACTAAAAGAAAAAGTCTTGCTTTATCAGTGCAAGTTAAAGTTTTGAAGTTAGTTTATACAGTTGATAAAGGTTTAGAGAGAATTGAACATTTAAGGTAACATGTAGTCATTTATAGCTTTATTTATTGATTTTGCAGCTTATTTATAGTACCTTTATATATTTATTCATTTAAACTCTGCGTAATAATAATTCATATCATAATCTATATCATACAAATTTATTCTTCTAAATAAGCATTACTAAAAGCCAGACGATTTTGTCTTTAAAAATCATTTGCTATGTAGCGACCTTTAATTTGGAGTAGAAACAGGTGGAGTGACTTTATCGCATCAGACATATGACACTTTGCTCACAGGCTGATTGGTCCAAGTTCGGTTTGCAACCTCTTACCTGGAACATAACCTGCCCCGGACCGGGTTAGCCGTGGAGCGTAAGTTACTAGCGATGAACACTGCTAAAAGCCAAACCACTTTCATGGTGCCTAAAACCCAGGGTTGGCGCAAACTAAACTAAAACATAGCTGGCTAGCCATCTAAACCGGCTTCATGGTATAGGCCCCTGGTTGAGCTGTGATATAAACTAAACGTTATTGGCTATTTCAAAAAAAGGGGAGGAGCTGCTATTTATGTCCCGCCCTGTCTTCTTGTTTCACACTGAATAATGCTGTGCGTTTCAAGGCACTTCAGTGGGACATTAAGCAGCACAGCTGATTTTAACATTGATAATAAAAAGGTTATTTTTTCTTGAGCATCAAATCAGCATATATATATATTTGTGATCTGTCTGCTTTCATAAGTTTGTGAACTTTAGTGTCTGTGATGTCACATGTATTTCTGATTGTAGGTCATCTTATTTACTAAATGTAGGTCATGGGCTATTTTCCCCACCCTCATTTTTCATTCCACACTGTTTCCTCTGATTGCTTCTCTGTCATGTTTTGGCAGGTTTGCAGGGGTCCTCTCCGATTCAGTGCTGGAGAGCCAGAAACAAAGGCAGTCGTGACTACTTACAGCCTCCACACAGAGCTTACCGTAAAACTCCACTGTTCAGAACAACACTGGCCAAAACATCTCACCCAATGGAACAACAGGACTCCTGCTATGTTTATTATCTAAGTCTGGTGGATATGAAGTATCCTTCTTGCACATAAAGTTATAGTTTCCATAGCAACCTTCTAACATCATAACATATTGTAGCTTCGGCAATGTGATCTAAACACATTTTGTTCCATCTTTATGTCCGAGTGCTGCTATTCTAAATGATAAAAACCAGCTATATGAGTATTTCAGCCACATACACACTCACAATCAATAACAATGGCATCACTTAGGACAATATTTATTTATTTATTTGGTTAACGTGACACAAACCATTTTTGATTGGAGTTGATTATGTCCTTTCGCGTCAATCTGTGAAGCAAATAGAATAGGACAGCAAGTATGATACAACTTTGCTTCTACTTGCGATAGTGTGATGGGGAAGACACAAAGTTCAAGATGTCTTTGCCTTAATGAATTAAGACATTATTCATGCAGATTTCATAGACTGTCTATTCTATTCGTAGAAAAGTTCCCATAGAAACAGATTCTAAGTACAATTGATGCAATGAGAGCAAATGATTCATTTCCCACATCCTCCATCTATCTACCAATGCATAAATGTCACACTTCTCATTTAAAGTTAGACATAATGAATATATTAGCATACTGTGACAGTGCTGAAATATGCAGGAAAACTATTGTACAGTGTTTTTTTTTTTAATTAATGCACTCTACAAGTTTACAATTAGTGAAGTTTGTGTGAAAGATGATGAACAGCACAGCGACTCAAATTCGAAATCAGCAGCAATACATTTTTTTTGTTCACAAAGGGTCTCATTCACTAAGTGTACAATCATATTCACTAAAAAAATCATGATTGATCAAAAAGTTTGCTCTTTCGGATTTAAGCACACGTATGCAAAAACCACAGACTTCCTCCTGGGGGCCTCAGCTCAGAAACATATATAAATATATATATATACACAGAGTACCTTCCAAAACAACGATTATTAGACTACCATTCAAAAAGTTTTTATACAAGGCTGCATTGATTTGATCAGAAATACCTCAAAACAGTAATATTGTGAAACATATTACAATTTAATTTGCAGCAGTCCAGTCTTCAGTGTCATATGATCATTCAGAAATCATTATAATATGCTGATCTGATGCTCAAGAAACATTTCTAATTATTATCAATGTTGAATGTAAAAATATTAAGAACAGCATTTATTTGAAACAGAAATCTTTTATAACAATGTAAATCTTTAAGCTCTTTATTGTCAGCTTTACTAATACTAACACTTTTACTAATACTAACTTTTATTTAATACTAAATAAAAGTATTAATTTCTTTTAAAAACTAACCCCAAACTTTTGAACAGTAGTGTATAAATTCATAGATATTTAAATATGTTATCTTAGATATTGTATTTATATCTTAAAATATTTACTAGTACAAGGATAGGAATAGTGAATGTAAACAAAATTGCATTTTTAAAATAGTGCAGTGTAAAAATATGATTGTAGCTCAAACTGTGAAAGGTTCTGCATAATGATACAGACAATAATGTGCTGTCTAAAGACCTAAGGTTTTTATTGTTTTCAACTGGTTTTGAGATTCTTTAATCTTTGCTTTACTCAAACAAACATTATTTTAGGGCATTTGCAGGGCCTAAAGAATGGCTGTACAGATGAAGTCATGCGTCCTTGTATGGAGATGTTTGGGCGTGTATTTCCAAATCACTAACTTTGTAGCCGTGCTCCCTAATTTCAAATTATCCATATTTATCAACATAAAAGAGGACCTATTATCCTTTTTTCATTTTTTAACTTTCTTTATTGTGTAATGTTGCTGTTTGAGCATGAAAAAGTTCTGCAAAGTTACAAAGTAGTGTGTTGAAACTCATTTCTGAAACACTCAAAGCGGATGACCAATCACAACACAATTTTCCAGCCGACCAATCAAAGCACATTGCACTCTTTGGGAGGAGGGACTTCATAGAGACCGTAACTAAACGGGGCTAGTTTCTCAAAAACACTGTGAAATAAGTTGGTGGCAATGGCAATGATTCTATGGTCTACTTAGGCTTTTTCAGTGTTACAGACAGACTGGGAAGAGAGGTGCTAATATAATGTTTAAACCTTTTTTAGTAGACCCCAAAAACAAAATCAGGACTTTGTAAAAGGGCATAATATGGCCTTTGTAAGACACATTTAATCTGCATACACACATTTTGTGAATCCACCATAAATTTAGCATGAGAACCTTGTACCAAAAATAATTTGTGAATGAGACCCAAAGGATAAGAGTTAAGTTGTGGTCACATTTACTGTTGTTCAGCGAATTTTCAGAGGATAAATCTACTAATTTTAACTGGAATCCACACAAAAAAGATTTTCCCACGCAGATTTCACATTGCGTTCAGTTGGCCCTGCGAATTCACCATGTTGACCAACAGAGAGCTGCATGGTTTGAAAAGGTTCTTATGTGCAAGCTGTTCTTCATACATCTCTATGCTATTTCCTAGAGGGGGTTTCTGCAGCAATGCCACCTTTGAGTGAACGGTTTCTAAAAGAAATTTTTTTCTTTGTGTGAAGAACATTTTAATAATTGAAAGAACCTTTTTTCACTATAAAGAACCTTGTGTGGGATGGAAAGATTCCATGGAGTTCTATATGGAACCATCAATGGCAATAAAGAACCTTTATTTTTAAGTGTAGACAATTGAGCCTTTTTTGCCCACAACATTTCTCAACCGCACCTTTATGGTACATTATTTGCTCGGCTTCTTTGGGGGGGGGGGGGGGGGGGGGGTGATCACACTTTGCTGTGGGGTCCTCTGGTTACTTCACATTTCTAAATGGTGGATTTATCTATCTACACTTGTCTCTGCCAACCGGTTGTTCATGATTCCCAGCGCTCCGACCCCTCCGGAGAACTCATTGTGACGTGAGCTGCTCCCTAACTGGCGAGGATGTCCGTTAGCCATCTCTGACAGCTGCTTCTGCATGATGGCCAGATTAACTTTATTAGCGGCCAGAAAGTCTTTCATGGAGATCATCTCTCCAGACATCCGCCGTCCATCCGCCTCGCTGTCATTGACCGCGTCAGTCTCGATGGAGTCTTCCCGCCGGGTTCTCATGTGGCCCGGGACAACCGCGTTCCTCCGAGTGTGGCGGTTCCCTCGGCCTGGGCAGCGGCAGGGAGTCTCCAGCCTCCGCAGAAGCCAGTTGAGAACTTGCTTGATCACGATGGAAATGACGTTGAACAGCGAGTAGATGCAACACACTCCTGTTAGAATGAAAAGGAAGTTGCCCACCCTGTAGGCCACCTGAGCCTTGTACATCTCACGCTGGTCGCTCACCATATCCCCAAAACCAATGGTGCTGAAAGCCACGAAGCAGAAATAGAGGGCGTCCAGGTAGTCCCAACCCTCGGCCGCAGAATACATGGCGGACGCGCAGCAGGAAACCAAGATGGCGGCGACTCCTAAGATGAGCATCACGCAGTACACCGAGGGTTTCCAGCCTGACAAGCTGTCCGTGCGCCGCTCTCTGTTGCCGTTGGAGGGACGGTGGCAGTTTAAGGCCGGACCAGCTTTGCGGCGTTCTCTACGTTTGTGGCAGAACTTCAGAACAAATGCGATCACGGTGATGACACGTTCCAGGAAGAGGTTAAAGAACAAAATGGTGGCAGCGCAACCAATAAGCCCATAAAAGATCAGGAAAATCTTTCCGGCAATAGTGACGGGTGTTGTCATCCCAAAACCTGCGCCACACACAGAAATAAAATGAGGATGTTAGATTTATACCCATTATAATGCAATCCCAGCAAGCGCAATGTATAATACAGGCTGCAAGAAAATGTTCTTTATAGTGCCACTCAATATACTTCTTTTTTAATAATATATCACATTTAATATGATATATGAGATATATATATATATATATATATATATAGTAATTTTGTTGTGTGTTTTTTTCATTTTTGTCATAGTTTTATTCATTTTTATTTTAGTTATTTTAGTACATCAGGTTAAGCTTTGAAAATGATAAATGTGATAGCAACAAGCAGAAATAAAAAATGAGTTTAAGTTTTTTCAATATATATATATATATATATATATATATAGGCCTATATTAAATTGAAATTAATTGAATGTTTATTTTATTTAAAGTATAGCCTAAATATAATAATGCCAACTCTTAATCAACATACACAAATTATTTATATACTTTGATGATAACTTAATAATTGCTTATCCTTGTTTCTATCTAAAATTATACATTAGCTAACTGTATGATTTGTATTTTCTTGAACAGTCACCTCTGATAATGTCAATTGTAATGTATAGAAACATGAATTTAAAGCTGCTTTGAAACAATATGTATTGTGGAAAGCGCTATACAGATAAATGTGAATTGAATTGAATAACCCTGTATCAGGTGTTGCAACATTAAAACATTTTATATTCCATCCATTGTTGTTTTTATGCTTTAGTCTGCGTCAAATGTTATTTTTGTTTTCAAAACACAAGTTTGTGTTGTTATCATCACGACCAATGTGGACAAAGTCAGTTTGAACAGAAACGATCAGATCTGGCCAGATGTAACTTGCAGTTGGTCTCGAAAATCAGATTTGAGAGGGGAAAAAAACAGATTATACAGTGTGAACAAGTACATTGTGTTTTACCAAAGTAATTATGTCACCTGATATAATCTAAAGACATCAAAACATACAGAAAAGCTTTACTCATAAAAACCCTCTAGCCACTGCAGAACTACAATGGATTAGCACATGCAACTGCTGTGGGTTAATTAGAAACTGAGCTCTAATTGTCCTTTAATGAGCAGCATGTGCTCCAAATCCCACGTGAACTCCGGGCTCCAATCACCTCCAGCATCCAGAAAACCCCACTTTCTCTTCTTCTCAAACCACTAGAAATAGGTTGCCATTGGTGACGGCAGCCTTACCTCTCTATAGTTTTTTTTTCTTCTTGCATTGGTCATCTTAGCGATTTCATTTCAATTAAATCCTGAGATGTATCATTCACTGGCACATTATGAAGACCTTTTCCTACTGTGTGTCTATTGATAACCTGAAATTAGGTGCATGAATTAAACTAGTACTAACTAAATGCTCTCACTATTATGCAACTATGCCCTGGATAACTGTCCACTGTTCATATCCATGATATGAATTTTCTATACAAGCATCAGAAGAGGATAAGAGTAAATATTAATGAGGCTAAAATAAACTTCCCCTGCTCCGACTGTTTCTTTTACCATGCCTCATTTTTTGCGCATGAAATGCCAGATGTAAGACTGCATAGAAAAAAGATCTGATGCATTTAATATTCTCAGTAGCCCTTTTGCAAAGACAAATCTGACACATGCTGACAATTAATTGAACTTGGTTTATGGAGATACTATATTTAAAGTTCTCCTAAACTGAAAAGTTTTCATTGATGTTGCACTTATTTTTAAGTACTAGGGCAAAGCAGGCTACAAAACTGAAAACAGTTTATGTACCAATCGAAATTGGATTGGAATTCTGTTTGCGGAATTTTCAATAATCTGTTTATCATGTTCAAAGATTTTCACATATAGGTTTAATCTCTTGCTTCTTCACAGAAATTTGTGTTTTTCCTCAATATAGCTGTATGCTATCAGATGTCAAGTGTGTGTTAGAAGTGTTGACAAGCTTAGCATTCACTTCAATGAGTAAATGAACGAGATGATGGATTCCAACTGATTTCCAGCTCCATCTAATTGTCAAGAGTCAGACAGAAAATCTTTGACAAATGTCTTGACAAAATAACTACTTTTTGCACATATAGCACACATGTATTAAATGCAGTTTTCTTTTTCTGGTGCTAAATATAACCTGCTGAAAATGAGAAAAAGGAACTAAAAAAATCGCAAATAATGTCTTTTAATTTGTGCGATTTAGTTAACATCATGTGTGAGATCATCAGAATTATGAACAAGTATTTTATATCTATACTTTTTTCATAATCCTGATTATATATATACAACTCACCAAAATGTGATGTTTAACTGTTAGCAGATGAAATACATAAAGAGTATCTTTGGGAAGAAGTCTGAATTGAATAGCCTTTTCATTTTACAAATATCTGAAGGTGTGATGACAGAAGGTAGTATGCATGTGAAGTTAAGTTAGTAGTATATATATATATATATATATATATATATATATATATATATATATATATATATATATATATATATATATATATATATATATAAAGAGAATATTAAATAAATTGGTTTGCACAGTGACCTGCAGCTCAGATTCTAGTTCCAAAGTGCAAATAGCTTTTGTAAAAACAAATGGCAATTGTTGTTGGTGTAACTTAAAAAAGTAAGTAAAATGGTTGCCTTAGAATTTTAAGTCCATTGAAATTACTACCATGAAGGAGATTGGTTTCATCAACAGAAACTCAAAATATGATATTATCTGAAGAACCACATAAATGATCTAAGTTGATTTGACAAAAGAAAAAAGGTTGTGATAACAAATTATGAAAACAATTCTTTACAGTTCATATCTCAGGAATTAGATGTTTTAAAATACATTTAATCTGATCAAAATAGTTAATTAAACCACTGCGTGAGAAAATCCATATAGTCTTAAACATGAATATTTAGCCTAGTGCCACCGAAAGAAAATTATATCATTTCGCTGTCTGAATGCGAACCAAATGCAAAGTACCTGTTGCACTTTAATGTACTTGTGCTGGCTAAAATCGCAAAAATAGATTAAACAGACTTTGAAACCTTATAGTCTGACATTTTTGCCAAACTATCATGCAGTTTAAGGTTGTCTTGACAGCTCACCGATAGTTGAAACCACAGTTCCTACGAAATAAAAAGCTCCCGCAAAATCCCATCGCGGTCTGGTCGCGTCCACACGTATTCCCGCCACATTGGCCTCCTCATAGTTCCTCAGGAAGTTCTTCAGGTCGTCTTGACTCAGGTTGTACTTGTGTGTGAACTGCTCGATCCTCTGAGCCCATTTCTCCTTGGCGAGCTTCTCCTTCGGATGCTCCAGAGCTGAAAACACCGCTGCCCCACATAACAGGTAGATGATGATTAACAAAGCCAGCATTAGAAATCTCGCATTGTCTTCATTTAGGGTACCGATGCTGTTGCAGCAGCATCCAGCCCGGCAAGCCATTATTTTATAGCAAGATTATTGGAACAGATGAACCACCACATCCCAGTTCATTATGGATCATGCATTTTTTTTTCTGTTTAGAGGTCTACGTCCAAATGTTTCTGGGATCTTCGAGCGTTATTCTGCTCGAAATGTCCAGTTTCTGCCGGAACCGATCTGCCAGCATGATGCGCTTTGTCTCCAGCGCAGTGATGGACTGTGTGACCCCAACCTCTCCAAGAGCGCGCGTGGATCCGCTCAGTGGCGTCAGAGGAGGTCACACACACACACACACACACACACACACACACACACACACACACACACACACACACACACACACACACACACGACTATTACTAAGGGTGCCCGATATAACAAAAAGGAGAAATCTTTTTAAACATCTAATTTAAAACATAACAAGTTGTTGAAAATAGCTGAGTATTGTTTTCTATACAAATAGCCTGTTTATTTAATGACTATAACAATATGGTAGAACCATTTATTTATTTATTTATTTATTTTTATTAGTCACTTATTTTTAAAGTATTTTCAGGAATACTTTTCACGGTAGATTTTTGTAGGGTTATTAATATCACATTTTTAGGGCTACTCCATTTGACCCAAATGTGCCTTTTCATAAAAAGGTATCATAAATATGTTTGATATTTGTTTTTGTTTTTTTAACTCAATGACATTGAAACACAATCATGAGGTCTAGTTTGGATTTATGGTCACATAAAAACAAAATTGCTTTCTGCTTGTCAGCCAAACCACATGATATGGATTTGGCTGACAAACGTTTTTCAGATATATTACATAATACATTTTGAAAGTAGTTTCATCTGCTCACTAAGGCATTTATTTAAGGAAGGCAAACAAAACTGACAACAAGCGCACACATAACATCCATAGAAGGACATCACCAGACAAAGAACATTAGAAACAAACAAGACACACCTGGGAACAATCAGGAACTAATCAACAAGAAAACTACAAAGGACTACACAACATGGCGCAAAACAGGAAAGTCCACATTAGACCAGGGGAACACAAGACAGAAATCATAACAATTCTTAATAAATCATTCTAATATGATGATTTGCTGCTCAAGAAACATTTCTTATTATTATCAATGTTGAAAAAAGTGTGCTGCTTCATATTTTTGTGAAAAGTTTCCAAATTAATTTGTAATTTAGTAACGGCAACGTGTTATCATACAAGAAGACATGTAGTGTATTCAAGTAATATTGAAACTTTCAATGTATTTTTGAATAAATGAATAAAGATAAAATAATGAACATCACATCATTGACATGCACAAAAGTCTTGAAGATAGTCTTGTAACATTATGCACGTTATTAGATTAGACTGTGCGGTGGGAATACTTCATTGTGATCAATAGTGTATGACCTTTTGAATCTGGTTGGGAAATTTTCAACATTTACTCTGGGACGTCCAGAGGCAACTTCTGTAAATGTCACAGTTAGGACAGGGAAATGAAAATACATTATGCATTTAAGACAGACAGACACAATGTATTTATAGATTCGGTCCTAAACTGTCCGATCGATTAGTTTAGACATTGCACAGAGCTTTAAAGTCTGATGCATTGCATTATTTTTAGAGCTCAAAAATGTGCTTGTCCTTAAAAAATTTTCAGGACCTTGGTGATTAGGATTACGTTCAAATCTGGCCAGGCTCCACAAGGGCGGCAGAGGGGGAACTGGTTCACCCAATAATAAATTCAGCCTGACAACCACCCCTTTATTTTCATCGTACAGTTATTTGTATCAAATAATAGGATTTTAATGTTAAACTGTCAAGTCATGTTAACACACAGAAGTGTGAATTGGCAGAGAGAGGATAGAAGAAAATATAATACTGCTTTACATTTAGTCATTTAGCAGACGCCTTTATCCAAAGCGACTTGCAAATGATGAATACAGCAAGCGAGTCATCATGAAAAGGCAAACAACGCAAGAGGTGCTCAAAATACAAAGTTTCAGACATTGCTTAAAGTAGCACAAGCCAGACAAGGGAGGGATTCAAGGAAAATTATATATTTTTACAATTTTATGAGGTTAAGTGCTCACAGAAGAGATGCGTTTTCAGTTGTATTTTGAATGTTGTCAGGGATTCTGCATTACGGACGAGGGTGGGGAGATCACTCCACCAGCAAGGAACCGTGAATGAGAATGTTCTGGAGAGTGATTTTGTGGCTTTCTGTGATGGCACCAGTAGCCGTCACTCATTGACCGATTGTAGGCTTCTGGTAGGGATGTGGACTCGTAGGAGCAAGTGAAAGTAGGAGGGAGCTGAGCCTGTGGTAGATCTGTAAGCAAGCGTCAATGCCTTGAACTTGATGCGAGCAGCGAGTGATAGCCAGTGCAGAGAGATGAAGAGAGGTGTGACGTGGGCCCTTTTGGGCTCGTTGAAGACAAGACGTGCTGAAGCATTCTGGATCATTTGTAGAGGTTTATTTGCACATGATGCACATATGTGCAGCTACTGTGGATCATATGTTGAAATGATAGGTAGAGCTATGTGTCATCAGCATAGCAATGGTAAGAGAAACCATGTGCCTGTATGATAGGTCCCAGTGATGTAGTGTAAATGGAGAAGAGGAGGGGTCCAAGCACTGAACCCTGTGGAATGCCTGTGATCAGTTGATGTGCTTTGAATGCCTCCCCTCTCCGGGCAACCCTGAAAGACCTACCTGTGAGATAGGATTCAAACCAGTGGAATGGAGTTCCTGTGATGCCCAGTGATGAGAGGGTGGACAGAAGGATTTGATGTCAAAGGCAGCAGACAGATCCAGGAGAATGAGAACTGAAGATTTGGAAGCAGCTTTCGCAATCCGCAGGGCTTCAGTGACCGACAATAATGCAGTCTCGGTTGAATGGCCTTTCTTGAAACCAGATTGGTTGGCGTCCAGCTGGTTATTTTAAGAGAAATAAGATGATACTTGGTTGAAAGCAACTCGTTCAAGTGTTTTCGCTATGCATGGTAGGAGAGAGACAGGTCTGTAACTCTCTACAAGTTATGTGTTTAATGTGGGTTTTTTAAGAAGTTGGGTTTCCCGAGCCTGCTTGAATGCAGTAGGGAAAATGCTTGAATGGAGAGAAGAGTTGATAATGCATGTGAGTTCTAGTAGAAGTGTGGGAGAGATGTCTTGTAGAAGGTGTGAGGGGATGGGATCTAGAGGGCAGGTGGTAGGATGACTGAGACGAGAAGTTTAGATACTTCTGCCTCTGTTAGTGGAGAGAAGGAGTATAAAAAGATTTCTGGCTGAGGGTGTGGTTGGTCTGGGTTTGTGTGTGTGGGGAGCTGGGAACTGACTGCTGATGATTGTCAATTTGGTTGCCTGATTTGTAAGTACCTGTGGTGATGAGCCGTTTGAGATCGAATGAGGCTAGGAGAGAGATGAAGCCTGTTGCATAAGGCTTTTTGAAATCCGCCAAATACTACAAGTGGGACGCCATCTTCAGGGAATGAGGACAGCAGCACATCCAGCTCCTCAACAATGGTTCCCAGTTGACCTGGGGGGCAATAAATTACTACAATATGGATCTTAATGGGTGTTGTAAGTGTAATAACATGGTATTCAAAATAATTGGTATTGCATAGAGAAGAGTGAGTTGAGTGTTTCCAATTGTTAGAAATGTGAAGATCTGTACCCCCACCCCTCCCCTTTCATGCCATGTCGCGATTACCATAATTTCGAGATGAAAACACGTTATGAGTTTCAATGGTAACACTATCAACGCCTAAATTAATCTGCAGCAGTCAGGTGGTACTACTAGGAGCTCTCAGAAAATTCCTAGTTTACAAGTTTTAATTATGAACTATATGAGGATGTGAAGTTGAAATCTCGTAATGTCTGTAATTACAACATGGTGTAAATGCACCTTAAGTCTCTTCTGGGCTCACGTAGATAAAGGAGATACATTCCCGTTTACACCGGATGTTTTAATCCATCTCTTTTGTCCACTTTCAACCACTTCTGTCCTGATTTCTTCAAGGGGAGGGTCTACGGGTGGATAAATATATGAACCTTTTCAGATCTTTCAATCTAATGGACAAAATAAGCTCAATTTACATATGAACCTGCCCGGAGATGACGCTAAAACTTACCAGACAGCAACAGTGTCGGCCCAGATCCGGGCCACATCTGGTACATGTGGTTTCGACACTTACTAGATGTGGGCCGAATCTGGGCTGGTATCTGGGTATCTGCTGCTATCTGGGATGTGGAGAGCAGCAGCTTTAGTTTCTGCTCTGACAGCCACAGGATTACGCAGAACGCTGTGAATGTGTGTTAGAATCAGGAATGGCAAGAGAACATCGTGTTTGGTACATTTTTCATCTTCTAACCAAACTTGAGTCTTCAGCCAACAAAGTTTAAATACCGTCTTACAAGCACTTCCCATAATGTTTATGCATTAGGTCAGTAGGCGGTCTCTTGTGGCTGTTCGACCACATGAGAGTTTACAAGCAATCCGGTCAAATGCGTTTTCGACTTCCTCTGGAAGTGTTCGAAAGGGGACAAGCTCAAAACTTTTTAGATCCCATTTACACCTGTATTTAGCGTCGTCCACTCTTGTTGGTGTCCAAAAGTAAATGTGGTTTTGACATCAAAAGAGTGTCACTATACACACATGAGAAACAATAGATCCAATAGCAGTGTTTTATTTGGGTAATCCGTACTCACAACCAGTCCAGGCAAAGGTCAAAAACCCAACAAGGCTATGGCAAAATACAAGACACAGACAAGAACCGGGCAGATGCAGACTCTGGAAGTGTGGTGACATAAAACAAGGACTCCATGACAATGACTGAACAGACAGGGTATAAATACACAGATACTAACAGGGTGAGTGGAAACAGCTGCATGCAATGATCAGAGATGAGTGACAGAACAGGATGATGGGAAATGTAGTTCACGAGAGAAGGTGACGATCAGGGAAAGAAACCTCTAGTGAAAACCCAGGGAACACAAACCAGACACTGTGACAAAGAGTTGCAGAGCTCTTTAGAAAAATGTCAGGAAAGGTTTTTTGGCTTGACTGCTGTAATACTATCACTGCATCCAAAATCGCGTACTGTCTGACAATGGGCACTACATTTGAATTTGATTTTACTTCTCGACTGTTAAAAAAGTCCCCTGTATAAACTATGAATATGGGTGGTATTCACATATCACTATTCAGCACATCATGTGACCTACCGGCGTCTGTTGCGTCGCTGTACTTCCATTCATAAATCCCCTCCCGTGGCCTCTTGGGAAAAGTAAAGTGTCCATCAACTGCACACTTCATAATCCTGCCGGAAGTAGTAGGTCATCCGGGGACTTTCTACCTGTTGTTTTTCAAATACTACATTCGGACATACTGCTCTTTTGGCGGACTGTTTTTGCATACTACATATATAGTAGGGAGTATTTGATTTCGGACGCAACTACCATTTTCATAAAGGTCTATGCGACACATCACATTCTTACTCGAAATTCCAAGTTCAGATGACTATTTTTGTGTACTGCTCTGTCCTCTGAGCAGCAGCACTGTAAAATTCCATTTGATGTCAGTCAGGGAGACCTCAAAATTCCCAGAGGGCGATGGGTGCTATTGGTTGGGACAGACATCAAAACAACTGCATTGAGGAAGAGGAGGGGCGTAAAAACGCCAACACTGATGGCACCAGAGTAAAAAACTTTAGAATTGCAACCATTGATAATGATGTTGTAAATTAGGTCACTTCTCTTTTGCTGTAATGTGACTTCCTCAAATTTTCACACCTGCTTCCTAATCATTAGTCCCACACCAGGAAACTGTTAATGACAAGCTATTCTTGAATGAAGGTGAAAATAATGATTATTTAGTTTCATATGCACACAGTTGAAACTCTGTAGCCAATGTCACTCTGTAGAACAAACCGAAGCACCTTTTATCCACAGAGAGAGAAACATCACTCCGTTCCCTTCAAAGCTTTGAAGTTTAGCCACTCCACTGGAACAGAGAGGGAGTGAATAGATTTTAGATCAAAATGAAGGGAAAATATGCAGCCCACAGGACAACCACCTCACTGGAATGATGAACTGACTTTATTGTTTTAATAGCTACTGAACATGACTTTACATCAGTTATTTTACACTAATGGTTGTCGCCTAGCTAGCAGGGAACGTTCTTTGGCTAACGTTCTGTCAAGGTTCTCTCAATGTTATGAACTGTGACATTATTAGAATGTTCTTTCAAAGTTATCCGGTCTTTAATAATGTTCTCAAAGTGTAGCACAAAAACGTATTATTTATTAAAAATTATATATATATATATATATATATATATATATATATATATATATATATATATATATATATATATATATTTAAATTATTTATGCATCATTTATTGGACTTTTTTCTGAAACATTTTAGTTGGATGCTTCGTCTGTTTGTTAA
Organism: Siphateles boraxobius; assembly: GCF_051911475.1. Lineage (NCBI taxonomy): Eukaryota > Metazoa > Chordata > Actinopteri > Cypriniformes > Leuciscidae > Siphateles > Siphateles boraxobius. Next base: position 18,984,015 of record NW_027509208.1, on the reverse strand, counting down.
ATGTTGCTACTTGGTTTCAAACATTCACATTCAAAGTAATAATCCTCTAATGTTTGAAATATGTCCTTAATGTTCGCATAGACCAAAAAAGGGTTAAAACTGGTTGTTTGAACATTCAAATAACATTCAGACATAACTTTTTCATAACTTAATGGGAATATTAGCAAAACGTTCTTAGAATATTTTTGTAAGCAATATAATTTGATTCAAAATTTCATTAAAAAATGCAATTTATACAAACAATGACTTGAATACAATCTTCAATGATGAACATGTTTTTAATTTATGAATTCAAAAATATTTTTATATTTTTTGAGTGCATAAGGTCAAAAATGTAATGGTGGTGCAACTGCCTTATTATCACTATGAAGATAAAAGCTTTGTTAAATGACAAAATTCTGGTTTGATCTTTTTATGACCTCAGAAAATATGTTTAAAAACGTATTTAAAAAATCCTTCTTTTTTTTGTGAAAATAATGGTTAAGACATGTTCACTCACATGTATTCAGGGTGTAAGTTTTTACTTGATAGTTCACATGTTATTAAATTAAACCTTTTTTGAAAATGGTATAAATGTTTTTTTTAAACCCAAATGAAACCAACATGGGCAAAGAGTACATTTCTTGTCATGTATTTTTACACTACTGTTGATATGCTTAAGATAGCATGCTTTGATATAATAGATAGGCTTAATTTCGGACATTCAAAATGAATTGACATGCATGTGGGTCGAGGCTGAAGTGGACGACCATGTTGCCTGATTAGACTTTCCAAAAAGTTTGATGCCTTATTTATCTTGTAACCCAGAGAAACAGATTTGGATTTTTAGGTCACTTATTTTGAAATAAATATCACGTTTCTCAAACAACCAAAAGCTGTGGTTTTGGTAAACAGTTCAATAAAAGCATGAATAATGGATGGGTGAATGAAGTGAAACAGCATGAAGCTAAAGATGACAATTACGTCTGTCAATTCATAAAAATATTGTATGCTGATTTATGAATCAAATAAAATCAAAAATAATGATTTCTTCAGAAATCATTCTATGATTTGCTGCTCAAGAAAAATGTCTTATCAATGCTGTAGTTTTTTTTTTTTTGGGGGGGGGGGTTCTTTGATGAATAGAAAGTGTGTGTGTGTGTGTGTGTGTGTGTGTGTGTGTGTGTGTGTGTGTGTGTGTGTGTGTGTGTGTGTGTGTGTGTGTGTGTGTGTGTGTGTGTGTGTGTGTGTGTGTGTGTGTGTGTTGAATAAACATTATATAAATGACTCATAAACACAGAATATATGAAGTTTTTTATGCCATGGTTTTTTTACTGACCAGTGCATTTATAGCAAAGCTTCTAAGAAACGGTCCTACAGGCAAGAGAAATCTGTTTCCCATTACAGTGAAAGGCTGACCTTCCTTCTTCTGTCTGAAGATAGATCAAATGTGTGCTGTGTTTAGAGGCCTGGACAAGACCGAATAGGGCCATTAGTCCCTGCTTTTCTTCTCTTGCTGCGGTCTGTTTTTCAGCGGGACACTCTGTCATTAAGCCTCCAAGGTCAAGACACAAACAGCACTGCACACATCACAATCTCAAAGGCTTAAAGGTCACCATGAAATCAAATGGATAATTTTTTTTTTCTCATTGAAAACTGCAGTATTTATTTTAAATGATTTATCTGTGCACATCATTTTTTTTAAATTCATGTTCCCTTGTAACCTTTAATCAAAACAACTTCCCCTCTCTCCTGCAGCTCATCTTTTCTCTGATGATGTGTTTACTGGCACAAGGGCGGGGCAGCCTGTCCCTCACATGACATCACAGCAATAGTAAACCACAACCATCTAATTAATTGCTGATAGACAAAATCAAGTCCAACCCATTATTTTTACTTGTTCAAGAAGCTGTTTCACATAAATAATTTTAAAAGATAATTGCAACTTTTTATCTCACAATTGTGACCCTGGATCACAAAACCAGTGTTATGTAGCACGGGTATATTTGTGGGAATAGCCAACAATACATTGTATGGGTCAAAATTATCAATTTTTCTTTTATGCCAAAAATCATTAGGATATTAAGTAAAGATCATGTTCCATGAAGATATTTTGTAAATTTCCTACCGTAAATGTATAAAACATTTATGTTTGTGAGTGACTGCATCACAATCGCGAACATAAATGGACAACTTTGAATGCGATTTTCTCAATGTTACGATTTTTATGCACCCTCAGATTCCAAATTTTCAAATAGTTGTATCTCGACCAAATATTGTCGAATATTAACAAACCATACATAAACGGAAAGCTTATTTATTCAGCTTTCATGTGATGTATAAATCTCAATTTCAAAAAAATGACCCATAAGACTGGTTTTGTCATCCAGGGTCACAATTGTGAAGTTACATCTCGCAATTCTTTATTTCTCAGAATTGCAAGATATAAACTCGCAATTCAGATTTTTTTTTGTCTTCGCAATTGCAACTTTATTTATCGCAACTCTGACTTTATAACACGCAATTTGGAGTTTATATTTTGCAGTTCTGACATCTTTCCTCAGAATTGTCAGTTATAAACTCACAATTCGGAGTTTTTTCCGCAATTGCCACTTTATATCACGCAATTCGGACTTTATTTCTCGCAACTCTGACTTTATAACACGCAATTGCGAGTTTATATCTTATAATTCTTACATCTTTTCTCAGAATTGTCAGATATGAGCTTGCAATTCTGACTTTTTTTCGCAATTGCGACTTTATATCACGCAATTCTGACATATGTCTCAGAATTGTCAGATATAAACTCACAATTGCAAGTTATAGCCTAATGTCCAATTCTAAGGGAAACAATTTTGACTTTTTTTCTCAGAATTGTGAGTTTATATCTCACAATTCTGACTTTATAACACGCAATTGCAACTTTATATCATGAAATTCTGACTTCATATCTCCAAATTGCTGGTATATAGTCAGAAATACGATATAAACTACGATATTTTATTCATCGGAAAAAAGTCAGAAATTTATTTCTCGCTATTGTGAGTTTATATCTCACAACTCTGACTTTATAACACACAATTGCAACTTTATATCACACAATTCTTCACTTTATAACACACAATTGTGACTTTATATAACGCAATACTGACTTTATAACACACAATTGCGACTTTATATCACGCAATTCTGTAATGAAAGAGATAAAAAGTCGCTATTACCTTTTTTATTTTCATTCTATAGCGCTCCATATATACATCACAATAGATTAGAGCAGTATTACAGTAACTGAACTGCTTGTTTACCCACAGCTACTCATATCTTTTGGAGCAGAAAATAGGACAGATAATAGAGGCACTGCTTGCCGATATTGTACTGAGCCTCAGTGTGAGAAAGCCTGTATTAGTAAATCCAAATGAAAGGAGGATGTGTTCACAAGAGAGATAGCAGCAGACATGAAGCTGTATCAGATGGTCTGCATATATGCAAAAATCAGGCCCCGCTGGAGATGAATTTTGATGCCTCTTTCATTAAGAATGCAGGCGATTCGCACAAGTCTCAATCTGTTTCCTCTTCATTAGTAAAACACAGACATGAGAACCAGTAGCATTTTGGGGGAACAGTTGATTGGATGGATAGAAAAACATGGATCTTTGTAAGGGAGTTGTTGTCAGGATAAAAGATTAAAGGACTGACACTGTTTCTTTTATATTACCATAATGAAATGAGTTGAATTATGATAATATGTGTAATCTCCCAACTGATTCCTCTAGGGTGTTGTGGGTGGTTGCTGGGGCTAACATATGAAATAATAGTCAGAAAAATCATTTTTTCTTATGGAACAGCCTTAATCCTTAAGACAAATTATCTGAAAAAGATTGTTTTTTCTCCCCCCATTGAAACATCAGGTTTTTATTGCTCGTATGGTGAGTATATACTTGAGGAGGGAAAAAAACACCTCAATTTTATTTAGAGACCCAACATATGGAATTTTTTGCAGATGATGATATTAATATGGACAAAAAGTCAAATTAAATTCTGATATCGAGTAATGTAAATCAATGAAATCTTGTTACAGTATTAGCAGACTACTAATCTATACCCCTAAATAATATCTTAGTAAGATAATATTAACATTCTTGGGTTTATGATCAAAGCTCTGTAATTTTATTGTGGGGGTAAAACATATATTGCAATGCAATACAATGATGATTGAGAGATGTACAAATAAATGTTCCTCATACGCCTATTTGATACTCACATTTTAACATGATTTTTCAAAAAAATTATGTATGGATAATCAAGTAAACATTAGTTGCTTCCGTCCAGTAAGTATTCATTTTAAAATATCACTAACAATATAAAAGTACTTATGTTTAATTAAAGCAATTTTTTTACCATCAGACAGAGAAGGCATGATTTTGTACAACAGGATTTTCAGCAAAGTTTTGATTATGTTAATAACTTTAGAAATTTGCATATCAAATATGATACACAGACTTTATAGGGTAATTAAAAATCAGTAATTATAAGACAACATTGGACCCCATTGACTTGCATTATGTAAATAAAACAAAACAAGCAAAAAACACGGGGACATTTCTCAAAATAACTTCTTGCAACAAAAAAAAAAAACACACAAAAAAAACATTGAGACATTTCTCAAAATATCTTGTTGCAAAAAAACAAAACAAAACAAAAAACATTGACATTTCTCAAAATAACTTCTTGCAAAAAAAACACAAAAAAAACATTGAGACATTTCTCAAAATAACTTCATGCAACAACAAAAATAACAAAACAAAAAACATTGATATTTCTCAAAATATCTTCTTGCAAAAACAAAACAACAACAAAAAAAAACATTGAGACATTTCTCAAAATATCTTGCAAAAAACAAAACAAAAACATTAAGACAACTCTCAAAATATCTTCTTGCAAAAATCAAAATAAAAAAACCTTGAGACATTTCTCAAAATTCTTACAAAAAAAACATTGAAACATATCTCAAAATATCTTCTTGCAAAAAAAACATGGAGAAATTTCTTAAAACATCCTCTTGCAAAAAACAAAACAAAACAAATAACAAAACAAAAAACAAAGCAAAAAAAACAAAAAAAAAACACAAACATCTTTCAATATATCTTCTTTTGTATTCCACTGAAGAAAGTAAATCAAACAGATTTGAAATGACAGAATAAATTAGATTTTGCATCCCAGATGTACAGTGCTGTCTTTGAACCTCACTGTATGTTTAGACACAAACATGTACTGTACACATATCCTTCACTGAAACAGGGGATTACCCCGTGAGGGGGCGAGCCCTCTGGCAACCACCCAGCGTTGCTCTGAGCAACATTGATTACACATTAACAAAGATTGGTTTGGAGAAACAGCTAACAAAGCCCTTCTACAATTAATTCTCATTGCGTGACAGGTCTAAAGGTAGCAAAGGCGTCCCAGTCAGTGTTTTCCTACAGCGAGTTAGCCTTATCCGTCAGGAATCATTTAGACAGGGCCGTCCCATGTCACTCTAGCAACACACCAGCACGCTCATGATGTCTTAGTGTGAATTACACAATAAACATCCTTAAAGGACGGGTATAGGCAATTTTCAGAGCGGTATAGGTAACATCAGCAGATGAAAGATCTGACAGACATAGGCCCTATTTTAATGATTTAAGCGCATGGTCTAAGCGCAAGTGCACATATAGGTCGTGTACGAATCCACTTTTGCTAGTTTAACAACAGGGAAAATGGTCGCATGGTCTTGTCCCTATTCTCTTAATGAGTAATGGGTGTTTTGGGCGTAACGTGCAATAAACCAATCAGAGTCTCATCTCATCTCCCATACCCTTTAATATTTGGCATGTTTGTGTGCTGCTGTTGTGTGTGCAATAAGCAGAGCGTACGCGCGTTGTGGACCCGTCTATAGGCGCATATTACTAATGCGCTCCTAACAAAAATATTGCGCCATTGACATTATCCAGGTTTCAGTTGGTCAATGGTGCAGTCTATTTCATTTGCCTCAAAATAGCAACGTGCCATTATGTGCCTGAACACACCTTGTTAGCACACACCCATGGGCGCAAATGCATAAACAACGCGCAGGACGTGAAAATGATAACTGCGTCGGGATAAACTAGCAAAAAACAAATGCGTCGGGCCTGTATAATAGGGCTCATAGAGACACAGCACAGACTTATACACATGCAAATTTTCTAAACAGACTACTTTTAAATCTTCTGGGAAGTCTCACTCTCTCTGACACCCAAGATCATTAACTGAACTTACTAAAAAAAAAAAAAAAGTCTGTCACTAATTGACTGGAGAACAGAGAAACAGGAACACAGTGTTCAAGTCACATGATGGTGCTCATCATTATCTCACAGCAGAGCATCTCAATCGGTCGTGATGTTGTGTGTGAGGACAGCCGTGGTCTGATGGTGTGAGAGGGAGTGAAAGAGCACTCTGGGGTTGGGAAGCAGGTTGTTAGTCCAGCACTTTTCCTCTGGGCCTATTCGAGCAGCCGGTCTTTCAGGCAGTCCAACATACCAACAGCTGGAGAGAACAGATGTTGCTTCTGGTGTAATGATCAGATTATTCACAGCTTTAGATGCCTGGTCCTTTTTACTGATCCAGTTTTTGGTTTAATTTTTTCGGTTTGAAGACTAATAAAGGAAACGAATGAATGAAAATGAGCTCTTTCAGTGCTGCTTAAGTTGTATATCTACATGCATTCACCTTCTTCTCATCTATCACAAAAGAAGAGGAACTATTTCTCCTATTTGATAGTGAGACGTATTAAGCAGTGCTATTTTAAAGGTGCAGTGTGTGATTTTTAGCGGCATCTAGTGGTGAGGTTACGAATTGCAACCAACAAAAGTTACAGTGGCCGACAGTAAAATATGCCATCGTCTGAGACAGCAGAGAGTAACCAGTTCAGCAATGAGGTTTCTTTACAAGGATAAATTAAGAAATGATGTTTACTTAACTATTCAGTAAAACTATATGTTATTGCGAATATTATTGTTACTTGTTCATCATTGTGTCAGTGTTTTATTCGCTGAACTAAGCTTGCTTCCTTGCACGAAGAGCAACATAGTAACGAAACGCGTTTGTCCGTTTAGGGCTACTGTAGAGACATGTCGGCGCATTTCAATGTAAGGGGACCCGTGGTGTATCTAGATAGAAACTACTCAAATATTTAATATTAAAATAGTTCACCTCTGAAAACTTATTTTTCAAGGTAGTGACGAAACATGACGACACTATGTCGACCTCCATAGAAGAGGGTGCCCGCGGTTATGGAGATATAAATGTATCATTCTTAGGTAATAAAGACATAACAGTTCATTATGTAAGGTCTTTATACACCACTGAAAACATAGTTATGGATCTTATATTGCATTTCTGTCAATAGATCCTCAGAAATATTACACAATGCACCTTTAATTTATTCATTACATGCTTTCTTAACACTGACTTTTTAACAATTAGCTAGCCTCACAAATGTCTAAAAAAACATATTGTCATGTACTGGGGAATGTCTAAAAAAACATTTAATTAGAGAACAATGGAGTGTCTTTTAAAATAACACGCTCAAGATAACTTGTTTTTACTGTATGAGTTGCAAATTATTTTCACCATTTGCAAAGGACTAATTGATCTCCATATGGACTGAATGCATTTTAAAAAGCTAAATAGTGTTTATAAAATATGATTGTTTATTCACCATGTCATTCCAAACCCGTATAATAAAACAATTTTGAAAGTTTAGAAAAAAAAAAAATATATATATATATATATTATTTTTTTACTAAACTTTCAAAATTGTTCTATTGTAGCGTTGCAAAGTTATCGGTTGACAACTTAAAAAAGTGAGGAAACCTGGGGCCTCATTTATAAAACTGTGCGTAGGATTTCTTACTAAAAGTGTATGTGCACCGAAAGCCAAAAATAGCGTAGGCTACGCAAAAAAATATTCAGACTTATAAAACAGTGTGTACGCCAGAACCTGCGCAACAGGTTTTTCCTCAAAAATTTTTTATTTCTCTTCCACGGAGGAAAGAAAGACATGGATATGTTGGATGGCATTGGGGTAAATTATTAGGAAATTTTCATTTTGAGGTGAACTAATCCTTTAAGAGATGAGTAGCCTACATACTATGTATTCAATTTACATATTAAAACTAGTGTATGAAATGGCAAATGTAAATTATATAATTGAATTATCATATCAACGTTGCACAAATGTAGTGGAAAATTTAAATTCAGAAATGCATTGTCATTTTGCATATTACATTTCAAATTGAATATTGCTACCCATATAATTTGCTTCAAGTGATAGGCTTGGTGAGTGAAATTATATTTGTATTATCTTTCTGTATATGTATAATTTTCTTTAGATTTCCAAAAAGACATTTAACTCAAGCTCACCATCGTTGTCCCCAAATTGCTCCATCTCCAAAAAGTTCGTACGCATAGGTCAGAGTTTGCGTGCAGGTGCGCAAACTTTCCTGTCAAGTTTGTTTTTACTAATCACAACTTGTGCATCAGAAGTGGCGTACGCCTCTTTCAGGCCCTGTTTTGTGCGTACACACATAACAGTTGCCTTAAAATTAAGTAAATAAACTTGACAATTCCACATAAGTTAATTTTTTCAATTAGGCATGAATTTTAATTTTAAGGAAACAGGTTCCCTCACTTTTTTAAGTTGTCAACTGATCAATTTTTACAGTATGGGTTGAGACTGTCAATTGCTTAGAAATTAAAAGTTGAGACTCATCCAAACTTACAAGACGATTAAAAGGTGATATTTTCCCTGTATTGATTTAACATGTAAACGTGCTAATTCAGTCTTCAGCTTGTCTTCATTTGGCAATGCCTCCAGCAGGTAAAGAATTCAATGTTTACATTAACACATAATAATGAGAAATTCTCAGGAAGTTCAGTAATTAGACATTTTATTCGCCCAACAACGCAACACACACTCCTAAAAACTGACCAAAAATGTATGGCTTGTCACATTCTAAAGTGCTTATTTGTTAGAGGCAGACATGCTTAAAACATAACAACACTTAAAAAAGACACGACAGCCAAAATGAGCGCAAGACTGTTTCAACTAAATATACACAGAATTAAACATTTGGTCCTTCTTGCAAGCCTTGAAGTACACACAGCAAAGAGCACAAGCATCTCCAGAAAACAATAAGAATGTAACAGTCCTCAAAAATTAGATTTAGTTGTCAATGATCCCTACCATAATCTGGCACTGTAGAAGTTCAGAAGTAAACACAGATTCAGTATTTGACTTTATGAACCTAGGAGGAAAAGTGAAACTATTCTTTTTATATTAAACTTAAAAAATGAAGTAGTCATATTGCATTGCCCTGTTTAAACATCACTTTTGGCTAAAAGTAAAAACCATTTCTATGAAATACAAATATACATTAATTTAAGTTATACAACTTTGACTTTGCATTGGATCTATCTTGGAATATGTATGGAAGCTAGTTTCCACCAGGAAATAAAATAGGTAATTGCGACGCAGTAAAAAAAGAAAGGTCCAAACTACGAGATAAAAATTGCAATAACCGTTTTTATTACGTGGTGGAAACAAGCTTCCATAAATATCACGCTAACCTCAGGCTTAAACGGACATGTGCAAATCAACGGTCAAATCATGCTTGAAATGAACCATCAACCATCATCAGAAAGAATAAAAATTAAAAAATAAAACTTTGAAGTGGACAAAGTCAACATGCTGTCTTGCACCATTAAAATGATAAACTGGAATCGAAGCATGCCATTCAAACGCCTGACAGAACGCATGCACTCCACAAGCTTAATTGGAAATATCAGAGCTGTTGTTGCGGTGTCCGTATTTGTGATGAATGAAGAGGAGCACCACGCCGAGGAAGAAGCAGATGGAGCCCACCGTTATGTAGGCGATGCCCAAGAAGGGGTTTTTCCCTCCCATCCAGGAGATGGTGCTGAGGATCATACGCTTCCGGCCCTCAAAGCTGCGGACGGGGTAGTCTGAGGGGGCGAGTGGTTGAGGAAACAATGTCAACTTAGAAGTTAGTAAAGACCCCCTGTGATGAAAATCAAATTTTGAATGTTGTTTATATGTCTATGTGGTGTTTTTAAATCAGTCAACCAACAACATTGCTATCAAAGACAGTCTCAAAAATGCAGTTTAAAACCGCCCACGTTTCCTAACGTCACAAACCTGTAACCAATCCGGTCAAAGGATTCTTCCAAATCATTTTCATGCATATTCATGGATCCGCGTATACTATATACATACCATGTATGCTTGCGCTAGTCAATTTACTGGTATTTGCGCCATTATTTACCGCCCCAAAAAAACACGTCTTTAACCACACTAATCTGCGCTGCTCTTGGTAGATGGTGTTGGTCATCATGGAAATGATCCGGCTGTGTCTGTTCTTTAATTGGAGAGTCGTGAGTAGATCAAGCGCTGAACTTTCCACTCCCATCCGGGCTTTTGTGGCATTGCGCTCAAGCTAATTTGCCCTGTTTAGTAAATCTGGCCTTGTGTGTGAGTGTTGTTAATATTTGCAGGTTAAATACTGGTTGTCACAATAAAATCATCCAGTGTGTGCAAATTTATCAATGCATTTTCTGTATATGCGATGTATGGTTTGTAAGTTGCATTTTAGAACTGAATTAATTTGTTTGAAGTTATTAATTTATTTCATTAATCAGTTTTCTTTTTTTTAACCTTTTTAATAAATAAGTTCAAACACATAAACCAGTTTGTGTTATCACTCACTATTGTTCATGGAATACCTGTGCATGCAATTTTTAAATGGTTCTTGCATTAAATATTTTAAAGGAGAACTTCGGCGCAAAATGAACCTGGGGTGTAATAACACATCGGTACCGAATCGACTGTTCTCTAGGATTTGTTTTCATGATAATCGAGTGTAAAGAGTTTTATCTCTAAAAACTGTTTAGCTTATAACGCTAGGATAGGGGCATATAATAAGTAAAAAGAGATCGCTAGTTAATACCACTAACAAGGCTCAAAATAGCCCCACACTAACACGGTAGCATAATGAGGGTCTCTACATACAAACCGAAGCATTGAGAACTTTGTAAGTGTACAGACAGTTTAATAATAATATACTTTATAAAGACAGTACCATCGCGTATACAGGCAGGAGCCATCTTTGGGAAACAGCCTCGAGCAGTCGAACCACTAACGCGTGCTAAGTGAGCTGAACTGTGAGATTCCAAGTCACAGTTCAGCTCGTAGCACGGCGTTCGTGGTTCGACTGGTCGAGACTGTTTTCCAAAGATGGCTCCGGGATGGTACTGTCTTTATAAAGTATATTATCATTAAACTGTCTGTACACTTACAAAGTTCTCAATGCTTCGGTTTGTATGTAGAGACCCTCATTTAGCTAGCGTGTTAGTGTGGGGCTATTTTGAGCCTTGTTAGTGGTATTAACTAGAGATTTCTTTTTAGTTTTTAGAGATAAAACTCTTTACACTCCATTTTCATTTAAACAAATCCCAGAAAACAGTAGACTCGGTACCGATGTTTTATTACACCCCAGGTTAATTTTGCGCCAGAGTTCTCCTTTAATAAGTAGTTAACAATAGCAGTTATGATTCCACATACGGCAAAAATTGTAAAAAAAAAAAAAAAAAAAAAAAAAAGTAGCGATTTCTGAGCAAATATACATTATCATTTAAAAGTTTGGGGTCAGGAAGATGTTTTTGGAAGAAGTCTCTTCTGCTCACCAAGGCTGCATTTATTTGATCAAAAACACAGTAAAACAGTAATGTTGTGAAATATTACAATGTACAGTAACTGTTTTCTATTTGAATATATTTTAAAATATAATTTATTCCTGTGATCAAAGCTGTATTTTCAGCAGCATTACTCCATTCTTCAGTGTCACATGATTCTTCAGAAATCATAATATTGAATCTATCTAACCCCAAACTTTTGAACGGTAGTGTATACTTACCAAAGTCAAAGACCGATAGTGAAAATGCTTAATTTTAATTGAAACTAATCATTTTAATTACAAATAATATGTTTAGCCTAGCATTTTGAATCAAAAGCTATCGGAGTATTGTTTGATATTGTTGATTGAGCAGAATCGGAAATATTTCTTGTTCATTTTACTGTACATACTCCTCACACAAACTGTTAACTATCGCTCTCTGCAGAGCTTCGCGTTTTAAAGTTAAGCAATGCAAGGATACTGTAGGTGACTTCCAGGGTGTAGTTTCCTCTGGGCAGTGTGGGTGTCGTGTTGTTCTTCTTCTGAATGATGCGGTAGAGCTTTCTGAAGGTGGGGAGGGCAGCCGTTCGCATCCATACAATGAAATCCTCATTTATGAAGCCGTTGTTTTCTGAGTCAGTGTCTAGCTCATAAACAGGCTTGCGCCAGTTGACCGGCTTCGCTGTGTCTGGAAGATGAGGTGAGTTTTAGTTTGAGAAATGGACAAAACAATGCCAATTCATCACAGTATACATGTAAGTCTATATAAAGAATTATACCTTTAAAAACAGTGGTAAGGATATTGCCAGCAGGATTTCTGAACTTCACATGTTTATCCGTCCACCATGCGATCCCTTTTTTGATCAGTGGAATTTGGTTTTTTGTTCCATTGGGATCAATGTAAAACAAGTCCAATGTGTCTGAAGCAAATAGTGAAAGAAAAAATCGATATTAAAACTCTTGAGGAAATAGTCTTGCACGATGGCAGGTATTCAGACCCAGGTCTTACCATTAAACATGCTGTTAGCAATGGCTCCACACGGGGCTATTGGCTTTTCATTAACGCGGTACGGCTCACATTCTTTGCTTGGATCCTGAAATGTAAAGATACGCTTTGAGCTTCATATATTTTTATTCAGGAAGCAGTAGACTTGTTGTAACAGGTGACAGCTGTTCCAATGTCACTCAGTTTAAAGTTCATTAAAAGAGACAAGGTCTTTGAAAGGTTGGTGATTGACAGGGCTATAATAGGTGTGGAGATGTTTTAAACCCATGATGCCAAACCCTGCTCTCATGCAGCACTTGGTGACAGTGTTGACATCTGTTAGCGCTGACGAAGTATACTATGCTGTCAAACACGTCAAACAGCTGAGCTCAAAATTAGGCGATTTATTTAGTTTCTATTTGCTTCGTCATTAAAACTAGGGCTGTCTATATATATATATATATATATATATATATATATATATATATATATATATATAAAGATTCTCTGTCTGTCTTTCAGGGCTATTTAAAGACTGATAGACACACACATAGATAGAGGTGTTGGCAGGCATATACAGAATGTAGACTAGTCAACCAAAATACATTTTACTGCCCCTGCATGTCTGTGACAGAAAGTACCCAGTCAAATGTGAAGCGGGCAGTTTGCACCATTGCTCAGTATAAGTAGATACAGATAGATAGATAGATAGATAGATAGATAGATAGATAGATAGATAGATAGATAGATAGATAGATAGATAGATAGATAGATAGATGTCGATAAATGCTGCCTCCACAGGAAGCATTTGGAAGTAGCAAGGCAACAGGGCAAGTCCAAATCCAGTGATCATGTCACATCCTTTCTACTGAGATCCCTTCATCTTATTGATTTTTGTAGGCAGCAGCATAGATGTATCCTTCTCTGCCTATTATATCCCACAATCCTGTGCGTTCAGTTCCATAAAGTGTCATCTGAAAGTTGTGTTTAGTGGTCAGTTTGAGTGTAAAAGTAAATTTTCGGGCTAACTTTTCCTCTTTTGATATCATTTCTAGTGAGAACTTAGCATCGTAGTAATTAAATATTTGCTATCACCAAAGCTCTACGCTGCCAGTCTGTCCGAAATCAGTTTCGTAAGATACCTTCATGCAGGCAGATTGATAGATAATCATACAGATGATAGATAATCAGACAGATAGATGTGCAATACCTTAAGTGAGTTAAGGTCTCCATTGAGTTGGCTGTCATCTCTGGACTTCACATATCGTCTATGGTTTTGGTAGAAATTTGAGAGGCCATAGTACATGAAGACGTTACTCTGAGGACAGAAAGTTAGAGTCGTGAACTGGCATTGCTGTGAAAGGTCATCAACTAACCCACCAGTAAAACATCATCTATATATAACATCTTCTGTCTGACTATGAATAACTAAACTGAGAACCGTTGGATTTAAAATGCAAGTCAGATGTTATCAGTCAGGAAAAACCAGGCCTTTCGTTTCCTCATAGTACAGCTAAAAGTGATTGATGAAACTACTAACAAAAAGTACTATCATATTTCTACATAATGAACAATACCATGTAACAATGAATATGATAATAATTTAATACCTATCAAAGTGTGAGACACCTCCAATTTATTAGCCGCAATAAGTAAATAGCTAAAAGAATAACAGTGTAGTAAACGGTTTAACTATTTGCACTACAAACCAAAGTTTTTATGATTTCTATAATAAATTAAATGGTAATAAATAACAGTTTGCAATATCAAGTAGCATAACAAACTGTTTTTATGCAGCTAAAAAACACTGGAAGCAGCTGACACCAGAAACCTTCTACACACAAGTTAAAAATAGCCAAGCTTGAATATGCAAAAGCTCAAATTATGTGAGACATGAGAGGTATAATATGGCAGAAAGCTTCAGAACACATGGAATATAGTGCACAAATCATCATCAGGGTGGGAAATTAGCACCCGCCACCAGCCAATGGCTGGTACTTTTTCAAAGTGGCGGGTGACTTTTCCTTGTATACCAGCCACAGTGGCGGGTGAATTGTAAAAGATATATTTATTGGTTACTATTTAAAACATTCCTTGTAACGGATTGGACATCTTTTGTCAAAGAATGCTGTTGCTAAGTAAAAATAATGCACTTTTGTCGAGTAACTAATTTGATTGGTTTTCAGCACTGAACGTACCGTGACACATAGGCTATAGCTGAGCTGAGGTACAGATGAAAGGAAAATTAAAAAAATGTGGCAACATATACCCGGTGTTAAGAGGCCCGCCGCGGAGTCAGCAGTATATGAATGTACAACCTGTTGAGGGCGAAGTAAATAAAAAGTGAAGGTACTTTTCGAACAAGTGGCGCATTGATGACGAAGGGAAAACGAGGGAATGGTTAGCCTACCTTCCCGTCGAACAGTTCATGCACTGTACTTACTGTCGAACCTATGTGTCGTCCGAAAATGCAAACAATTTGTTCTTTAGAGGAACAACTAACCTTAAAATAGAGTCAATAATGAATATGACCAATTCTATTCAGAAACGTCCATGCGATCGGCAAAAAGGGCAGGCCTTTTCGGGACTACGTTTGGATGTGCAAGTAAATTAATAACTTGAAGTTGTGTTTTGTGATGGCTAGATAGCTATCGTTTTTTTAGTTTAGCGATAGTTTTAGCAGCCGCGAGGATAGGAGCCGATACCGTGTCAGTTAAACTTTTCATCTCCAATCCTATCTGTATTTGTGAGAAGTGGTGCTGTCCTGAGTTGAAAGATAGCCTACTTTACGGCTTTATTATCGAGTTAACCCTCTGGGGTCGAAAAATGCGCTGGCGCGTTTTGCTGGATTTTTTTCAAATAGCAGCAAAATACATTTAAATACTCCATCATTTATGGTCATACAGACTTAACTAATATTAAAAAATAAACTGTAAAATAACCATGCATAAAATTCTCTCAAAAATACAAACATGTACATACATGTTGCTTACATATTATGGTAGCCCTGTTTGTGCTAATAGTGCTTTTTTTTTTTTTTTTAAAGGGCCTGCGCCCGTGAGCATCCACGGAGGAAAACATAAATTAGCTCCTGAGTGCAGCATAACTCATATTGTTAAATGGATAAAACGAATTACATATTTGTAATGGACGTCAATGTTATCAAAGACACAGTTCTCATTCATAAATTTGAATTCCAGAAAAAGTGGCTGGTAAAAAATACAAGTGGCTGGTAAAATTGGGCAAAAAAGTTAATTTCCCACCCTGATCATCATGTGTATGTTTGTCCTTAACACTTCGACATTAAATGCAAATGGCCACTAAAAAGTTTTCTTTTATGGAAAAAAACTGAGCATGGGCCCTTCTTCAACTATAATGCACGTTTATGTCCCAGCCAGGGTTTGGTTTAAGAGCTATTTTCAAATTGTCAGGTACTTTTTACACCTCTGGATTTTTCTGACTGTTGTTTCATATGTCAGGCTTTAAAGGGTTAAGTCACGTGGAGTTGGAGTAACATTGAGAGTGTTTATTTTGGCTAAACCATCCCTTGAAAAGGAATGCCGAATAATGGGCAGGTCATAAACACTCACTCACCTCGAAAGGCTGGTCGAGAGAGAAGGACAGGACACATTTGCATGGAGTCGTGCTGTTCCAGCTGAAGCTTTGAGAGCAGTTAAAACACGGGCTGGAAATGTCAGTTCCGGTATATTCAATCTGTAAACCAGAGAAACATGCTTAACACGCGATTACATAGACCTCATGACGTCCGAGTGAACAGTAGACGTTTATTAGCTGTGTGTTTGTTAGTAAAATTACACTAAACACACTGCAACAGGCTCAAACCTCGATCTCTCTGATGTTGTTGGACGTCACGAAGAGGCCGATTCCTATGGGAATGAAGATGAGGCCGATGACGAAGAATGCGGGCAACACGGTCCCCGCGGTCAAGATGGGCTGCCAGGCCGGCAAGCGCTGCTGTTTGAAGGCAGTGTTGTCGGGCTTTCTGGTCCGGATGGCGGTTCCGCCGAGCCCCGCGGATCCGGAGAGATGACCGTCTTCCTCTTTCGGGTTGTAGCTGGACGCCATAATAGCCGTAATTACCAGCTCACAGCTCCAGTATTTGTGTTAAAACACACGATTCCTCGATTATAGACACGTAATTATTATAAAAGTGTTTTATCTGTCCGCTGCAGTGGATTATTTTCACTGCGGCCTTCTCTCCAGGTTGAATGGGAAACTAAGTTGCTTAGTTTGTTTGAGGCGGGGCTACAGGAAGTGTCAGCTTGTGTGATTCGCGAATCATGTATATGATCCGGTAGATTTGATTCAGTTGAACTTATTTGCGAATCAGTTGATTTGAATCACTGAGCTGTAATTAGTGTCAGAGGGTGTTTCTCAAAACCAAGAATGCAAAGAACGGACTTGTGTTCTTGGGGAGAACGCTCTTGTTAGTTGTTCTTGGAAGAATGAACTTGCAAGGTGACGAGCACACAGAACGCTGCTGACAGTTTGAGACGATGTGTTCTTGCGGGTATCGCGCAATACCCTCATACAGAACTCAAACATTTACGACTCGCCATACATTTTCGTAAAAATGCCAATATCTGAAATCTTCACAGTTGATTTCTCGCATCCAATGTTCTCAGAAGTGAATTGAGTGATGAAATAGCATACGAAATTGTATATTTTAGGCATCAAACGAAATATGCTACAACTCTGCCTCTTTTCGTCAACAATAAAACGAAATATTTTAGAAAACACCACTGCCTCTTTTCATAAAAAAAAAAAAAAAAACTTAAACATATTAGCCTAAATGGCCACACAATTGTGGTTCAGGCAACGTGTACATTAATTATCTTCACTGCATATTTATAACAACATGAAATATTAAAACACAACCCTGCTTCTTTTTTTATTTTATTTTAAAAATATGAAACATTCTTGATTTGTATTGCCATTTGTCAAAGAGAGACAGGGTTGTGTCATTTTGATTTTACATATAGTGAAGAGAATGTTAAAATAAATATAAAAATATATATCTATTTTAAAGTATATAAAATAAAAAAACAACCCTGTCTCTTTTTGTTAAATGTAATTTTTACTGATCAATAATATCCAGTATAAAGGTATAAGAAGCTAACTTACAATGAGAAATTAAGCAAACAATTAGGCTACAAAGTTAAATAGCCTAAATATATAAAGTTATGAAACTTCACTTTGCCCTCAGCCAAAACGATTTGCCATGGAACAAATATAGATTAATGAGTGTGAGACCAAAGATCGACACGACGAATATCCGTCATGTTTAGAGACACCAGAGCCAGCGGCACACGTCAGACGCACTAGCCGAGGCAAAGCTGTTCCAGTCGGGGTTGATGGGCGTTGAACACCCGGTGATCACCTGGATCTCACAACTCCGAAAGCGTCAGATACATTTTTCAAATAGGCGCTATCTTTATAAATAAACCACAGATTTGAGCTTTAAACAACTACATTCTCGCCTGAAACACTCTTAAAATTACATTTCGTGACACAATAACAGTAGTATTTTGATATTACGCGGGTTTTCTCCTCTGCTATTGACGCTTGCTGGTTGGTGCGAGATGCATTCTGGGATACCTGGCTGTCTCAAGTCTGCACAAGTCACCTCTCGATGCATCCTCGGTAAACGGGGCGGATCAAGAACACATCCGGGGATTTGAACTGGACTTGGCTAGATGTGAACTTTGAATTGGGACAGTACTTGGGCAGCGACTGATGACGTTTCACAAGTCCACAAGAACACAAGTACAGACAAGAACGCATATTGAGAAACGGCCAGAGTTTTGTTATGCTTTCTGTACACCTAAAGAATTTGAAAAGATTTAGAAAAGACTTTATAAGATTATCAGCTCACATCTAAAGACTTTGGTTCACAGTTTTTAGTCTCAGACTAAAGACTTGCGATAATATCAAACATGTTTGATATGAAAGACTGGCATAAATCGGGTCGCCGACTGCAGATTATCACCTCACATTTAACGATCGAGACGACGGGAGCGCGCCGAGACTCCAGTAAGATTCCTAAAGACTGCCGGTCTTTAGTCTGGGACTGTGAAAATCTTTTGGTGTAGGCCTACACCCGGCATTAGTTGGAATTAAACAGTTTTTACAGTCCTGATGAGCGTGATGATTCAAAGGAATTGGTGAATCAGTTTTTTTAAAATGGTTTACTGAACCGAACCAATTTGTTCAAATGAATCAGACATCTGTCAGGCGTTATACCACATGACACAGAAACGTTAGAAGCGCATTAAAAAGAAATATTATTAGAATTGTATATATATATATATATATATATATACTTTTATTACGAACCAATTGTTACATATCTGCCTTTATTATTATTGTTTTGTTTAAAAAAAGATGGTCAAAACACTGTTTTAGAAAATCGAAATATATTTAGAACTAAGAAATGCAGCGGGCTCTGTACAAATGTAAAGCAAATATTCCGATTTTTTTAAAGTGTTGACTAATGGTCGATATGGCATTATTCTGTGGCGTAATAAATCTCTTTTCACCTTCATGCAATGTTCACAACCACCTGTGTTTCTTTCTTTCTCTCTTAAATACACATTTTATTAAATGTATAATATGTTTTATAATTTTATATCAGAAATTCTGCACATCATTTTCACGCAAGCATTTAGATAGGCTATTCCTCTCTAAATCCCCCTATTGTGTAACAGTTATGTGTGGAATTTCTATAAATTATATAAATATGCAAATATGATCATCTTATAACAAGGCCACATAGATTAGATAAGCAAACAATCAGTTCTAATAATCAATGTGTTGGATGCAGGAGAAATTGGCAGCAATAAAGATCGACTTTGACAAGAGCCAAATTGTTATGGCAAGGCGACTGAGTCAGAGTATCTCTGAAACGGCTAGGCTTGTGTGTTGATTCCAGTCAGCAGTATTGAGAATTTACCAACAGTGGTCCAAGGAGGGACAAACAACAAACCGGCAACAGGGTGTTGGGTGCCCAAGGCTCATTGATGCATGAGGGCAATGAATGCTATCCCGTCTGGTCCGAGCAAACAGAAGGTCAACTGTGGAACAAGTCACATACAATTTTAATGATGGTTAATGGGAGGAATGTGTCACTCCACACAGTGATTCACACTCTGCTGCATATGGGGCTGCGTAGTTGCAGACCAATCAGAGTGCCTATGTTGACCCCTGTTCGGCACCTATAATAGGCACATGAGCTTCAGAATTGAATGTGTCTGAAGTCCAGCCATCCATTCACGTGGATGTAAATTTGACTCGTGCCACCTACCTAAACATTGTTGCAGACCAGGTACAACCCTTCATGAAAGTGATGTTCCCTGGTGGAAGTGGCCTGTTTCAGCAGGATAATATACTCCGACACACTGTTCACATTGTTTAGGAATGGTTTGGGGAATATGATGTAGAGCTCAAGGTGTTGACCAAGCCTCCAAATTCCCCAGATCTCAATCCAATTGAGAATCTGTGGGATTCAGTTTGATCCATGGCTCCACCTCACAACCCACAAGACTTGAGGATCTGCTACTAATGTCTTGGTGACAGATACACTACAGGACACCTTCAGTGGTTTTGTAGAGTCCATGCCTCTGCGGGTCGGCGCTGTTTTAGAAGCACGCAGAGGACCAACAGCATATTAGGCAGGTGGTCAAAATATTTTGGCTCATTGGGGTAGGCTATATATTCAAATATTATATATAATACTAAAATATACATTTTTAAATAAAATTAACTATTTGTCATTTTCTGTGGGCTATGTGGTTCAATTCACAGTCAGCATTTAGAAGGTGCACCATTTGAACCACAAGATGGAGCAGGAGACCAAAGCAACGACTTTAAAGCAGGAACAGGTTCTCTCAATAACAGGAGTGGGGACTAAACTTGCAGTATTTTTATCAAAGCTGTTTTTATGCCAAACTTTTTTTCCATTCAAAGTTCCAAGTTCCTTATCATGCAGGTTCAGATCTCCAGACTTGCGCGCCTTAAAAATCCCTCTATTTTTCAAGGTCTTACATGCTCTTTTATAGTTTGTCAGCCTATCATTTCTGCTCACAACTCTGATTCTTTTTATCCAATAACTTCTTCTTCTCTGACTTTGTGATTTCTTTATCTTTGTCCTCCACTCTCTTTTCACAACTTGCTTTTGCTTACTTCATCCCTAAGGTCCCTTTTTTCTTCTGAACTTCACTTTTGTTGTTCTTTGATTGCTCAGTCCAAAAAGTTGGCCAACTTTTATACACTGTCAGCTCTGCCCATTCCTGAACTGCCGTACTAGCAGTCAGCTCCTCACATTACTGAGCAAACTTGGCTGGGATTTATCTAGTGTGCTCCCCTCCAACCTTTTGGGTCATTTAGCTGTCTTGTTCAGCTTTGCTGTTGACAGTCTCAAGACACTGCTTTCCCGAAATCCTAGGACAGTGTAATTTTTTTGTGTGTGTGAAACTGACACTTATTCACCAACATCAATGCAAATGATTCCAGCTATATCATCTCCTTTCTATTCTCCTTATAAATGATTTATCCATGTATATAATTATTTATAAAAAAATATATATCTTTAATCAAAGTAAGTTCCTGTGACCATCACAATGGGGAAGGAAAGACTATCGAAAGCAACTTCCATTTCATGCCTGCTTTAAATGAAGGCCTATATCGTATTGATCGCCTATGCAGTTTAAGGGTTAAAAAAAAGATTTTCAGAATGCTGAATAAGCTAGATGCTAAAATAATCTCTTTTAGTTCCCATGTGGAAAATCCTGTTTGGTTCCCTGGTGGTGTATCTTTCAGTGAAGTATCTTATGGCTGCCGCAAGGGTGTTTAGCCTAAGCTGAAAATTCAGTGTGAGTGTAAAATTACATTATGTAAAAATTATGCTGTTGTTTTGATATTTTGAGAAATTGGACACACTGTGTTAATGTTTATGAGTTGAATAAAAAGAAGAGGATTCCTTATCGGATATGTCCTTCAAAATGAGTCAAAAAAGGCAGTCCCTCGGTCTTATAAGAATCGACTCTTAATGTTTTTACATTTCGTTAATATTACTAAATTATTGCAAGTAAAGGTATCTTGACCAGGCACATATTTCAAGGCAGCACTGTATTAATATTCCTCATAATTTTTTTTCTTCTCGAGCTGCTTAATGTACATACTCTATTCAAACTTTATGGTGTTTCGTTCCTGAATGAATCAGTGCTTGAACAAATCAGTTGAATGAATGATTAATTGACTCATTCATAAATACAGTCAGTCACCACCTTCTGGCGTAACATGTAACCTGCAGAAAGTCAAAGGCTGCATCCGAAAATGCAGTCTCCGAGTAGGTATTTCTTTTGATTAAGTCCAATTTTTGTAACAGTTAAAAAAGTATGTTCTATAAGAATGTGTTTAGTATGAATGTTAGTCAGTTGCGTCGCTTCAATCCTCTCCCGTGGCCTTGTGGGAAGTAAAGTGTCCATCAAATGCACACTTGAGTTTGGAATCTCACAACTGTACTAAACATTTTTTTATCTTATACAAAATATATATTTTACAAAATAATTGTTACTCTAAAATTGCTAGAAAATCAAAGCCATATGTCTAGCCAAGTTGATATCGCAAAAATGTAAGTTCCCATGAGTTTTTGTTTAGGCGCTTTACCAAAAATAGCCATCCATTTTCACCCACATTCCATTGATTTATTTTTTTGATGCGTTCTCCTGTAACAAATTAATACATTTCTGTCACAATATCAGTTCTATCACAAAACAGCTGCCACATATGGAACCATGAGTCTCAGACAGACGAAATGCGTCTTGTCAGAATTAGAAAACTTTGATAGAAATTTGATAGTTAAAATACATTTTGTAATATGAAACCTGACACCACCAACTTGGAGGAGGAGTCCGCTAAGAGGTTTTAAAGAACCATTTCATGTTAATGCAATGTCTAATTTCAAAACGGTTTTCACAGGAGGAATTTTGAGCTTTTAAGCTTTTGAATGATACCTAGTTTAAAGCTCATCAAGATCCTGTCTTTACAGTGTTTTGCAGGCTCACAGGAACAAATCATTTATAATCATAGTGACCGCTGAAATCTTTTTTATGGATACATGCAACGAAAGGCAAAGGAGCTAGTTAGGTCTTGAGAGTGGTCTGAAGTTACTCACCTGGTTCAGAGAAGGGAACTGAAGATGACTTTTCCAAACGAGTCTGAAATCTTGCACGCCTCTGCAGAGCTGCAGTGAAGCATGCAAAACAATCCAGCATGGAAACACTGTCTTTTCCTCACAACTTTTCTGCTTTCTCAGCAGGAGATATTGAAATTCTAAACCACCATGATTAATCAACCGCTTGTAGCTGGAGACACCATAAGCTGCTTGGCCAAGAGAGACACAAACAGACAGCAAGGGGCCTGGATGCTGTCAGGGCCTGAAAGAAGTATGCTAATAAAACAAGAACTGTTGGTGAGAAGCTATTCAATCAATGATTTCCACTGACTCTTGAAAAAAGAGGAACAGAAAAGCAAATATGTAAACCTAAATACTGGTGGTGGTACATGGAAACTTCAGCTCAATCTCCCCTTAATGATTCAGGTGCCAGTAACACCAGTATTATGTTTGGTACTACAATTTCTCTATTATGTACATGATGCATAATGCACGATTCCAACATTTGGTCGAATTTCAGATAATGTCTTTAAGAATGAGGCTCAAGGTCATAGCTGGGGAATCTTTAAAGGATCATCTTTAAAGCTGGAAATGGAACTTAAAGACAAATGATAGAGTGAGTAACAAGATTGTTAGATCCAGGAGGATAAGGATCAATCTGTCGTGGAGGATTTGGGTGGACACCAGCAGATCCATCTTAGCCTTTTCAGGGGGAATTACACGAATTTCAAATACCGTTTTTGCGTCCTAGAAGGGCACTGCAGAAAGGGAAACACTACTTAAATGGTCAATAAAAGTGAGCAATTAAATCACCTCATGAAGATCCTATAAGACTGTTAGCAAAGTGTAAAAAGATTGGGATTGCCTAAACCAAAATTATTAAAAATTCATTAAAATAAAACAGTCTGGAGAAAAAATTACCTACCGGACCCTCACAATATTTTAGCAATTATGTCTGTATTATTTTATGTTGATAGTTTTCAACCAACAGCAGCGGTGCCCGATTTGTGAATGTATCACTCCATTAATTCGAGTCCGATCAATCTGTGACAGCTGCCGTTGAGTGGCAGTAACAATTGTACTGGACTTTTTTAAAAGTTATATTAAACTGTCTGAAAGGGTTCTTATAGCCTACTGTCTAAATATGTTCGCTATGGTCCATTTCTGTATATAATAAAGGGGATAAACTATATATAATCACATCTATATAGATATAAGTCAACATTTTAACTGCTTTAAAGTTGTTGTTTTTTACATGTATCATTGGATATTTTAGTCAGCTTCTGTAATTTGGGAATTTCCCTAAAAAAATCCTGTCATCACTGGTGCGCAATGAATTCTGGGGTAGGCAAGGTGAAGGATCCATCTGTTGTATCCTTCATTGCACGGGAAACGAAGGACGCTCTGAAGCATCCGGCCTTCGAAGGATGAAGCCTCTGAATTGGGACGCAGCTGGTTAAATGGGAAACTTTGTAAATCGGATCGAGATTAATGAATCATTCAGACAGAGCTCACAATCGTAATAGTGGATTCTCGACTACTTCACAACACAAGAACAAAATGAGCACCCGGGATTAAATCAATATTTACCTAATCAATTGCAATCAACATTTTATCCGGTGAAGATTTTCATTGTCATCACGTTTACATTTTTCTGACCAACATCGGACGAATCATTCTTTTGAGTCGGTTCTTTTCCAGAAATTGGTCAAGTGGGTAAACAAAACGGTTAACGGTTCTCAATTCATGAATCATTTGTACAGAGCTTGCAAAATGTTCTATCATTTGACAACGACGAATGACAAGGGTAATGACAGTATTCTGACTGACTCTAACAACATCGGATGAATTACTCTTTTGAGTCGGTTCTTTTTCATGAGGGAAGTGGGCTCAAATGTTCTGAATCGGTTCGCGATTTAGAATCGTTCTGACAGCTCACTCACACACTGAATTAAATGGTTTGGTTTCTCGGTCCATAAATGTGGCACATTAGAAAACAGATAGGATTAACAAAAAAGTGCCAGATGAAGTTGACATTTAGCTAGGCTACTTCAACAGAAACAACATGCAAAAGCGCCCTATCGTTTGTCAGCGTTAAAGAAGATTTACATATAGGCCTACGTGCATCATCTGAACGACTCTGCTGCAGGTAATGGCCAAAAGTTCGTCGAAACAAAAATAGTTTCACAAAACACAGTACCATGGCACCATGTTTCTTTTGGATGTTCTTCCATCTAATGCCATCACTTTACTCGAGTAATGAAAAAGGCTAGTAGGCCTAATGCCTCTGAAATGTGTATATTCTTTATGAGACACACTCTTTTTTGTTTTTGAATATTATTAGGCCTATATTTCTTTGGAAGTGTGTGTACTTCACTTAATGTATGCTAATATATGCTACTTGTTCATGTTTTTTTCTGTTTATGGCTATGCTTATTTATGAATCCCAGCACGAACTTTGCATATATTTCATAATCATAAATAAGGGCAGTTTTTTTATATTCGTTTTTATTTATTTATTTTATTTATTTATGTTTGCTTGCTTGTTTCAAAAAGCACATTTTAAAACCTTTAATTGCTTTTGAATACCCAAAGCCTATTTTTTTATTATTATTATTTAAGACCATTAAAGAGTCACCTGAATCTGCTAGTTAGAAAAGCGGCATATAAAAGATACAGACAGAGAGAGATTCCCTGAGGAGATCAAGAGGTTAAAAACAAGTTGTTTAAAGGGTTAGTTCACCCAAAAATGAAAATTCTGTCAGTATTTACTCACCCTCATGTTGTTCCAACCCCGTAAGACCTTCGTTCATCTTCGGAACACGAATTAAGATATTTTTGATGAAATCTTCTTCTTCTTCTTATATCCCTAGCTGGCGCTTGGTCTGGATTGGCTCCTAAGCCCATACGCTGCTGTGGGTGCCAATGGTTGTCGAATCTCATTCACGAGACGTTTCCATGCGGGACGATCCAAGGCAGTCGTTCTAGCGTCGTCGATATTTAATCTGCGATTTCTGATGTCCTCCTCAACCTGTTTGAGCCACGTTTTCTTTGGTGCCGTTCGCTGGATTCTCCACTGGGAGGGTTGGTTACGCCAGAGGAGTTGGTGTGGTAGACGGCTCCAACTCATTCTGCAAACATGGCCAAACCATCGCAATCGTCGTCTTTGGATATGTTCCTCGATCAATGGTTGTTGGCATCTGCGCCAGATGTCCTCATTTCGAAGGCGATCTCGAAGTGATGCTCGCAAGATCTGGCGCAGGCATCGCATTTGGAAAGCTTCGAGTTTGTTGAGGTCCGCCTTCAGCACCGTCCACGTTTCAGATCCGTAGAGTAGAATCGTCAGGAGTAGCGTCCGAATTGGCGAATTTTGGTAGGGATGGAAATATTGGTTCGCTTCCACAGACACCACTTTAGTGAGGCGAATGCTGCGGTTGCTTGGCCAATTCGACTGTGGATGTCCGCCGTAGACGCAACTTTCTTCTCTTCAATCAGTAACCCCAGGAGAGCTGGAAAACTTATCGATAGGCTTCAAAAGGATTGAAACTTGCCGGCCTCGAAAAGTTATGAAAGACATCGTTAAAATAGTCCAAGTGACTACAGTGGCTCAATCTTAAATTTATCAGGCGACGAGAATACTTTTTGTGCGCAAAAACAAACAAAAATAACGACTTTATTTCAACTATACATTTCCTTCTCTGTTGGCCTCTAGTCAGTTAACTTAGTGTAATAGCGTAGTAATACGTCACACGTAGGCTCAATATTGGCCCACGCTGGTCATGTGGGTGATGCGTGATGACGTACAACAACAGAAGCTCTACGCTTTTACACTAGTGAACTGACTCGAGGCCCACAGAGAAGGAAATTAAAAGTTGAAATAAAGTCGTTATTTATTTATTTTTTGCGCACAAAACGTATTCTCGTCGTTTGATAAACTTAAGATTGAGCCACTGTAGTCACTTGCACTATTTTAACGATGTCTGTAATAACTTTTCGGGGCCTGCAAGTTCAATCCCTCAAGTAGCCTATGGAGTAGTGATCCAGCTCTCTGATTTCATCAAAAATATCTTAATTCGTGTTCCGAAGATAAACAAAGGTCTTACAGGGTTGGAACAACATGAGGGTGAGTAATTACTGACAGAATTTTCATTTTTGGGTGAACTAACCCTTTAAAGTCACCATGAGATCAAAATGGACGATTCTTATTCTAAATGGTTGTGTGACTCTCATGAAAAGATTTTAAATGAAGACCAGATCTAGTTTTAGAATTTTAATCTAAGATACAGTTTAAAAACCTATTTTATACATTACGTTTAAATCTCTTTCTCGCCATGAATATAGCCGGGGTAGCTGGCATGGCTATTTATTAAACTATGAAAAAAACATAATCTGTCACTCACATGAGATCGCAGCAACAGCAAACCATCCAATCAATTCCAATGGACAAAATAAACCCAATACACCTGATTATACACAATGAAAAGAAAAGACTAACTCAACTTCCTTTTCATGCCGACCAATCAAGGGACGAAAGCTGATGGCATTACATGTGAAACTGAAGATTTGTTTTGACCTTATGAGTGAAAGACACAAAGGCCAAATGTGACAGCAGGCAATGACAAGCCTCTGCAAATTAATATACCACACAAACTGTCATATGAACGACCACAGCAATCTGATGGTGCGCCGGTCTCAGTATGCCTCCCCTGAGATCCATCTGCCCGCGTTGCTCCGTAAGGTCACTCCGGTGGGCGTCTGCACCCACTCTTTTCGGCTACACGGCCAAGCAGATGGCCTCACAGCGTAAAGGGTTTCTATGTCTTAGGATTCGCTGGGAAAACGATGAGTCAGCCAGGATGTGGCATGCCTTCAAAAATATCCCAGTCTGCCAGTGTCCTTGCCACCCTGATCAGCCATCCACATGATGACGGACTTCCACGATGTGCCATCTTTCATTAACCTCCCTGTGAGTGATGGATTAACCCTGAGGGCAGAGACAGAGTCATAGATTATAGAGAACGTGTTTGCCTTCTCTCAGCCTCACCTGGTTTATAGCGGATGAGACTGAGCTGCTTTAACTGCTATAGCACTCTTGTCTTAGACCAGTTTTCTAGAGGACAGTTTTTGGACTTCTTGATGTAATGTTTTTGCTCAAGCTTAGCTGAGGTGAGATTACAGTTTGTGCAAGGGGAGCTGATATTAAAGTTGGCATGAAATAGAACTTGGAACAAGAAAAAATGTAGGACTTAGGAATTAACCCGCCCTCGCTTTAATAAACATGTCATAGAAGAGAAGGCTGCATCCGAAATTGCATACTTCCCAACTATATAGCATGTGAAAAAAAGTATGTGACAAAAGAAGTATGTCAGAATTCACAGTACTCATAAAAGAGTAGGCAAAAAGTACCCAGATGATCTACTACTTCCGGTGAGATTCTGAAGTGTGCATACGATGGACATTTTACTATCCATTTGGGATTTGTGAATGACAGTAAAGCAACACAACTGACGCTGGTAGGTCACATGAGAATGGTGAATGTACGTCCAGATTATATTCATACTACACACTTTAATACGATATGGAACGTAATTTTTAGCAGTCGTGAAGTAAATACTTGTTCAAATTAAGTACCTACTCAAGAGAGTATGCGATTTCGGACGCAGCCAATATGTCACTGGAAGTTGTTTTGATTAAAGATTATAAGAGCACATGAATTATGATGCAATGACATTAAAAAAAAAACATAAAAATGCAATGATGTACATGGATAAATCAGTTATAATAAATACTGCAAAATTCCATAAAAAAAAAGAATTGTCTATTTTGATTTAATGGTGACTTTAAAATAAAAAACCTGAATAAATAGTAATAAATAATAATCAAAAGTTTTCCCATGCTAGAAATGAATTTAAATAAACTATCTTTAAAATCCTAATGTGTAATTTCTCTGCACTTTTCAAACAGGTCTTCGAAATACATTCCCTGACAGACAAGCCGAATATTAATAATACTTCCATTAGCAATATGTTGATGCGGCTTTGTTTTTTTTTTTTTGTTTTTTTTGCGATTTTTAGCTACTGGTCATAGGTTGAGATCATAATACATGACAGACTTTCACGGGTAAAGAATTGGAGAACCGCTGCTGGAGAATTAATTTTCTACTATCCATCAATCACACTTCTGTATTGATTTTATTCTATCAATGAACTGTTATGTCAGATATTTCATGTATTACATTTCACCCAGTTCTCATCTCTGATCATGAACCGGTTACCTTCACTCTTAAAAACACAAGATATCAATAAAACTATAGACAGGTGGCAGTTCGGTGTCTCAGTTGAAAGATAAGAACCTTAATGAATACTTCAACAGACAGTGGACATCCTTCACGAAGACAAATGACAGCCCAGATATTAATGCGGCTACATAAACCGAAATCAAACTCTACAGTGATATGGGGGCAAATAACTTTGCCCTTCAGGGAATATTCCAGATTATTTTCAACATGATGTACACTTAAAGACAAATGTTTTAAATAATTTAGATTTTTTTAATATGAGTCTATTAAGTCTATTTAATATGAGTAATAAGTAGCTGTTTTCTATTTGATTATATTTTAAAATGTAATTTATTCCAGTGATGGTAAAACTGAATTTTCAGCATCATTACTCCAGAGACTTCTTCCAAAAACATTAAAAACATTAATTTGACAAGTAATGTATTTGGCATGTAGTCATTTACCACAGACCATTATAACGTGTCCTTCTGTTTGTAAAAATGAATAGGAAACACAAAATAAATGAGAGTGAGTAAATAATGACAAAATTTTCATTTTTGGGTGAACTTTCCCTTTAACTCCCTGTAGTTGATGTCTGACTGTAAAGCCCAAGAAGAACCAGCAGGAGACATAGAGAGTCAGATAAAGATGATGGCAGAGGTGTTGCAGATACTACACAGTTGGACTGACCAAATTTAAAGTGGCCCTATTATGCTTTTTCAAATATTACTTTTCATGTAGTGTGAAAATAGCTGTTAGCAGCAACAGCAGCAATTCCAGTCTTACTTCCTGTTACAATTTACAAACCTATGTAGGTTTGTCACACATTTGCATAATGCCAGCCTGTGGTCTTCATTGGCTGCTGGCAAACAACATCTACTTTTACCCTCAAACACTGCAGTAGCTGAGGCCTGAAAGAGTTTGGTTCATGTTGTCAACATGTCAAGATGATGCTGTTTTCTGTGCTGTGAAAGCATATCTACTTTGCATACACTTCCAGTTCCAAACGATGAAGACTCTAGCTTGAAATTATACAATAAAACCGACGCCATTGTTACTGTTCATATCACTG
The DNA here is from genome assembly GCF_051911475.1 of Siphateles boraxobius. Lineage (NCBI taxonomy): Eukaryota > Metazoa > Chordata > Actinopteri > Cypriniformes > Leuciscidae > Siphateles > Siphateles boraxobius. The sequence goes on along the minus strand of NW_027509208.1, from coordinate 18,953,739 downwards.
ATCAAGATCTAAGGAAGTTTCCACAGATGAAATTGAGATTAAGGTGTTTCTTTCTGACTGACACACACAGTCTGAGACTGTGCCATCCAATCAGAGCAGAGTAGACCAATCACAACAGACTGTGCCATCCAATCAGAGCAGAGTAGCCCAATCACAACAGACTGTGCCATCCAATCAGAGCAGAGTAGCCCAATCACAACGGACTGTGCCATCCAATCAGAGCAGAGTAGCCCAATCACAACGGACTGTGCCATTCAATCAGAGCTGAGTAGCCCAATCACAATAGACTGTGCCATCCAATCAGAGCAGAGCAGGCTGTCGGAAAAGAGGGGTTCAGAGAGACTGAATCTTTGAACAAACTGTTTTCAGACCCCTTTGAGAAACTAGGTGCTGTGCAATGTATATTATGATAAAATGATTATAATATACAATGATTTTTGCTACATTGTTTTTGACAATTGTTTACAATATCATGCAGCTCAATCATCATAGATCCACTTCAGTTTCGGCCAATTAATGCTGGCGGCGGTTCAGGTGATCTGGTCCATGCTGGTATGGAATGCAACGCCTATGTTTCACAATCCAGTCAATTCCCAATGGATAAAATCTAATCACCCTAATCACCCCCATTTAGGCCAAAAGTCTGTCAGAATAATGAGACTGAACACAGCAAACAGTGAGCAATTTCATTTTGTCATTGCTAATTGTAGATCATGAGCTGCTTCCCATACATGGCTCCTGAATGCTAGTTGTTTTTTGTAAACAAGAGTGAAATATTGTTATACTGTAAATAGGCCTATTTAACAAAAATAACATTGTTACTATGTACATTTTAATATATATCATGCACATGCAAAATTAACATCATGCCAAATTAGCCACTCTTTAGGTCCTAATATTTATCTTTACTAAGCTTTATCTTGCCTGAGGGGAGCCCACTGAAACATCTGAAAACAAATTAGAAGCAGGATTTGAAATTACTGAATATAAATTAATGAATATAAAATATACATCTGAGAAAATGTTCGAAAGCGGTTGCTTCCGTCTGTAGTTAGGTCTGCTTGAGCTAACAAAGACATTTAAACAATTTCACCCTGTAGTAGAGCAGACTGCAGACTGCGATATGAAGGGTTAAACTGTCTTCAGGTGGTTAATAGAATAAGTTTAAGTTATTCTTTTGCTTTTAAGTTGCTTTTGGAAGAAATCTCATCAGCTCACCAAGACTGCATTAATTTGATCAAATACAATATAACCAATGGTATTGTGAAATATTTTTACAATTTACAGTAACTGTTTCCTATTTGAATATATTTTATATAAAATGCAATTTATTCCTGTGATCAAAGCTGTATTTTCAGCAACATTATTCCAGTATTCAGTGTCACATGATCCTTCAGAAATCATTATAATATGATAATTTACTGCTCAAGAAACTTCTTATTCTTATTATTATCAATGTTCAAAACAGTTGTGCTACTTAATATTTGAGTAAAAATTGTGATTCATTTTTGTTGTTGTTGAAAAAATTCACTTTATTTAATTTTTTTTTCCAACAATGTAAAAGTCTTTATTTTCACTGTTGTTCAATTTAATGCATCAGTGCTGAATAAAAGTATTAATTTCTTTTTAAAACGCCGTACTAACCGGTAGCTCTTAGTTTGGGCCGGGTAAGTGAAGCAAGAAAGGTTCTCACAGACCCTCATGCTTGAGCTTCAGTCCCAGGATTTATAATTACTTGGGTTCGTTGAGAGGATACCGTTAATACCGCTAATGCTTTCAAAGCAGGAGGAAAAATAAGATTGCTGTGTCATAAAATCAATCTCTCTTTATGAAGAATTCATTGGTCTGGTGTCGTTCTCTTGAAAGCTCTAGAAGTTTTTGATTAGTGTAGAATCAATACTATGTTGGAGACAGTGTGTGAATAACCAAAGAGAGACAAAAGAGAGATCGGGGTGTGAGCTCCGGAGTGAATGAACCCTCTCCATCCGTGAGGAACTGTGTCAGTTCTGTGGAGTCTGGGTTAATTGGTCTGAGGGAAATCAATAACATCTGCTAATTTGCCTCCAGATCTCACCAGCTCAGTGACATGGAAGGAAGAGCTGGATGCGTAAGATCACAAGCTTTTGATGAACGCGCTGAAACGTATACCGTCAGCAAACCTTAGCAATTACGTGCCTTCCAGTGCTAATGATGTGTGTTTTCCATGTCTTAGTTCAAAGCTTAATCACAGTCACTCAAATTCAGCGTGACACCGGTGGTCACCTAACAGGATTGTTTTCCGTCGGTTTAATGATGATGATTATGAATCCATAACACCGTATCTCAGGAACGCTTTTAGATTTTCAGACCACTGTGATTGTTATTGTGCTGCTTTGTTTCTTCTTGCTTTTTAGATACTTTGGGAAAGGAATACAGCTCGACCCAATTCATAACTCAATGAGGGAGCTAAGTTTCCATCTGTAAGCCTGGAGTGATAGAAACCACAGTTTTCTCTTAAAGGGATAGTTAATCTAAAAGGTGAAAATTCTGTTATTTCCTCCAAACCCATAAGACTTTAGTTCGTCTTAAAAACACAAAAGAAGATATTTGGATCATCTTTTGTGGATTTGGATTTCTTTTATATTGTCTGGAATGGACTTTCAGTGGAAATCTCCTGAGATTCATGAAAAAATATCTGCATTTGTGAGATATTGCGTTCAAAGACGAACAAAAGTCTTGAGTTTGGAACGACATGAGGGTTAGTAAATGATGACAGAAATTATTTTGGGGTGAACTAATCCCTAAAGTCAGCATGAAGCATCACATGCAAACCCTTTTAATTCTGTTTATTCATCTTGAATTGAATTGAATTGAATTGAGTTGAATTGAATTGAAAAGTGGGTCTTATATACCAGAATGGAGCCAGTTGGGTGTCCTTCTTTAATAGATCAAAAACGAAGTTTTGCAGAATGCTCACACTGCTCTTTTCAATGAATGATGACCAGGACCTGTAAAGCTCCAAAACTACCAAAACCCTTCAGAGCTCAACGCTAGGGATTTTTTCTACTGGCCACACCACAAAAAAGTTAATAAATACATAAAATAGGCCTAGTTATTTTCTTCGTTGTTTTTGATCCATAACCTTAATAAATCAGGTTGTGACACCAAATACTACTATCCTAACTCATATAAGATGTAAATATTGTTAAAGACAAGTAAACTGTCAGTAATAAAAATAACAAATAATCAAATTACGAGCAATAGCACGAATTGCAATAGAACAAACATACAAATAAAATAAACATTGCTTTTCATGTTTTTTTCAGGTAAGTCTAACAGTAATTTTCAGTAGGGCTGCAACTAACGATTATTTTGATAATCGATTAATCGGACGATTATTTTTTCGATTAATCGATTAATCGGATAGAAATTAAATTAGATTTTTTTTTTATTATAACTAAATAAAACCGTAAATCAGGGTATTTATGTGTAAAAGTGTACTTTAAAAAGTGCAAAAGCCACACATTGAGTTTTACTAATATCAATATTTGCATTGTTTTTAATGATAATTGCTGATGGCAAGTTGACAAACATGATTATTGTTAAAAAAAATGATATCCAACATATTATGTTTTAACACAATTTTTGTTAAAACAAATTTACACAGACATGTTGTTCAGATGTGAATATCTGAACTAAAAACAAACTAAAAACATCTAAAATATATAATTCATTTAATTTTTATTTAAAATTAATTATATATAAGGAATATAAGGATAAAGAATATAATATATATTATATATATAATATATAAAAGAATATAATATAAGGATAAATTGATTAAATAAATATAGAAAGACTGAAAACAATTGTGTGAATGTAGAGCCGCAGTAGATCGCGTTTGAAAAACAATTAAAACTTAGTAGACAAATGCTATAAAAAGAGAACGGAATGGAGGTAACGTTACCCAGCAAGCTAACAGGCTTGAGTAAAGGACAGGAGAAATTATGGATTAGTGCACAAGCATTCGCTGAAAACCACTGAGTACAATGACTAAAAAACAATATTTTACTGCTGCTGTTATTAACTGCCTTTGTATTTAATGCTTCACTTTGTAAACACCGTTTTAATTTAACCTATTTCTGCGGTAGCGCTATTTTAATCCATCACTTACGTTGCGAGCGAACTGATTGCACAACCTGATGCTCGAGACAAAATACAGACATCCCGGAAGTCCCGAGAGTCTCCCGCATATTGATTGCGGCTCCCTGATGCCCGCGAATTAGTTCAAACTCCCGAAATCTAGAGCGCGCAAGCAAGAGCACGCATGCGAGACAGAAGAGATATGGCGTTATTATCCTTTCAAATGTCGAGAGCGCATTATTGTAGCGCGAAAGTACATTAATATTATGCGCGAGCGTGAATCTCTCTGCTCGCGCGCGGAATATGATGTGCCGAGCGTGAATCTCTCTGCTCGCGCGCGGGAACTGGGCACGCGCTCTCAGATACACTTCTCTTGTAAGAATTCTCTCTCTGGGCTGAGTGGGCTCGCTGCCTCGCTCAGAGAATATGCCTGCACTTAAAACGTGTTCAGTGCAATCGCGAATTGCTCCTCTTCCCCAGCTAACAATTTTAGGTTATAAGAACGTTTTCATAACGTTCCCATTAAGTTATAAAAACGTTATTTCTGAATGTTCTAGGGAATTTCAAAAAGTCCAGTTTTTTAGACGTTGTATTAACGTTATTTCTTGGTTATAAGACCGTTCAATTCTCCCGTTATGTAAACGTTGTATTAATGTTATTTCCTGGTTATAATAACGTTAGAACGTTCAATTCTCCCTTTATATAAACGTTGTATTAACGTTCTTGCTTGGTTATAAGAAGTTATTCAAACGTTCAATTCTCCCATTATATAAACGTTCTCTTAACGTTTTTCTAAGATAATGAAAAATGTTTCATTCATAACAAGGTAGCCTATATAATAGGCCTATATGAAGAACCTAAAACAAGAACTTTCAGATTTTAAAATTAAGACATAAATAAATAAAAAAGACCCATGAATCATGTCTATAATATGTGTAATGTAGTCCACTGAAGTCGAGTTGAATTGAACCCAAGTAGGCCTATATTTTTTCCAATAAACCGATTTGGGTTGAAGTGACCATATGAAATTAACATGAACATAAACTTGGAAATTGTTGTAAAAATGAGCTATACAAATTAAATTAACTTTAACTTGTGAATGTCATTGGTTGTTTTTTGTCATAATCCTTGTCCTTGTGTTCCCATTGTCTCTTGTCTAGCTTTGTTCCCTGTACCATTGTTGGTGATTCTATGTTTAGTCCAAGTTTATGTTCATGTTAATTTCATATGGTCACTTCAACCCGGTTCAATTCAACTCGACTTCAGTGGACTACATTACACATATTATAGACATGATTCATGGGTCTTTTTTAAAAATTTTAGGTTCTTCATATAGGCTAGGCCTATTATATAGGCTACCTTGTTATATAAAAAAACATTAAGAAAGGTTTTAATAATTATTAAAACATTTCTTAATGTTTTTTTATTGAATGAAACGTTTTTCATTATATTAGAAAAACATATAAGAGAAGGTTTATATAATGGGAGAATTGAACGTTTGAATAACGTTCTTATAACCAAACAAGAACGTTAATACAGCGTTTATATAAAGGGAGAATTGAACGTTCTAACGTTATTATAACCAGGAAATAACATTAATACAACGTTTACATAACGGGAGAATTGAACTTTCTTATAACCAAGAAATAACGTTAATACAACGTCTAAAAAACTGGACTTTTTGAAATTCCCTAGAACATTCAGAAATAACGTTTTTATAACTTAATGGGAACGTTATGAAAACGTTCTTAAAACCTAAAATTGTTAGCTGGGGAAGAGGAGCAATTCGCGATTGCACTGAACACGTTTTAAGTGCAGGCATATTCTCTGAGCGAGGCAGCGAGCCCACTCAGCCCAGAGAGAGAATTCTTACAAGAGAAGTGTATCTGAGAGCGCGTGCCCAGTTCCCGCGCGCGAGCAGAGAGATTCGCGCTCGGCATATCATATTCCGCGCGCGAGCAGAGGGATTCACGCTCGGCACATCATATTGAGATTGAGGAGTCACGTGCCGATGTGGGCGGGGTCTGAGCCGGTCCGCCATGATGGTAGGAGACGCTATCGGTTGCCAGGGGCAACGCCATCAGAACTTCACAGAAGCGCGACTAAACATTCAAGAGCTCTTTCATTTTTGCGCATTCATTATTTCGGCGGGACAGAGACGGATCTACGAATACGAGAAAAAAAGGAAGAAAGTAAAGAAATGCAAAAAGATAAGGCGAAAGAAAAGGGACCTTACAGGAACAAGCTCACACCAAGCGCAAAACAGCGGTATTTGGAGAAGCAGCATCAAGATATTTGTTCTTTTGCACTAAGAACAGTATTGTAATTTTATTATTATTACTTATATTGTCCATGAAACTTATGTTGTCCGAAAAAAATACATATATATTCAGTTCTCGATAAATATTGTTAAGCCATATCAAGTTGTTTCAAGCATTTATTTCAAGAAATAAAAAAGTAATGAACAAGGCACTCAAACAACACTTTTGCACATGTTCGTTAAGGCACAGCAAACAGTGTCAACTTATCAAAGGCATCAGCCAACCAAGCAATCCGGCGTCTCCTCGTCAGGTCAGACTTGCTCTCCCTGATGCTGTGTCCATTTCGGTAACCTAAAAAACTGTATTCCATTCTTCCTATGTTTTCCAAATGTATCGTGTGAGGTACTGGATTAGTTTTTAACGCAGCAGTGACTTCCAGGCATGGTAAAACAGTGTGGAATTGCGAGAACCTCCTCTACTACCGAGTTAACAACACACGTAAACAATCTTGTTTTGCCGCCGGAATCCTGCCAACATGGCGGAGAGGGTGAGAATCCCGTGAGATCCCGTGATATCGAGGGGAGGGGCTCTGTACCATGACGACAACTCCTCACTCTCAATTCCGCGCGCGAGCAGAGAGATTCACGCTCGGCACATCATATTCCGCGCGCGAGCAGAGAGATTCACGCTCGGCACATCATATTCCGCGCGCGAGCAGAGAGATTCACGCTCGCGCATAATATTAATGTACTTTCGCGCTACAATAATGCGCTCTCGACATTTGATAGGATAATAACGCCATAAAGAGACTGCTCCAAACCGTGTAGCGCGCGCTCGGCAGAGCGCCTGAGGGAGAGAGACCTTGCGTGTGTGTGCGTACCAGTAAACGCTCCCCGTGACGTAAGCAGACCAACTAATCGATAATGACATTCGTTGACAACGATTTTCATAATCGATTATAATCGATTTTATCGATTAGTTGTTGCAGCCCTAATTTTCAGGTTAAATTAAATATAAATTAAAGTTACAAAAGTTATTCAGTCAAGAGCAGAGAGTGATTTTTGTTTGATTAACATTAAAACAAAGAAAGCAGCAGATTTATTAGGCTGCTGTCACTTTAAGAGCTGCACGGATCCAACATACTGTTACATATGAGTTTTATATCTCAACTATTTATGATCTATAGATAAAAAGATCTAAGATATAACAGACTATGTTTACTAGGATACTCACCGAAACCAGCATTTGTTTAATGTAATTTTGTGTGAATATGTCCGTTCAAGTGCAAGAAGACATGAAAGAGAGCTCCATCCAGCATCCGCACGCTGTCTGAGAAGCAGCTTTATGGGCTAGAGCTTTGGATGTGTGCACACACAAAACTTCTCACACTATTGAATTGTTCAAGAAAAGTTATGTTTACATGTGGGAAACCTGGTATTTTAGAAGATACACAAGTTGCCAAGTTCTGACATTTAAAGGGGTGTGATGTAGCCTGGGAAAACCCAGACGAACTTCCGGCAAATTTAGATTTGCTCTGCAAGTTAGTCTGGCGAAGAGCCCATTCAAGCTCATTTCCAATCTTTTCAAATCGAGGCACCAATCACAAACGTTGACGCGGGCTTTACAAGATGACGATCGATCTGATTGGTTTTAAGGTCTATGCAATTGCGCCCAGAGGCATTTGAGCGACGTCCGTTGGTGACGCCCCTTAGGAAATGAGCTGTGAATGAACCTTCCCCAGACCCTAACTCAGTTACGACTGAGAAGGGTCTGGTTTTAACCAGGCTAGGTGTGATGACTTGAGACATGAAGGATTTATTTATATATATTATAGACAATATAATGTATCTGCAATCTATATAGAGATCAGTGATCAGAAAGCAAGTCTGTAGTGAAGGGTGTCAACTTTTAACTTTTTCAGAACAAACATTTAGTGAGTAAGAGGGTGAGTATAAACGATTAAAGTAAGTACAGAATTTTTTGAGTGAACTTTTCCTTTAAAATGCATTAATTGAACTGAATTAATTGAGTCTAAATAAAAAAAGGTCTGTTTGTATTATTATTGTAATTTTACTAATGCAAACTGTATTAACTATCCATCACATAACTGAAGCAGAAGACAACGGCTCACATGACTGACGGATCTAATGGGTACATGAATTTCTAATTCTTGTCTCACTCGTGACCTTTTCCATTGCTAACCCAGTTGCCATGGCAGCCACATGTGATGTTTTTGACAGAGTATATGGGTGCAAAGGAATTTGTTCATCACGCTCGTATACACATGCAAGCACTTTCATCTACGGTTAAGTTTGCCAGTGGATCTTACAAGCATGCTCTTGTTGGTGAATGAAGAATCTCCTTTTGTACAGACTTTAAACTTCTTAAATGATTTACACATGAACACCAACAGTGGACAGTCTTTTACAGCCAACACAAATAGAGTTTGCAGTGCTGCTTTGAGATCTAGGCTATTAAATCCATATAACTGTAGTAATTTCAGTAAAGTAATTTCAGCTGTTTTGCTAACATACCATTTTGCTAACTGGAGAAAGAGCTCTCAGTCAGCATTCCCATTCAAATTAATGGCAGTTTCATAATTGCAAATTTATTTCATAGAATTCTTAGAATTCTCTTCTTGTAATTAATGTCTTTATATTTCTCTTATATTGCAACTTTTTTGTAGTTGCAGAATTCACACAATTGATACATTGTTTCTTGTAACTGCTACTTTATTTCTAACAATTGCAAATAATTCTTTTATAATTGTGAATATTTCTTGTAATTATAACTAATTATGACTATTTCTTGTAATTATAACTTCATATTTCAAAATTGATACTTTATTTCTCCCAAGTGTAACATACACTCGCTGACTTTATTTACAACCATTCAATTTTTTTCTTGTAATTGTGTCTCCAAATCTTTGTTAGCCCTCTCCGTCTGGCTGTCTGAGAATGGAAACCTGAGGAAAGACTAACATTCTGCTGCAATAAATGAAAAAAAAATCTTTCCAGAATTTGGAGATGAGCTGGGGCCTGCGAAAAACGTGGTCAATGACTGCAACTGCAGTCTCTCTGGCAGAGGGTAATTTGAGCAGAGGAATAAAATGGGCTTCCTTCAAGAACCGGTCCACCAAAGTCAAAACTACTGTGTACCGGGCCGTAACAAATCTAGCGCAATGTAGAACCAGGGTCTTGAAGGAACCGACATCAGCTGAAGGGGTCCCGCAGGGGGTTGATTGGAAGTCTTACAACTGGCGCAGACAGAGCAGGCTAATGCAAAACGACGCATGTCACGAGCCATAGATGGCCACCAGAACCGTTGCTTAACGAGAAACAAAGTTCGACTGATCCTTGGATGACAAGCCACCTTGAAGCAATGTCCCCATCGAATGACGTAGGGCCGCAAACTCTCAGGCATGAATAAACGATTCAATGGGCATCCGGGTGGAGGCGTTACCTCTTGTAAGGCTGTACAGACCCAAGTCTCCTAAGTCACCATTGAAACCATCATACTCCTTGGCAGGATGGGCTCGGGAGAGTGCTCAGATTGGTCAAAAACATGAGATAAGGCATCAGGTTTAATGTTCTTGGAACCCTGATGGTAAGAGATGGAGAAATCATAACGACCGATGTATTCAAGATTCTTCTGGTCGTTCCAGACAATAAAGGGTACTCCCTGAACCCTCCAACCAATGATGCCATTCCTCCAAGGAAAGCTTGACTGCCAGCAACTCTCTATTACCAATGTCATAATTGTGTTTTGCGGGAGACAATTGATGAGAAAAATATGCGCAAGGATGCATCTTGTCGTCCGCGGAAGAACGCTGGGAAAGAACCGCACCAACCCTCACCTCTGATGTGTCGACCTCCACCACAAACTGACGAGAAGGGTCAGGGGCAACAGGAATGGGAGATGAAACGAAGTGGCTTTTGAGTTTGGAAAGCGTCAGCTGCGTTGGACCACCTAAAAGCCATTTTGGTGGAGGTCAATGCTGTCAAAGAAGCGGCTAGCTGGCTTTAATTGCGAATGAAACGCAGGTGAAACTTGTGGGAATCTGGCATTGGCCAATTTACCACATTCTGAATCTTGGTGGGATCCATGCGAACGCCCTCGGACGTCACAATGTACCTCAAAAAGGGAACAGACTGTGCATGAAAAACGCATTTCTCCGCCTTGACAAAAAGCCCATTCTCTAGCAGCCTCTGAAGCCCTCGTCTGATGCACTGAACATGTTATGTTCCTGGAGAGACAAAGAAAATATCAATATGTCGTCCAGGTAGAAATATATGAACTGATCGACCATGTCTCTCAGTATGTCATTCATGAGTGCTTGGAATACCGCAGGGGAGTTGGAAAGCCCAAACGGCATAACAAGATATTAAAAGTGGCCCCTGGAGGTATTAAAGGCGGTCTTCCACTCATTCCCCTCTTTTATGCAGTCCAAATGATAAGTGAAGGTCCAACTTTGTGAAAAAAGAAGACCCCTGCAGTCGTTCGAAAGCTGAACACATCAACAGTAAAGGATAGGTATTTTTTACCGTGATGCTATTCAGCCCCCAATAGTCAATACAAGGCTGCAGGGAACTGTCCTTCTTTTCCACAAAGAAGAAACCCTCACCTGCAGTGGAAGAAGTAGGGCAGATGATCTTGGCTGCCAGAGAATCTGAAATTTATTTCTCCATGCCCTCCCTTTCCAAGCAGAAAGCAAGCATAATCTGCCCTTAGGTGGAGACATACCTGGCAATATATCTATACACAGTCAAAGGGACGATGCGGAGGAAGCGAAGCAGCTTGAGACTTTCTGAACACTTTGTTTAGGTCCAGGAACTCACTGGGCACATTTGACAGATCCGCCTGCTCATTCTGCAACACAGAACAAGCCACAGAAGAGCATGCAGACAAACAAGAGGCATGACAGTATTGACTCCATGAAAATACACTATTCTGACACCAGTTTATGTGAGGGTTGTGAAGCAAGAGCCAGGGAATACCAAGGACAACAGGAGCCATAGGAGAATCCATTATAAAGAAACAAATCTCCTGTGTGTGATTACCCGAAGTGATGCGACCCACCGGGCCCTGTAGTATGGTTGATGGACAGGAGAGACTGACCACCCAGGGGTGCTGACGGAGATCGGGTTGGTGAGTGAGACCACCGGTGTCTTGAGATTGCGGGCAAGATTGAGGTCCAAAAAATACCCCTCAGCTCCTGAGTCCACTAATGCTTGACAAGCATGATATGATCCAGCCCATTGCAGTCTGACCAGGAGGAGAGTGGTGACAAGGGAGGTTTTTTCCAAAAGAGAGACTGCCTATCAGTAACCTCTTCCATACTGACAGGCTTTGGCTTTTACAGGTCATTGAGCGGCGATGTTTCCCGCCCCTCCACAATATAAGCAGGGTCTGTGAATCTGACATCTCTCCTTCTCCTCCCGGGACTAATGAGCTCTGTCCACCTGACCAGACAACAGAGTAATCACAAAGGCCACTCTGGAACACTTGGCTAGAAATTAATAGCAGTCGGGGTTCGCTAACGCGAGCTGCAGGATTTTTGGGTGGAACAACACGGGATGTTTATTCCAATACCTGCGCTACCAAGGCCGGGACACCGTGACCCGTAGCCAGGATCTGTTCATTTTGATGTTCCATCCATGCATTACTGCTTAATAAAATGTCTCTTAACTCTAAGATGCTCGCTGGATCCATGTATAGTCAGATCGTTATGTCAAGGAACAAAAGAGGCGAGGATCCAAATGAGAGTGAAATAGCAGTTTATTAAACTAAACAGAAAACTATAGCAAGCAGGGCGGTCCGGTGTTTCTGACACAGGAGAAGTCATTGGCAGGCCTTGGTAGTGATGGGAACTGCAATGGACTGGAGAGCAGAGGACTGGAGAGTCCAAACTGGCAAGGCCACCAGCGCCGTAATAGTTCACACACACCCAGACGGTAATCCAAACACAGCAGGAATCAAACAGGAACAGAGACTGATGAAACAACGAGACATGAATAGCAGAACGATCTGACACCGAACACAGCAAACGGAGGACAGATAAAGATGCCAGGAACGAGTGACAGGTGCCGCTGATCTGATCAGCAAATCAGACCAGCTGGAGAACACAACACAAAGAGCAGGTATGAACACTTTGATCCGTGAACCGTAACATTTTTTTAGTATATTCAGAAATGTACTTCCATTACTAACTGCTTAAGTTAAGGCAGGTGTACACGGTGCGATTTTTGCTGTTTTACGAGCTCTCAGAAGATTTTTTTCACTCGGGAGAAATTGTGTGCAAATCAGTGATGCTCGCATGGTCGCAGCTTGTAGCGTGTTACGAGCATTTTACAAGCACGTTGCGATTATTTTTAAACATGTTTAAAAAATGTAGGGAGTCGGCCCGATTTTCACCAGCGTATAGGCTATTGCTAAATCATACACAACCACGTCACAGGCTAGATCGATGGGGCTATAACTCCGTGGCAGCAACCATACTGCGTGCGCATACACTGTCACACACACACACACACACACACACACACACACACACACACACACACACACACACACACACACACACTTTTCTCTCTCTCTTTCTCTCTCTTATAAGTTATTAAGGAATGGGTACTGTTCTCTGCTTTTCAACTAATTATTTGCACACACTGTGTCCAAACTCGCACCGTGTACACCGGCCTTTACTGAAAAAAACCTTTACCACATCGTCTGTACAAAACCCCGCTCCTAACCCTAACCCTGAATTCACGAAATGAGGTATTTTCTGATTGGCAGATTTTCTGATAGTGAGGAAATGTTATGCATGGTAAGGCATAAATCCCTCATTGCACCTTTAATGTGGGTTTGCCTAAATATAGTGCTTTATATATTGAAGAAAATAGTGATGGTGACAATCTACGTCCTTCATGCTCTGTGTCTGCATGCATTTAAATGTCCAGAGTACCCGTTGCTGTCCATAATAAAGCAGCTCAAAGCCCTGGACATCCATCCATCCATTTAAATCAGCATAGTTTCTCCTAGAGACCTTGAGGCATCGGTTAGGGTGGCCAATCCATCAAAGTCCCAAGTGAGTGATGATCACATCACCACAGGCCATCTGACTGAAATATATTTTTGTCAGCTCTCTCAGGAATGAAGGAGAAACACCCCCTGCATGCCTCCAACTGCATTCCCATTAACTGTACTGGTATGGCATCTTCAGTCCACCAAACAGCTGTATCCCCTGATCAACGCAGGCCGGCCCCGTACCATCCGTAAGTGACTGCCCTTTCCATCCTCCACAGAGCAGTTCCCACAGCGGTGCTTCTCAATGGCCCATTTCACCAATTACTGTTTTCACTGAACCAATTGAACCACAATTGTCTGCTTTCTGAGAGATGATAATTTGTAACGAACTGAGGCCGGCTGTGTCTCCCATGTACCCCAGCAGTTTAATTGCCATAATTATGGAATTACAACTGCAAATGAACTGCCCTGTCGCCAGTGAATGGAGATCTTACTTTGGCTCTTCTGTAGTGCATGAAGAAGGGCAGTGATAAACCTCACAGGATGCTGCAGTAGATAGAAAAGAGCTTAAAGGAGCTAATTAACTAACCAGTAAAAGCCATTGCTCTATATTCTATCTGACATCTCCTTCCCCTTTTACTTGTTGGCCTCTAGCTCTCATTTTGTGTAGATTCATTTTCCTGCATGATTCATGTTCAGAATTTACTTTAAACTCTTCTCTTTTGTATTTGTCAAATTTATGGAAAGACTTTCATTCTACTTTAATGGAGTCTCTCGTTATGTCTTATGACTGACTCATCTTGAAATAAATCATTATTTGTACTAAAAGGCAAACAATGCCCTTATTTGAAGTGACAGGACACTTGAAGGAGGGAGAGAGAGGGGAATGGGATCAGGAGAAGACTCAAACCAGGTTCTTCATGACCCAACAGCTCTTATGTCACACGCTAGCCACATCATTATTTATTTATTTATTTATTTTTTCCACTTTATTTACAGCACATTTACAACAGCCACTAGGCTGACCAAAGTGCTTTACAGAACAACCAGATATAAAATAAGAAAATAATACCTGCATAACAACACATAAAACACAAATAAAAGCAGCAAAGCCAAAAGCAACCTTAAAACAGGAGTAGCAAAATCGTGTCAGACTCAAATATAGAATGGGAAAACAGGAGTGGCAAAAAAGTTTCAGACTCAAATATAAAATAGTAAAACCAACCTAAGAAAAGAGATCAATATGCTAAAGAAAACAGGTAGGTTTTTAACAGAGACTTGAAAAAAAACAGAGTAGGGATCGTTCTAATCTCAAGGGCCAGGGTGTTCCAGAGTCGGGCCCTGCCACCCCAAATGCACTCCCCCTCTTCGCTTGAGTCTAACGCAAGGGACTACCAGCAGAGCCTGGTCGTTGGATCTTAGGCTTCTGAAAGTAGGGATGAACAAGTTCAAAAAGATAGGCAGGAGCTAAGTTAATGTAGAGATTTAAAACCAAAGAGTAGAATGTTAAAATCTATTCTCTGTCGAACTGGCAACCAGTGTAGAGATTTGAGAATCGGAGAGATGTGGTCATATTTGCAACACTTATGTAGAAGTCTGGTCACATCATTTTGGACTAACTGAAAACGAGCAATTTGAAAACTTGATATACCGCAATATAAGGAATTGCAGTAATCTAGCTGACACGTAACAAATGCAATTTGGTAGAAACTGGAACCGATTACGGATGAGACGGATGAGATTTGTTTGTCAAATTTTAAAGGCTGGTCAGTAAGAACACCTAAGTTACACACCCCTGGGGATTTAAAAGCCGATAGTCTCTCTAACTCTGGACTTATACACTGAGAGTCTTTATTTGGGCCAAAAACAATGACCTCAGTCTTGTCTTCATTTAGGGAAAGGAAATTTTGGGCTATCCATGCTTTAACCTCCTCTAGGCATCGCAGAAGAGAATTCATCGCTGCAGGTTTTTTTCTTTTGATTGGAATAAAAATTTGAGTGTCGTCCGTGTAAAAATGAAAGGATATGCCATGACTCCTTAGAATAGCGCCCAGAGGTAGCATGTATAGAGAAAACAGAGAAGGAGCAAGAATAGAGCCCTGTGGAAGACCACAGGTCAGAGGTGCCATAGAGCTGGAGAAATTACCCATCTTTACAATAAACTTTCTGTCAGACTGGTATGACTGAAACCATTTCAGGGCAGAAGCTTTTAGACCCACCCAAGACTCTAGTCTAGATAAAAGAGTGGTCAATGGTATCAAAAGTTTACGAAAGATCTAAGACAGAGGGGCCCAATCCTGCTCCTGCTGATCGACTGTCCTGCACAGTTCATCTCCAACCCTAATCAAACACATCTGAAGCAACCAATTAAGGTCTTCGGGATCACTTGAAATTAAAGGCAGATGTGTTTGATTAGGTATGGAGATGAACTGTGCAGGACAGTCGATCGGCAGAAGCAGGATTGGGCACCCCTGATCTAAGAGAACAAGAACCACAGTATCTCCGGAATCAGTAGAGAGATAAATAACGTTTAGCACTCTCAGGAGGGCACTCAGTGCTGTGAGCAGACCTAAAACCAGATTGAAAAACCTCATATATACAATTATTTGACAAAAAGTGTTGGAGTTGATCCAGCACAATTTTCTCCAATAGCTTAGAAATGAAAGGTAAGACAGAGATAGGCTGGTAATTTTTTAAAACAGAAGGATCTAGTGAAGGCTTCTTGAGTAGAGGAGTGACCGTAGCCACTTTAAGATTGGCAGGAACAGAGCCCGTTTTGAGACACTCAATGATATAATGATATAATGATATTGTAATGCAGTTCAGACGTTATGGGAAGGAGGCGGGAACCGGCGAACATTTAAACAATTTAATAACAAAATAAAACAAATACAACATAAATGTAAAAGACGGCAGTCCCTTACGGTCGACTGCGCCACACACAATAAAACAAAACATTAAATAAAATCCAGGCCTGGCCTCTCTCGATCTCCACTGTCGTCGCTCCTCCTTTTATGCTTCCGCTCCTCCATGAGAGATACGAGACATTAGTAATCACACCACCGGCCTCGTGCCGATCTCTCACAGCCCTTAGCCTCGTCCTGCTCGCCACAGATATAATATCATTATAGTTTAGATTTTTTTTTCCTCTTACATAAACTTTAATTATTGATAATGTGCTAAGACAAGAGGACGGAAAAGAAATGACCTTTCAAATTTTACACGGCACATCTTAAACCTATAACCAAATATATAAGCATTTGTACATGAACTACTCTGATGAATGTGATAATGATTAATAATGTTCATTATGAATTATTATTAATTATTAATGTGCATTTTCTGCATTATCATCACACTAGTAGACTTGATACATTTGTGTATGGTGTGTAATATGTGCAATTATTAAATTGTATATAATTTTATCACTTATATAATTATTAATATACATATAAATTGTATAAAATATTTAATATTAATATTAATTAATAACGTATTATTATAAGTGTCTATATTTTAGACCTAGTGGGGTGGTTTTTGAGGGAAATTGTGTACATGCGTCACTCGGCCATGTGTGTCTCGTCAGATTCGTGAGAAGAGAAAAATTGCTCCGGCTACTTTCACATGTGTGTGGTGTGGGAGTGGCATACTGTAGGTTAGTTGTTACAACGAGTGAGAAAGGTTGACATGGAGCAGCTAAATCTCCAAACTCCAGGGAATCACAGAGAGTCTGCTGGCAATAAGTGAATGTGACAGAGCTCCTAATAAAATGAGAATCAGTGGCTTGGCTTTTCAGAGATGATGAGCACTGATGGGTTTGAATGGTGTAAAAACCGTGCTGAAAAGGAAGTATTGTGTCTGTTAATGGGTAAAGCTAACGTCTTAAGCTAGTTTCCATCTTTCCATCTAAACTGATTATATCTCTTAAGCCTAGTAGTGAATGTTTTATGAGCAGTGGGATAACCATATTCATCCACACATTCAAGCAGAGCCAAAGCACAAGCAAAACAAAGTTTTTCCGCAAAATGCATGCAGTTTTGTTCTTTAACCGCTATAGAGGGCCAAAAGTTACAAAGTGTACATTTAAGTTAGTAGAGAATATTGTTTTATACATTTTTTTATATACCAAAGTTGGAACATTTTTAGCCAAGCCAGCCACTCAACTAACTCTAAGTGTAATATTAAAATATTCTATAAAATATTCTTGCTTTAGTGACAGCCTAGCAATAGTACATTTTAATACTGTTTAGAGGATTATGGGAGCTTCGGCCTGCTTATTATTGGAATATAAGAACAGGAGCATTAAAGCTGTAACACATCTTCTGTCAATATCCAATCCAGTGAACAGATCGCACTCACACTCAGGATGTGCAGGTCCTCAGATGACCAGACCGTGTGCTCTATGCCTGTCCTTTGCTCAGTTTGATCTGGACAGTGTTATCTGATGTTCTCTGTGATACATATGCTACTTTTTGTTGCATAGGTGACCGTTAAGGTGGCGTATCCTCATTGGGATAATCTGAGGGAAAGATATACAATTAATTTTTTTCAAAGGTCAGCATGACTGTACTGTTGCTCATACTTATAAGTTGAACAAAAACAGAAAAACATTTTTTAGTTAGGAGTTACAGAAATGAATGACATGAATGAATCTTCTGGCTTTTTTTCTTAGCCCTGGCAACCATCTAGTACTCCATAGTATCATGGTGGTGAGTTTATGCACACATTTTTTATTATCAATTAATTAATTTTTTAATTTTTGCAGGGTAACTGAAATAAAACAAAATCAGAGCGGACAAAAAGTGGTTGATGCATGGAACATCATATTGCAACAACATTATTGACCTTTGAATGACTGGAATATCCAGTCGAGTTTAATTCACAACATCATTCAAAATTCAAAGACTCTTGGTGACATTCCTTACCACCATTACTTCATATATGAAATGTGATACACAACCATATTGTTTTGACCTTATGTTGTCCTTGTGAAGCCAAGTCAAACCATGCATAAGAATTTCGCAGTGGTTGCTCCTTTGAAAAGTTGTTTATTTTTTTGGCATTTGAATAATGTATCATTTTCAACGCTGAAAAAGCTATGTTTGCGTTTTTCCCCCTCCACTCCACCATTCTCCTCCTTCCCTCAAAATAGCATACAGAAAAGGGTTGTTGCTATGGTGATACATCCACTGGCTTTTGCAAGACATTTATAGCCATGCAATCCATGGGGGATTTAGCTCCCTGTAACTTTCTGTAATTTCCAATCTAATTATATCCCGCTGCTGTGGCTGGGCTGGAACATTGCATGGGTGAACTGGGATTGAGCTTTTGGCTTGCTTCTCCCCATATGGTGACAGTGCAGTGTGCCATTACCAATGAAAGCAAAGGCTACAGCATGAAATATCATTTACTCGCATGCATATGAAGATGATATCATGTCAGGGCCCTTTGCTAGTGTTTCATTGCTGTTGCCGATGGAAGATCATTCATGTAGTACAGAAAAGTCTTGAATGGTCTTTGGCTTTAACTCTTTCAGGCCCAGACACTAAATTTCTTTTAAACATTCAGTTTTAAAAGCAACATCAAACTAAAATCCATGTTGGTTTTGATTAGTTCTAGTGTTATTTCAGTATTATTTAGATTTATTTATTATATTAGTTATTTATTATATCTGTAGCATCTTTTATTTTTATATTTTCTTGTTCTTTTTGGGGGGGGTTTGTAATTTTGCTATGTTTACAATTTTGTTTGTTTTTCAACTAATATTTTAAAATTCAGATTTTTTTTAATTAACTTTAGTTTGGTTTCAGTTTTAGTTAACAATACCAATACCTGTGTTTAGTGTATTTTATGGATGCAGTGATTATTAAAATTTTGACTGATACAGATATCATATAGCTTTTATAAGATGATAAATATTATAATTATTTTTTACCAAGTAGCCAATAAATGTCCGATATCAAATTTCTAAATTATTCTGTCTAAATTGAAAAAATAAAACATTAAAAACTAAAATCAAATATTTTAATGATACAAGTTAGGCATGACAATATTTTTGTTCTGAGACTTGCTAAAAATTACAGTAACTTTAGAGTAAGTTGTTAAGTGAGAATCAGATGACAGAAATGGTATACTAATGTAAAAAGAGGAAATTATTTAAATAAAAGATTGACTGATAGATAAATCCTCAGAATATAAACACTTAGTATGGGTGTACCGTAGTGATTCAGGATAAGACAAAAACACGGTTTGGAAAATGGATTCATGATGTACTCGCTCATTATAGAATTTCTGTACATTTTGAAGACAAAAAAAGTTACGGACTGCAGCTTTAAATAAATACATGAAGTCCATTAGGCTCATCAATTTATTAGACTTAAAAATGATTTTTTTATTTGTTTCATAACACCTTGTAAATTACGAAGATCTCAAATTTTCTAATCCACCATTTTTTGCTAAATGATTTGGTTTTACAGTGGCTATGAAACCACAGCATTTTACATGTGTTGAGGTTACCGTGTAAACCCACTCAATTTTCTATATATAATTGTAATATTTTATAGCTGTAGGATTAAATTCATATTCTGCAGTATTGCCTTTAATAACGCTCAAAGGAATTTGTGCAAAAAGCAACCTAGTTCAGCAAGTAAGATGTTTTATAAGTGCTGGCATTAACTGTTGGAAACAACTTTGGTGAAAACTACAGCTACATCATCACCTTCTGTGCCCTACATTTCCTCGGCTAAACAACAATCAAAATGTTCACAAACTGGAAAGCAAAGTCAGTGGTTTGAAAATAATGCTTAAATTTGCAGCATTTCTTGTCTGAGCCGACAAATTAACAAAAATTGTCATTCAACACTCTCTGAATCAATCATCATAATAGAGAAAGATAAGATAGACACATCCATTAAAGCCGGGCTGACCGTACTTCAGCCTACAAGACTTGGTCTTGTTTCTCCATGTGCTAGAGTGCAGATGAGCACCTGATAAATGTATGGTGGAGGCCTTCTGACCACAAGATCCTGTCATCTCCACCGTCATTTTCTGCTTCATACCGCCCACAGATATTCATTTAATATGACTCCTCCATGAGCAGCTGTGTCTCTACAAACTCATCACCACTGCCGGCCACCAATGATCAGAAGAGCCGATCGGATCAAACGCCTGTCTTCAGGGTTTAGTTGCAGGAGTGATGTGACATGTCGCAATACAAGTCACGTTAGACGTAACGTATGAGTAACACTGGACATTAGACTCTCAAGAGTGCTGGTCCAGGTGATAAACAGTACGGATGTGAGAGCAGACGAGCATCAAATCCAAATCCCGGCTAAATACTTCTAGGTGATGTGGCGTAGAATACACTTTTTCCGGGCAAGTGTGTTCACCTAGAGGCCAATGTGAATAAATCTAGATTTAAATTCAAAGAGACAAGATAGTTCTATGCATGAAGCCGGTCCAAAACAGATTCGTAGAAGTGATAACTTATGACGTTTCAGGAAATCCTTCATATGGACAAATGCATCCAGCTATTCAAATAGCAGCAACTGAATAAAAAGCAGAAACGTTTTGACTGATGAAACGTGAAGACAATAAACACACGATTGCGACAATATATGTTTTATGCGTGTTTTTCAAGCCAACTCAAGGTATTTATTGTCAATGTATGAATAATGCAGTGCTAATTGACAGCCTTTTTAATGTTTTTGAAAGTCTCTTCTGTTCTCCAAAACTGTTTATTTGACCAAACATAAAATTCTGAAATATTATTTCTATACAAAATAGCTGCTTTATAATATTGTCAAATGTAATTTATTCCTGTGATCAAAGCTGAATTTTCAGCATCATTACTCCAGTCTTCAGTGTCACATGATCCTTCAGAAATCATCCTAATGGTGACACTGAAGACTGGATAAATGATGAAATTCAGCTTTACATCACTAGGATAAATAAAATGTTAACATTTATTACGATAGAAAACACCTATTTTGAATTGTAATGATATTTCACAATATTACGTTTTTTCTGTGTATATATATATATATATATATATATATATATATATATATACAGTATATTTACATGCTATATCTTAAAGATGCTCAAATATGGACATTTTTTGAAAGTCCTGCTTCGGTTTAGAGTATGAATAGCTATAATAAACTGCATTTTAATTACGGCTCTCGTTGAAACTGTTCTGATGATGCATCTCATATAAACTTGAACGGTATTTAATTAGTGGCGTAAATAGCAGCGATGCTTCTGCCAGAGGGTGATGTCATTCCCAAACAAAGAGAAGAAGAAGAGGCGGAGGGAAGCATCTTTTATTTATATAGTTATAACCTAACATTTAATGAGGAGTTAAAACGACATATTAAGATTATGTGAAATCGCCTATCAGAGCAATACTCTTTCTCTAGGACTAAAACCTCCTGACTGAAAGCTATAGGAAACCTAGCTCCTTTTTCCCAGTTGATCTTCTTCCAACTTTTGATAGTAATTTGATCGCAATTAACACCAGCTGAGAGTTATGCAAATAAAAAGGGGGGGGGGGGGGGGGGAACAAACAAACAGCAGATGAAATCAAGCTCCTCAATTATATGTCGGTGACCAGATTGGCTTGTTCATTACTCCTGCAATGCCCATCTCAGCAGATGGAAGTCATCATTACTGAAACTTCTGCTCGAAGACCGACATCACATACACACACACACATTTCTCCCCTTCGCAAGCTCTGTTTGCTTTTCCTACCTCATTGACTTTGTTTATTGTTTGTCTCTCGGCACTGGGAGGCCTTTTTTAACGCACAATGCAGGAGCGCTCCAAATTGTTCTATTAAGTGGGTCATCATTTCCTATGGTCTCCTGAAAGACAAAAGAGCTTTTGTGCATCTCTTCCTGCAAGGCAAAAGCCCCCTGCCTCCATTCTCCTGTTGTATGCGCGTTAGAAAGCGTTTCTGGAAAACAATCTAATGTCTAGGATTAATAAAAGAAGATTGTGAGGGGATTTGAATAGGGAGTGCATGTGCACCCTCTTGATGATGAAGTGTTTCATGAATCATATGGAGATGTTTTGGCATTAGACAAGCTTGTCTGTATGCCACGTTGAATAAAGTCACATTCTGAGTGTGATCTGGTTTGAAGGTCTGAGTGTTTAAAATTGACATTTTTGCCCTGGAGCTTGAGTCTATGCCAGTGACTCAGCCCTGTAACTAATAAATGACGTAGGGTGCATGTGCTATCCAGGACACTTCTCTTTAGCAAGGAATGAAACGCAATTTGTGAATTTTCTCGCTTGCTTTCGAAGATACTACAACTGGAGCTGCATGACTGTTATGGCTCTTTAGCATTTATGCATGTAGGATCAACAACTTGTCCTGGAACAGCACTGTTAACTAATCCCATCTTTTGGGTTAAAAGACCACTCACTCAGACCATTCACTCAGACCACTCACTCAGACTAATGCTCACTCAGACCATTACAGCGGTTCAAATTATGAGTTGTTTCCTAACACATTTATTGGAGAAATACTGTAGACAGAGCGATGCAGTGAACTGTGGACTTAATTTAAAGACCCCATGAAATGGTTTCATGGACTGTAGGACAAATCAAGGTCTTTAAAAAGGCAAGAGCCTTAAAGGAAAAGCTCACCCAAAAATGAAAATTCTGTCATCATTTTCTCACGCTTATGTCATAATGAATTTTGATAAGACAAAAGAACAAAAATTATCCAACAATTTTCAAATGTTTTGAGGTAACTAACAGACCCCAAATATGATGATCCCCTTGCGAGGGCTCCGATGCATAAAAGCATATGTTTTTTTACACAGCAGCAATACAATATACATATAGGCCTAATTTCACTCACCCGACTATCACTTGAAGAAATCCATCCCTCTGTCCTTTGAAATGGGTTTTAGGATGTGTATCGCGGAATCTAGTCATAAAAATGGAATTAACTGTATAACACGGAATTTCACAGAATTTGTACAATTTTTGATGAATAAACACTAAGCAGGTAAACTAAATGAAAAAAAAAATGCTATCGGTGTCTGTGAACATTACACTGCAAAAAGACTATTTAAAGGGTAACTAAACACTAAAACAACTTTTTTTTAGTTAATGATCTGTAAGAATGGAACTTCATAAATGCTGTTCATTGATTCGAGTAAATTTTTTAACATTTGGGATTAAAGTGTTTTAATTCTACAATATATGGTGTAAAAATGTCTGAGTGCTGCCCTCTTCAGGTTGAACGGTGGCTACTGCAGTTGAATTTTCCTATTGGAAGTTGTGGTACCCTCTGACATCAGAGGGTACCAGCTAACCACGCCCTTGCCTACAGAGAGATGCGTCTCAGGTGCACGCCCCCCCTCCGGTGGGCTCTGCCCACTTTTCTAGCATTTTTCAAATATTGCCAGTGGGTGGAGTTAGGTTCTGACCACGGGTTTAGTTACCCTTTAAAATATGAATCCTGTATGTTCTGAGTGTCTGACTGTGTAAATGAATGGTAGCCTAGAAATATAGACGCACCCTAGCGGTAGCAACATTTATTTTTCAGCCAGTGTAGTCTAGCAACTCTCCATTGGCTGTAGTTTTAATTAGAAAAGTGTAGTTTTATTAAAAAGTGTAGTTTTAATATTACACTTTTAATACTATTATCTTTAAAATGCAAATTAAAAAGATAACAATATTAAAAATGTTGTTTTTAAGAATTTAACTAATTATATATGCTTTTTGATTATTTTAAATTAATCAAACCATTAAAATTGATTCCAGAAAACTGAAAACAGATTTTGGCAAAAAAAATAAAATGGAATTTGAGATTTTGTTTTTATTTTTATAGAACTTTTCTTTTACACTTAATTTCATTCCAGAAAAGTTTTTAGTAAACTCACATGATCCTAAAAATACATAATAATAAAAAATGCATTCCTTTCTCTCCCAAAATTTGTTTTGGGAGTCCGAAACAGCTTACCAAAGCACACTTTCCAGAAAGATTCACTCCTGCTCATATACTCCTTCGAACTACCATTGGTCTGTGCCGATGATGTAATAGGCGTGGCTCTGAGGCTCCACCTTCTTTTGACATGGAAATTATCTTCAGTTTATATCTTCTGTTGAGTCCCTCGAGGTTGGACGTCCACAAGAAAAAAACATGAACACCGTGGAGAGCTGCTTTATGGAAGAAAATTAAGTTGTAATTCTAATTAAAAGAGACAACGACACTGTTTTTCATGTTTAATAATGTAAAGCTGCTTGCTTTTAAACTATTGAAAAAGGGGGATATAAATAAATGTGACGTGACTAAACTGGAGTGCTGAATTGCAGACGGTGCTAACATCCACATTTTTTTTTTGTTGTTGTTGTTGTTGTTGCATGCAGCACACTTCTTTTCATCCCACAAACAACAAATAAGAAGAACAAAAAATAACTTTGCCATGAGTATATCGGGGCCTTAAAGGGTTAGTTCACCCAAAAATGAAAATGATGTCATTAATGACTCACCCTCATGTCGCTCCAAGCCCGTAAGACCTCCGTTCATCTTCAGAACACAGTTTAAGATATTTTAGATTTAGTCCGAGAGTTTTCTGTATGGTGTAAAATATCAGAGAAAGCTGGAGTAGCCTACATTTTGCTGATCAATGCAATTTAGCCAAGAAGGACATGTTAGTGGAACAATTACTAATCTTAAAAAGGCCCATTAGCTACCTTTAAAATCTGAGAGGACATTGCATATAGGTTGATGGGAATCCTAAGATTCCTAAGCATAACCTTAAAGGACAAACTTATGTCACATCGACATGTAAAGCTTTCTTTATGCCTGTGAGTGTGGCTCTATTACATTATATGATAAATTCTACTATGCCGTTCTATTTATACACAGTACTTAAAACCCTACAGATGCACTTTAGATATAAATCAAGTCAGTTTCCCCTAAGGACTGGTCACTCTCTACCAGATAACCTGATTACTTTTGTGTCCTGTGTGTTTTCAGATGGTTTGGCTTTCAATAGCATGCGTCGGTGAGGAGGAGCCGGGCTGCCCAGCGGGTGTGTGAGGTACGACTACAGTAAGTCAGTGATGTGTGTCCGCTGTGTGGTATGTGGAGAGGTATGTGGGCATTGACACGGTGGTTCCTCCTCTCCATCTGATTAATGGCTTGGTGAGAAAGCAGCCACCCTTTCAGGCCTCTCAGACTTTCCAAAATAAACAACTCCTGCTCTCTGGATTACTATCGATCCGAGCCGCCGCTGAAGACGAGCATGCAAGGGCGATATCTTTTCCCCCCTCTTTTTGCTTTCCCTGTAATCTTCCTTTCTCTCACTTTATGTCCAACCTTTCAATCAATCACTCAGACAATCATCTTGTCTTTCACCCTGCAATTGTGGCTCACCTGGAGTTAATGTCTTTGTCTTTTCTCTTTTTTTTCCGAGGTAACCCTTTTATTTATGTGACGTACGTTGTGCTTAACTACTGTAAAAGCATTTAAAAGCCACTAAAAAGAAGTATGACTGCCAGAGGAGAGATAATGTTATTAATGTCAGAGATCTACAGTGCCCTTGGTATCTTCTCAGCATATTTCGTCTTCTGCTGAAGCCTGTTATTACAGTCTCCTGAGAAAAGCAGAAATGCAGCGCACAGAGAGTTGAAAATGTGCAGTGTTTTTCTAACCATTCCTTGCATATTTCCCCCCAGCCAGTGTCTGAGTGGTCAGTTGCCTGACATTGTCTCGCGTAGACGGGTTATTGACAGTCTGCATGAGGTCTGGTTCATTTTGCAGTTTATTCTGGCCTCCCACTTAAACGAGAAATGGCTGTCTAATGCAAACCAGCAGGGGCGTAGAATTTAGTAGGGACGCTAGGGACGTGTCCCTACCAATATCCAGTGACACTGATATATCCCTAGCAATACTTTCGATCAAAACTTAAAATATATGTATATATTGTTGTCCCCGTCCCCACCAATTTCAAAATCAAACCTACGCCACTGCAAACCAGTAACATTTTGTTTTGGTTTTATGTGCCAGTTAGAGAAGGGTTAGATTGAAATACCCTAATTCTATGTAAATTATGTGTAACAGGGTTTAAGATTCAGGGAAGAAGGAGGCGGGAACCGCTGAAAAGGCGTGGACAGGGTTATTTTTGCGGCTGACCTTATGCATTTGTAGGAGTTTCCCTCTCTGACGCTAAATTTAAGGGTATCTTAATGAATCAAGCAAGGTGATTTACTAAGGTTTGCACTCGTTAATGTACTGGTGTTGTACTACATTGCGTTGGTCATTATGGAAATGATCTAGCTTCGTCTGTGATCTTTAATTTGCGTGTTGTCAGTAGATCACGCGTGGAACTTTTCACTCCCATCTGCGCTTTTTTTGAGTTGCGCTCTCACACTAATTTGCCCCGTTTAGTTAATCTGCCCCAAAGATGTGTTTTCAAATGAATCGGGATTCGTATAGACCCTGCCTGTGTAGCTTTCTAGCAATCCTGAAGATCTCGATTAGCTTGTTCAAAAGTGTGTTTCTTTAGAGTTCGAGCTATAAAAAAAGAACGAAAAAAAAGGATCTCAAGGGTCAGAGATGCCTAACGTTACCTCTGGTTTAGATCAAGCCTAATCGTCCTCGAATTCCCCAGTCCTGGCACGCTAATGGTTATGCCACCTGCAGCCTCTGTATGTAGTGACTCTGGCGAGCAGGGCTTCCCCCTGAGCCACAGACAATGGCATCTTTGAGTGCACCGTTGAGCACTAGGACCCAGAGAGCGCTGGGTCCTATTTTCTTCCAGGGGTTGCCTAAGCCTCAGCGCACACACCCCTGCTTAGGAAAACTGAGAGTGAGATAGGAAAAGAGAGAGGGTGAGACTAGAGGAACGCAGCTCTGTTGTTGTGGTCACTCCAAGAACACTGCTCTGGCAGAAATGAAGTGCAGGAACTGACCCGCTGCCGCCGGGAGGAGAGGAATACATGTGGAAGGGCTTATTCAGAGTGGATCGGGATTAAAAGGTGACTCAATTTGTTGATCTGTAGGGCACGCACGCTTTTATGAGTGCGTTTATGGTTGAGGCTTCAACAAAAGGAGGCTGGAGTGTGTTTGGGAGTGTATGGACGGTATTCACATGCGTCTTCAGAAGGATTGTGGAAATGAGTCATCGCTGTGCACGAGGGGAATAGCCTACTTGTGCGCGCGTGTGTGTGTGTTTGGAGTGCTTTTCCTGTCTGGGAGGAAAGACAACACTGGTTTTAGGGGGGAAAGTGCGCAAGGTTGATCCGTTCCATGCAAATTGTGGAGAGGATGACATGAGACAAAAGTTTGCCGTGGATTTGAGAGGAAAAGCCACTGCTTCGTTATTAACTTCTCATCTGCTTTGGAAGCTCAGGTTTGTATCTGGAGCGTATCTGTGGGGAAGACAGGTTTACCACAGACTGCTTGTGATCTCTGCGATAGCCCGGACAGATGGTGGTAGGCGTGTGTGTGCATGCGTGTATGTGTGGTATGTTGTGTCTGTCAGGCGGAAAACTAGTTAAGAGAGGCAGATCTGATGAGGACCACAGCAACAGCAGAAAGACGCCTCAGTCTGACTGGCTCAACACAGCTGATTGTACACATGAACGCTTCGGTTTTAATCGCACTGCCACGTGTGCGTGCTGTGCATTTGTGTTTGATTGTATTAATCTGCGTGCGAGTGTGTGGAGTCTGTTTACACACCGCGTTCAGTTTTGGGAATCACATTTGGATTCTTGGGTGACTGTATCACAGTGTTATCAGATTGTTTTTTCCATTTTTGGTATTACGGCTATTTTGTGGTGATCTTTTTGAAATGTATGTATATTTGGGAATGAGTGTGTGTTTGGGTCAAATCTCCCTACAAGGACAGTATAACGTGAAATCCGCTACACTGTGAGGACTAGTCAGCAGTCCCATGAGGGATATGACTTAATAAACCGACTTGAATACCATAAATGTAAATTCTGTCATCATGTACTCCCTTTAGAGTCTTTCCAAACCTGTATGACTGACTGACATCTGTAGAACACAAAGATATTTTGAAGAATGTTTGTAAACAAACCATTTTGGATACCATTGACTTAAAGTGCATGAAAACAAAAAAACAACAACAATCAACACCATACATTTCTCAATCTTCAGTAGAGAAACCACGGAAAGAAGAGAAACCTCACTCGGAGCGATTCTACACTGTAAAAATTATTTTTTTAGTAAACTAAACTTAATTTCATAGTGTTTATACAATTGATTTGTCCAATGTATTTAAATTGACAAAATTAAAAAAAGTTATCTCAACTTTTGGGTGTATTTGAAACTCAAAAAAGGCCATGCAAAAAAGAAATGCAATATGAGTTGAGTTTTTGTTAGTGTAGACTAGAGTGAGAGAAAACACAGATTTTCCACTTTTTAAAAACCTCCTCGCTTCAGGCAAAATCTCTGGTTCCACTCTTTACTGCTCACATACTCTCAACCCACAGACAATTGGAGTGATGCAAACAGTGAAAAGTTCCAGTGCAGTAAACATAAAATAACACCACTTTTGGACCACCAACAAATAAAATTAACTGTTGTATGACACTTATGTCTGCTAAATATATAATATACACACTGTGAAATATATATATATTTTTAAAAGTATATATAAAATGTGTTATTTAAAACAAAATAAATATTAACTAAAATAAAATATAAAAAACTTAAACGGAGCTAGTTACCAACATTTCTCATTTTCGTGTAGTTAGCCTGAGTATGAAGTAAATAAAGTAACTAATACTAATAAATAAACTAAGTAAAAACTATATAGATATATTTTCGAAAATTTGAAAACCAACTAAATTACTAAACTAAAATTAAAGTGAAAACAAAATAAAAATAAACTCTAATTCAGAAATTTATCTAAAAATATAATAGTACAATGACACTAAAATAACACTGATCATTTTTTTTTGTCTTGTTTTCCCATCAAAATATCTAAACATCCTTAAGCAAGATGCATTTACGTGACGTAAAATAAATCTTATATTAATTCAAGCATTAATAGCATTCAAATTTGTATTCATATTTTAACCATATAATCATAGTTTATTCATAGTGAGGTTGATACTAAATAAACTATATTTTCTCTGAAAACAAGCATAGTGTAATTTTGCTTCCCATGTCTTACACAGGGAACTACACTGCGACCAAAATGGTCGCATATGCGACCTTTTGAAAGGCCATTGCGACCCTAATTTTTAATGGGTCGCAAATGTATCACCGTTTGATTATTTTTGTACCTACCTAATGTTTTAGGCAATATGCTATGATTTATTATGAGCATTTATTAAAATAGAAATGTGTATTTTAAGAATACGTTTTATAACGCGCTCTGAGCATTCAACACATCAAGTTGGCTTCGCGGATTCGCGCTTGTTTAACTGAGAGAACGAGCAGAGAGAGTGAAAGCCCCAGTCGCGCGCGCGCTCTCTCTCCCTCCCTCGCTCATAATAATGAATTGAGTTGACTGAATATCTTTGAGAATACACGATGGTAAAAGGTCGGAAGACCGAAGTTTTTTTTTTCTGAACTACCACTGGTTGTGAATTGTGCTAAAATAACGTTGCCTCATCTTCTCTGAAAAGCTTTCCACACATTCAGATGGCATAAACCACTCTTTCAATAAACAAAACAAAAAATCTATCTGGTGATGAAATGTTTTCTGTGTTGAGACAAATCTTGTGCGATGTCCTAAACTGCCTGGATAATCACACAACGTGTGCCGTGGTCCGTTAATGACACGTCCGATTCGCGAACTGACTCCTTTGAACCGATTCACTTTAATGAATGGTTAAAATAACAACTGATCTGTCCAACACTGAACTCAAGAGTCATTCTAGAATGATTCATTCTTTCCAAGTAGAGCTATTCAAGTCATCTGGTGAAATTGTTTTTATATCGCAATATATATCGCAGAAAAATCAAATATCGCAATGTCATTTTTTTACCAATATCGTGCAGCCCTACTGTAAATTCTGTGGGCCTTCAATTGCAGGACTGTCCAAATTTGTAACTGCGTCAAAACAATTCAAACACGAATCATTGAAGCTTCACAATGACATATTATATTTATTTTACTTTTCCTTAAGAGTTCAGAAGTCTGCCCATCTGTGCCAACCATAGCATGGTGAAATCCAAAAGAAATTAATTTAGCACTTTATTGTGTAGGCTACTGTATTTTCTATTGCAGTAAATCTATCCCAACCATTTTTAAAGAAAACAAGAAGGCATGTGTTTTAAAAGATGGAGAGTAAAATAAAAAGCACATCTGTATGCAATACAGTTTCACTATTGGTTATTATTATCCAGAGCGGCTTACTATATAAATAATTTGTGCGACCAAATCATGTTTTGCGCTAGTAACTGAAAAAGTTAGTAGCGCAAGTGCCACCAGTGGAAAATGTTAGTGTAGTTCCCTGTTACACTATTTTTCTTGATTTAAATTTGTTTAAAAAAATGATACAGGAAACAAATTAATTTATACACACTATACAACACAATTCAATAAACTTTTACGACGCAACAACACTATGTAAATATAACAATGTGTAAAGTCCCAGCATGGTAAGGATCAGTACTGGTATGCGAGTCAAGTTTGTCTAAAGACACTAAAAAATGAGTGTGACTGTGCTGATTATGATGTCATGTTCCAATATAATGAGTCTCAGGCCAAAAAATCGTCTGCACTAATGTGAGAACAGCCAGAACACTTTGTTTTCTTCGCTGTGTCCTTGAACTTTTTTCAGAGAAAAGAGCAAAGCGAGGATTGAGAGGGGTGTTTAGTTTCGGGGGCTGATGTCATGACTCATGATGTCATGCTGTAGTCTGACTGATTGCTCTGCAGCTCTTCTCTGATTGGCCCATGGCCGCTTTTGGCCGTGTGACTCAGTGACTTGATTTTATTTTTATTTTTCATAAATATTTACTGGCCGGTTGCTGGTGAAAGCGTTTGGCACTGTGTTTGTCTTTGTGTAGTAAGGCAGCTGTGTATTTTAAGCATGTTGAGCTCTGTGTAAGTATGTCTTCTCGTCCAAGCGAACCCTCAGTCAGCAGGAGATTGTAATGATTAGCTGTGGTTCTCTTTACTACTGGAACATGCAGCAGTAAAAGCCCAGATTTCATGTGCATATAGCGTCTCTGAGTGATGATGTCATGCTTTTGTGACTCATAAGAGATTTATCATCTTCACCAATGGGCCATTATGTCATTTTCTAAAATGGCATAAACAGGGTCTGTTTATTCTCAAAATGAAGTTATTAGTGGTGCTTGCTTAGGCCATCACTATTATTATTATTATTATTGCTGTGTGTGTGTGTGTGTGTTATTTATATACTACTATAGTATTTATTCATACTTTTATTAGCTTTTATTTATTCAGTATTTATTTTTGCTATTTTATAATATTTGTTTTATTTCAAATAATATAAATGCTTTGTAATAAAGTTTTAGTTCACAATAACAACATTGGCTTATATGTGACCTTGAAACAGAACTTGTGTGTGCTTTACCGCCACAATAATTGGCCTTATATTTTGGATTTATGTGCTTGTATTATTGTCCTGGAAACCATATGAAAGCTGAAAAATTACTTCACTGCATTCTTTCTCTCTTCCTCCACTTTTTCCCCTCTTCCTTCTCTCTTGTGCACTGTAAAAGTGAAGTGTCAGCTCACTTACAGAATGGATCTGAGTGCACCGTCTGTATGATCCTTCAGACTAGAAGAAACCTCATGGGTCAAAGAGCAGCCTGAGCTGAACATTCAGATTGAAGATCTTATATTATTTAAGCTGAAGTGTCATTTTTTTAAATATAAAATACTGTCTCCTATCCCACGTCTCAATGTGCAAAGTCATATACATGTAAGCTATTCATAGGAGGATTTCTCTTAAGTCAAATGTTTACTTTACCATTTGGCAATGGTGTGAGAATCAGTGTGAATGTGCCATTTGTTTTATCTCTGTAATTTGACGTATTTCTAAGTGAAACGTCATGAACAAATGTACTATTTATTGCATTTATCATGCTAAATTGCCTAAGCAATGCCTAAATAGCTATTTTGCTAATGGTTACTGTTAATCAATAGCCCACATGACTATGATGATGTCAGCGAATAGATAAAGTTGAGTGAGAAAAAAGCAAGCTAATATATGATAAATAATATAATAAAAAACAGTTATAGTAAAAATAGTGTGTATATATATATATATATATATATGACACACACGCACTCTTCGGGTAAGTTACTTTTAAAAGTAATGAGTTACAATATTGTGTTACTCCTAAAAGTAACTTATTGCGTTACTTAGTTACTTTTTATGGAAAGTATTGTGTACTTTTGGGGTTACTTTTTCTCAACTGGGGAAAAGTAACAATGTTTTTCGTAGTAGCAAATGGCGAATGTAAAGGCCCTTTCACACCAAAAGTGAAATTGATAAGCCTCAACCTAAAGGTAATGCAAATTCACATATGTACAGTAAAGAGCGCCGCTCAACTAAATATTTCAGCTGTGCTGCCATTCTGGATTGCAGAATAATAGGACACAGGAGAAGAAATTTCAACACTCTACAGCAATAAAAACAACAAAAAAACGAAACCCAAACGGTTGAATTGGATCATTGAAGGTCAGCAGAAAATACATTGGTTAATAAAGTGAGAATAAATACATAAAGGATATAGGCCTATGTGTCATTTAACATATTTTATTATTGCAGGGTTGCGTAATATTCGGAGTTTGTATTTCACTGCTTTTATTCATTTTGAGGAATACTGAATCTGTTTTTTTGCAAATGAGATGAGTAAATGCTAGTGTTGTTTTTTGCGGCCTGTTTTAATTTTAGTTTTAGACTAGTCTTTCTGTCAAGCTGTCATTTTTAGTTTTCTTTTTAGTCTAGTCATGTTTCAGTCGCTTAAAAGTGTCAGCATTTTAGTCTTATTTTAGTCAGAATTATCCATGACTATTTTCGTTTAGTTTTAGTCGACGAAAACTGATGACATTTAGTCTAGTTTTAGTCAATGAAAATTGTATTTTAGTCTCTTTTTAGTAATGTAATTCTATTTAACCCAGTCAATATAGTGTTAGTACCTAGACGAAACCAAACTTTTCTTTTAGCCAAACCCATTTCAAACAAGGTTATCTTATTATTGTTACCTTATAGACTCAAGAATACATCCGTTCCAGACAATTTACAACATATTTATTTTACCAACCAAACATGTTAGAAGTACACACATAAATTTAAATAAAAATGTATCGGTCCCTTTCTTTCTCTGTGTCAGACTTAACTTTGTTTATTGTTGTTTACGCTAACTCACCGCAGCTGCATCTTCTAAATAATGCCGCGAGTGTGGCTTGAGGAAGTGACGGACCTGATGCAGCCCCTGAAGTGAGACACAGGAAACAGAAATACTGCAAAATAGTAATAATAACGCGAGTAAACGAGACGGATTAACTTTATAACATTTCGTTTCGTTTTGTTTTGGTCAACGAAAATGAAGAGACATTTTAGCATAGTTTTTATTTTGCATCATTTATTTATTATCATTTATATCCAGCATTTACGTTGAGTCTTGTCTCATTTTTGTCACGTGATAAAGGTTCGTTGATGATGCATGCTTACACTTAGTCTACCATCATGCTCACAAAGCTCACACTTTTCAGGTTCCCTGAACAACTTTTATGAAAATCACTGCAAGTTAACAAAATATATTTTGCTTATCAGACAGCAAATCAGATAAGAGAAATAAGGGAGTTCCAGTAGCATAGTTGTTTTTTGATCTCAGGTGCACTCTGATTATTTCCAGCACAAACTTTGACACAAGCACACAATCATCTGCTTTCTGGGAAAAACAGTTTCCACCACAAATAAAATCAAACATATGGATCTAAATGACTTTTCTCCTCCTTGATACCGAGTCTATCATTGCCAATGCACTGATTACATTACTGGGTAGTTGCTAAGCATATCCAGGTGCGCTATGATATATGTTTCCCAGATCTCCAGGTCTCAAGCAAGAAGAGCTGTCTTTCAGATTCCATATGTGGACGATCCACATCTATCCAGTCACATTTTCATGAGCTTGTCCCTCTGCACTTGAGCGTCTCCCTCCGCTCTGTCTGGACCATGCGTGGGGCCTGTTCTTTGGCAATGCAAAGGGGAAAAATACCTTCCTGTATGATGTCAGGGCTTAAACACCAGAGCAAAGCATAACACAGTCTGAGAGAGGCTCTAAACTCACTCCCTACGAACAACAGCAGGAATGAGGATCATCTTTTTTTCAATGTCGCCGCTTAAGAGCAGCTCAGCGTTCATACCTTAATAGTCCTTTCGACCGAAGCTGTGGCCGCTCCATTCATAGCGCCGGTCATCTGAGAACTGGCTTCTGATCAGGCCTGAATGAACAGCTGTGGTGGTCATGAGTGCACTGTGGGTCTAGTTTCTCCTGTCTGAAATGTTACAGCTAGGTCCACGCAGTATAAACATAGTATGGCCGTAGCCGAGTGTTTTGTGTAAATAATTGAATGAGTCTAAATTCATACTTATTTCTTAGCTGGCGTAAATCGACTTACAAGAATTTTTTTGTTTTTTTGTTACAAGTTGTCAAGAGTTTGTAGACAGGTGACTAGTGACAGCAAGAATGTAGTTCCGTTTGTAGACGGAGAAACTTAGCTTATGGTGTGCTTGTGTATAGTTTTATTTGGAGTGGGGATTCTGTATTCTGAGAAACATTACTTGTATAGGCTATACTTGCTATAGCTATAGACTCAGTCAGGACAATAATCTGTTTAATAGGGACCGTAATCTATATATATATGTATAAACATTGGTCACTGTTTTTTTTATACATACATATATATATATATATATATATATATATATATATATATATATATATATATATATATATATATATATATATATATATATATATATATATATATATGTATATATATATGTATATTATATACATAAAACATTGACTAATGTTTTTATATTTATATATTACACTACCGGTCAAAAGTTATAAATGGTTATAAAATAAAAGTGTATTTTTTTTTCACTGCATATTAAACACTATATAAAGCATATTAAACTATATATATGTATATATATATATATATATATATGTGTATAAAAAAACAAATATAAATATATATTTAATATATATATTAAACAATATATATAAGTTTAATATAAAGCATATATTACACTACCAGTCAAAAGTTTTAGATCGGTAAGTTTTCAAAAGTTTCTTCTGCTCACAAAGGCTGCATTTATTTGATCAAAAATAAATAAATAAACAGTAATATTGTGAAATATTATGAAAATTTAAAATGACTATTTTCTATTTTAATATAATTTAAAATGTAATTTATTCCTCTGATCAAAGCTGAATTTTCAACATCATTACTTCAGTCTTCAGTATCACATGACCCTTCAAAAATAATTCCAATATGCTAATTTTATGCTCAAAAAACATTCATTATTATTTTCAATGTTGAAAACCAGTTGTGTACAATTCTTTTTTCCGAAATTCTTTGATGAATAGAAAGTTCAAAAGAACAGCATTTATTTCAAATATAATCTTTTCTAACATTATAAATGTCTTTACTGTAACTTTTGATCAATTTAACTCATCCTTAATTAATAAAAGTATTGATTTCTTTTATTTATTTCCCCCAACAATAAAATACAAATTCTTACTGACCCCAAACTTTTGAAGGGTAGTGTTTAATGTTACAAAAGCTTTCTATTTCAGATAAATGCTGTTCCTTTGAACTTTCTATTTATCAAAGAATTCTGAAATAAAAATGTAAAAAACTGTTTTCATCATTGATAATAATCATAAATGATTCTTGAGCATCAAATCATCATATTAGAATGATTTATGAAGGATCATGTGACACTGAAAACTGGAGTAGGCCTAATGATGCTGAAAATTCTGCTTTGATCACAGGAATAAATTACACTTTACTATATTCATATAGAAAACAGCTGTTTTAAATTGTAATCATTTTTCACAGTATTACTGTTTTTTTGTATTTTTAATCAACTAAATGCAGCCTTGGTGAGCAGAAGAGACTTCTTTTAAAAACATACCGATCTAAAACTTTTGACCGGTAGTGTAATATGCTTTATATTACACTAATAAATATTATTATTATTAATATATACAGTATATGTTGAATATGCTTTAAGGCAAACCATGTGCAAATTCATCAGTCAGCATCATTGCTGAGTATTTTTCCTTAAAACTGCAGTGAATAAAAATACACTATTTTATTTATATTATTTTAAATGGTGACCGAAATTTTGCAGAATCCCTAAAGTAGTCATTTTACAGATGCTTTTAGCTAAAGTGGCTTAAAGTGCACTTTAAACAATACCCCTGGACAATAGTGATGGGTCGGGTCACACTCAAGGGTTCAAAGTTCGCTTACTTAGCACTTGCAGTAACATTCAGCTGGTTGATGCTGTAACGATTCCATTATGGAATCAGAGAAAGCATCTTTTTCTATTGATCACCGTTCAAAGGTATTTCAAGTCACTAACTCTGTGGGCTGAGCACCTGCCCTTGAGGTAGATGGGAATGCAAATGCATATCTCTGTGCATGTATTCTAGACCTCCTCGGTCTTGATCCCTGCGCTGAACTTTTATTCTTGGACACAATAACGGGTCAATTATTCTCGAGAAGCTGTTATTGAGGAAAGCTCCTCTTTTGTACCCTTATCCTGATGATTAAGTGCCTAAGACTATTATGTGAGGGACCCTTATGAAGAGTGGAGGCGGAGTAGGAAGTGGCTAGCTGAGATTGTGTGCTGTGGTTGGACGCAGACATGCTGACTCCTCTGATTCATGCTCTGAATACGCTCAGAGGAATCAGGTATTCACAAAAGTGTGCAGCTCACACTCTGAACATCTGAGTTGATTTATCACCATGCCCAGTATCATGTATTATAAATATGGCAAAAGGGTTGCGTCCTGGTCATAGTCTAGTTCTCTGTGATGTAAATCAGTATATTGCAAATAATAGTTCAGGCAATTGTGCAAAATGTGTCATGTTATTTACCCACCTGACCCATTGAAACAACCTCTGTATAACACACCACAACCGATATCGTTCTGATAACGTTTGTTTCGTTTATTGTCCATCTTGTAGCGTTTAAATCCAGTCCCTTGGAAAGTGCACTTACTGTATACTACTGAACCAGGAAGTGGACTTAAACGAACTGCTGGGGGCTGCGAACGGGTTTGTTTCACGACAAGGACGCCAGGGATTGGGGTCGCCTTGTGGAAGCAGGCAAATTTGATGAACCGCAGAAGTGTATGGTGTCTCGAGTTCGGCAGAACACAAAGGGCACGTTTGATGAATATGTATCTGGTGCTAGACTGTCAGCTCTCGCGGTCCCCGTCTCATCTTCCTCTTCCACTCATCATCCTGTCCTTTGTGCTCAGATCCGTGGATGCACGGTCTCTCCCTAGAGCTTCTGTCTAGTCATGGTACCATCATCCCTCAGTCACGTTACCCTAGCAGGGCCTGTCAAACAGCATACGCTGGAGGACGCGTTGACTTTGAAATGGTGCTAAATGACTAGAGGATGTTCTTTTTTTCCTCTCTGTCCTGATGGTCAAGGGCCAGGAAAGAGTTGAGTAACAACGCTGGGTTGCTAGTCCTCGGTGGCACCTGCAGGGACAAACTTCAGGCTGATGGCGAGCAGCCCGTCCTCCTGTTTGCTGGAGATAAGTGGTGATGCCACAGGGCTGAAATGTTTGTGGGCAGTGTCTTTAAACACTGGCTGCTTCAGTTTTTTTAGCCACCCCAAACCCAAATATCGGACTTGGAATGGAAAGCTTATTGATTCTGTAAACTCTTCCACTTCCCCTTGCCCCTGTTATGCTATTTTAAAGGTTCCTATTTTTGCTTTGGAGGTCTCCTTTAGGTTAACCTGTATCCCAGGTAAAAAAAAAACACTTACATTTTCTCACAATATACATTGCAGCATTACCTCTTTTCTCACAGTGTCTGAAACGTTCAATAAAGGATTCAGTCTCTCTAAACACCGCCTTTCTGAGAGTCTACTCTGATCTGATTGGTCAGATGGCACAGTCTGTTGTGATTTTGGTCTACCGCTTATCCGCATGTGTCGGAAACGAAACGATTACCATATCTGAATTTCAGCTCTGGAGTCTTCCTCAGTATTTGATATACAGCGATACGAACACTAACAGTGTTCAACTGTATCAATTCAAGTCCCAAGTTTGATAATTAAACATTGGAAGTAGTAGCTGATCAACCTGAACTACCATCACAAGCAAAACATGAGCAGCACAAAAAACGGCGTCTTCTCGACATGTCGGCAACATGAACCAAACACTTTCAGGCCTCAGCTACTACTATAGTGTTTATGAGCGGGTCAAAGTAGGCGTTGTTTATATGCAGCCAATGAAGATCATAGGCTGGCATTATGCAAATTTGTTAAATTGTTCCTTAGGTAACAGGAAGTGAGTCTGGAATTACTGACGACTTGTTTCGGCAGCTCAGAATCGATTCTTTCATTTCGATTCTCACATTCCCTGAAAATAATTGAACATCTTAGAACAGCGGTGGCCAACTGACGCATACAGTATAGCCTATCTAAAACCGTAAATCTTCATTATAAATCCTAATCATAAATACAGTGCATGTTCACAAAAACAGTTTAAATAAATAAAAGAATGATTTAAACTATGTTTTACTTCTGATGTAAACATTTATATTAAATATGCCATTCTGATTAATGGAGTTAAACACTTAAGTTACATGAAATCATTACTGAGAAGTTACAACATTTTTTATCTTCAATAAATATAAATATTTGTTGTGGATGCAATGCAAATTCGAACACTTTTCCTCTGGCATGCTGTGTTTTAATGTTTTACCTACATAGATAATTGCTTATCATGATAATAGCAGATTGTCTGAGAAAATAGTTTCGTGCAAATAATGCACAACAAGGTATCTGTTTCCATTAAAAATATAAATCAATTAAAAATACTCTTTGGCCAGTGGGAAAGATTGAGAAAAACTTGAAATGTATTTTACACTGATTTATTTATTCAAAAACAAGGCAAGGATAGGCTAATAAATGATTTTATTAATGTAACTAATGTGACCGTAAATCCGTATTTCATATTTTTCTTAATGTCTGGTATCGTTAAACATGTTATCACGTGGATGAATAATCATATGCAAATGATACGCAGATGAGGATATGCATAGTAAAACTAGGCGTTGTAAGCTCCATATATGGTTGTTTCGGGGAGGAGACGCATGTGCGCACAATCTTCCGCTAACTGGTATTTATAAAGTGAATTCTGCGCAGGTTCTGGCGTACGCACTGTTTTATAAGTCTGAATATTTTTTTGCGTACGCCATTTTTGGCTTTCTGGCGCACGTACACTTTTAGTAAGGATCCTACGCACAGTTTTATAAATGAGGCCCCAGTACCGTCGTTGTCTACCCCTGCCTTAGAACATTAGTCAACCAATCAGATTCAAGCATTCAACAGCCCCATAGTATATCTTCATTTATCATGCACTTTGATCTTTAAAACTTTGCAGACCTTTTACATTCTCAGTCTATATTACACACTACATGAGTGAAGTTACGTGAAGGCATAGTGTGGTAACCTATACTCAGAATTTATCCTCTGCATTTAACCCATCCAAAGTTAGTGCAGTGCGCCGCCATTCACTGCGGTGCCCATGAAGCGGTTGGGGTTAGGGGCCTTGCTCAAGGTCACCTCAGTCATTTCCTGCCAGTATTGAGAATCGAACCTGTGACCTTCACGTTACAAGTCTGACTTTCTAACCATTAGGCCACAAATGCCCTAAAATGAAAGGTATGAAAGGTAATATACGAATAAGAATAATAGGGGCACATTAAAGCATGGTTAAATAGACACTTTGAGTGTCCTTTCCTTGGGTTTGGTGAATCTTTAAAGGAATTTTTGAGGTTTAATAACAACTCTATCGACAGCATCTGTGGACTTCTGATGATTACCACAGAAAATCATTTCCACATGTCCCTCAGTCTCTAAAAATAAGTAATGAACTACAGTTGAAGTATTGGGCAGTTGTATAGCACTGGAAATAAACATTAAAGATACACAGTTAACACACTGTTTCCACACTTAAAAATCATGTGTTAGCATGAGACTAATTTAATGGAATCGCTTACCAACGTTGTCTGTCACAGTGTAAAATCTTTCAATTCTTGTCATAATCATGAATGTCCAGTAAATTTTATACATTTTGCGTTGTAGATGCAAAGGAAAGTGATGTAACTATCTGTAAAGCACAGCTTCAGCACAATCAGAAGTTCAACCAAAAAGTGCCCACATCTAAATTACAAATTAGGGCGTTTTCACACCTGAAAGTAAGCACCAAGGTCCGACCCAAAGTTCATGTTTAGATACATTTTATACATTCGGTAAGTTTTGGTTTGGTTGCACATTGCAATTATGCGAGCGCACTAAAGAACTGGTAACTGGTAAATGACATACTTGCATCCTGACGTCATCATCTGTGGAGGCTGCAGCTTGACATTGATTGGTTTGTAAACATACGTGCGTCTGACATCAGCATGTTGTC
The DNA here is from genome assembly GCF_051911475.1 of Siphateles boraxobius. Lineage (NCBI taxonomy): Eukaryota > Metazoa > Chordata > Actinopteri > Cypriniformes > Leuciscidae > Siphateles > Siphateles boraxobius. Next base: position 18,912,663 of record NW_027509208.1, on the reverse strand, counting down.
AATTCAGCGGGTAACTTTGTCAAGAATGAATGAACAGACGCATATTGTTGCCACTATACTGTTATTATTATGGCATTACTACCTGCAGCACCAACAATACTCGAGGCTAGTTCAAACTCACCAAATGAACGTCCTCGTTGTGCGAACATTTTATCATCCCCGGTAGGAAAGGAGAAGACTGCAATCCTGCGAGAACCACCGGAACTTCCTGTAAATGGTCTGAAAGTCCAAACCAAACAGAAAATGCTTTCAAACTAGAAATGAACCAAACCTTTGTTCAGTTTGATCCGGACCGAGACTACCTCTTTACATCGGACCAAATTTTGTCTGTTTGGTCCGAACCGTGGTCCGGGGAGGTTTCACACCTATAATTTTGATTCGGATCAAACTGAAAAGTCTGAAAATCCGGACCAAACAAGGTAGGTGTGAAAGGGCCTAATTATTATATTATTATTATAGTATTATATAGTATAATATATATAGTATTATTAATTATTATATTATAGTAATTATTTTGCTCAATAATTAATATAAGACTATTAAAGTAAAGCGAACTAGAAATATTGTATTAAAACAAAATAATAAACCTCAAATATTTTGTTAACCAACCAACTACCAGGAATTGCTCACTCATTTGCACTACGGTGCAGAATCTATCTAAATGCTCTATTTATGCTTTGATGTAATGATAGAAATTAAGGTGTGCAGTTATTATGTCACTCTGGATATAAAAGCTGAGAGGAAAGGCTTTTGGCTTCCATGCTGGTTGCCGATTGCTCCTCTCTCATCAGTTATAGTTCAGGTCAATAGCAAAGAATGTGTAATCGAGAGAAAAGCAGAGTGTAAGAGAGAGAAAGCGAGGGATCCCTCTGCAAAAGCATCTCTTAGCATGCTGTCAGTGTATGCTGTGAATGCAGGGGCCCGGGGCCAGTGCTGTTTTAAGCCTGACTTCTGAGAGTAGAGGTCTCCCTCTCTGCACCAAACTTCACTGGAAGACCCTCGGGCTGAGTGCGGTCAGGTCACCTTCACTAAGCTCAGATCAGACAAGGGAGCGGGGGAACAGGGGAGCAGGGGACTAAAGCAAATGAGCGATGTAACTCTTCCAATGGTTAGTGCCTGTGGGTGAGAGTGGTTCATATGGAGCAGAGAAAGTTCTTGCCTGGAGTCTATTGCGTTGTGACCCCCATAGGGAGAACTGTGCGCTCCGGCCCCTTTGGTCAACGAACCTTAACCTTTTTGCCATTGCTTATGGACTTTTCTGATGTTTCTGGCAGAAAGGATGGAGCGTATTCTTTGATCTGTGGACGGCTTGGCTGATTGGTTGGCTGTATGTACATGCCCTGGTGTGCCCTAACACTGTTGTCATGGGAACTGAGGAAATGGAAACTAAACAAGTCTTCTTTTTTTGGTGCTGGAAAGGAGGGGGGAAACTCCGATGTCTTTCAATGCTGGTGTTGACATCAAGACAAAGGTCTATTATTTGTACTCTACGTACCAGAACTGAAATCTCATAAGCGAGATGTACCTCAGGGTTTTGTGAATGCAGTTTATTGTTGGCTTTTGTGAAGAATTTGTTTAGCAGGTTTTGTGGAATTTAAATATTTTTAATGAACTCTAGTCCGTTGAGACATTTGCTTTGCTTGGTTTGAATTAAGTCATGAGAAGCCTTTGCGCTACCGGTCATAATTAATTGCCTTTTATGTTTATAGTTTTTGATGCATTAATGTAATAAAAAAAAGTTATTTGACTGTCCCATGCTGCTGTATTTAGCATAAAATTACCTTGTCCCCTTATATCACTTTTTTTTTTTTTTTTTTACATTTTGTTTATTGTGCTTTGCTTTTGTTTTGTTTTTTGTTTTCCTTGGTTTGGTTCTTGTTTGTTTTGTTTTGTGGTTTGTTTTCTTTGGTTCTTGTTTGTTTTGCCTTTTTTGTTTTTTTACTTGTTCTGTTTGGTTCTTGTTTTTTGTTATGCATTTTATGTATTGTGGTGTTTTTTTGTTTTTTTGTTTGTTTTTTTGCTTTGGTTGGTTCTTGTTTTTTGTTTTGTCTTTTATGTTGTTTTTTGGTTTGGTTTGTTATGCTTTGTTTTTTTGTTGTTGTTTTGTTTGGTTCTTGTTGTTTTTTGTCCCTTTTATGTTCTCTTTTTGTTTTTTCGGTTCTTGTTTTTTTATTTTGTTTTGCCAAGTTAAGCATTCGTGCAAGGTCTAACAGCTGTGCAAAAAAAAGTCATACTAAATATAGTATAATATTTTGACTTTAGTCTGATGAGTGATGTTTTTTGCTAGTTGTGCCACCTTAGAAAACACTGACTGATGTTTCAGTCCTTCTTCCATTTGTGAAGAAAAATAAAACTAAACAACAAACGAAATGCAGAACAAAAGTCAAATTGCCCTATATATTTTGTAAAAATGCCAATATAGTTTTATAATAACCATGAGCTTTAATAGGAGAAAGCTTAACTGAATCATTTGTTTAATCCATGGTTATATTGAAATAATAAATCAAAAAAGTCAAATTGCCCTATCTGATTTGTAATAATGTCAATGTTTACCATGAGCTTTTATAGGAGAAAGCTTTAACTGAATGATTGAAATTTGAGTTTAATTGAATCCATATACCATGTATTATATTATATACCATGTATTGTATTATATTATATCCATATAATTCATATACCATATTATATATTTAATTGGTATCCAAGGTACGTCAAAAAACACCATAATGATGCTGTGGTTCTTGTACATTTGTTGTAACTGTAGAAAGTGAGAAAGCTTGCAGTATCTATAAAGCAGATGCTGAGTTTAGAAGTTTCTTTTGTTTACACTGAGCCAAAATGCCTGTAATGTTTACATTAGATTTGAGGCACTAATGGGCATTTGGGCGAGCGGTTTGCCTTTTCCAGTTTTCAGATCTCTTTGGTCATTTGTCACAACTCTCACCTGTAACATCTTGCTCCCTTATTTCTGAGGGTTTTTTAAAGATCTTAAACAAAAACTGCTTTCAAACTTTGTTTGTGATCGGTAAGATGTAATTGATTCTTGAGCGCAAGGGAAGTTCACTGGCAGCCCCAATAGTATCCTGTTCGAGTAGTTCGTTGTCATAGCAACAGTAAAATTAGCTGGCCTTTTTCTGTCAGATGTGACGTTTTGTGGCAGCGCCACCATGGATACACAAAAAGCAAAACTGTATATCGTGTATATGTGCATTTATATGTTCCAAGAAAACACCTTATTGTGGTTACCCTTCATAATAACTGACCCGCCAGTCGACTGCTTTTCTTACAGATTAATTTATTGACTTTCATATTTTGAGGCCAATTTGATACAGATTGATCATAAAAAAAAATTCCAATAATATATTTTTGGAGATTATAATCAAGATAAATGATTAAGTACTTTGGAGTAACATGTAAATGCTGTTTTATTAACAATAACAAAGTACCCTAAAAAAAATTAGTGTAGAAACAATTTTCACTCAGAATTTGCTAGTAAATTTCACAAACAATGATAGAAACGCAAAATTTTGATGTAGAAAGAACTGAAAAAGCATTTTCTTGTAAAACATACTCCAATAATCTATATTTGCAATTTCAAAAAATCCTATTAATCAGATACCATCATTCTACCTCCAAAAAAACGTTTCATTGGTATTATTTTCTCTCTTTATGTGACGCATTTAATTTAATGATTTCTTTAACAGTTTTCTCTTGTATTTTAATGAAACCGATTTTTGTTTTTCACAGTTTTTGTTCATATGCAGTTGATTCTAGCTGAGACCTCGGTTGTGGTGTGGATGTGATGCCGTCCACATTTGTATAATCTGCCTTATAAACGCAGCCATGCCTTGACTGACCCCAGGGAATCTCTGCTCCAGATTGCGAGGATGGATAATATTCTCGCTCCGTTGCCGTGGAGACAGATGCTGTATTAGCAATGCAGCGCTAGCTGTCAGCTGTCAATCAATGCAAGGGAAGAGAGCTGCTGCTTTGACATGTAAACGCGAGTGTCAAAAGCAGCCCTGAGGCGTGACTGTGCATTTTCCAAGGAGGGCTCAGCTGCATATGCTGAAATTGACTGATCGAATGGGTGCTGCCCCTGGCACATCAGTTGACATGTTAGTACGGCATATGTATAATTGTGTGTGGGTACGTGTTGGCATGGGTGTCAGAGAGAGAGTTGAAAGTGACGGGTAATGCTGTAGGAAGAGATTAACTGGATTATCTACTGTGATTTGGGCAGTGTGTGATAAGTTCGTATTTAGATTTTATGCATCTGCAGAATCAGTGTCAAGCTTACTTCTACTACAATCCAACCTTGTGCTAAGCTTACCTCCCAGAAACCACACACACACACACACACACACACACACACACACACACACACACACACACACACACACACACAAAAACAGGCTGCTGTCACAAGAGAACACTTTATCAGATTTTCTATTGTAAAAAGGTTGCATCCTTGTTATAACGTGATTTTTTTTTTTATGGAAAAAGGTAATTGTAGCTTTACATCTAATATTTGCAACTTCTCATAGTTATGGAAAATAAGTCACATTTTTTCCAAGTCACAAGTTTTTCGCACATTTACTTTCCCCAAAGTTGCTTCTCTTTATTGAAACCTTATATTTCACTATTTCTTTGTTATAATTGCTCAAATCTTTCTCATTATGACTTTATAACTCACAATGCAACTTTTAATTACACAATTGCAACTTTATTTCTTTTATCTCAGTTGTCTGTTTAATTTTTTACTCTTCTTGAGATAGAAACAAGCTGCCTTATCTATGGAAGCTTGTTTCCACCACAAAATTGTATAAATTGTATTATTTAATAATTATATTATATATATTTTTATGGACCATATGGTACAATTAATGCAACATACTTCAACACAATTATAGTCGCGTTAGTCGTAGATATACGCGTATGTACAGCCGGCTAATGAGAGGTCTGTAATTTGGGTCCGTATTAAAGGTGTTTATTGTGTTTGAACTGGTGAGAATTGGAATTGTTTGAGGATCGGGTGAGAACGCGTCTGCAAACAGCTGCAAGTTTGACGAGAGTGACGAAAGCGTGTGCGGAAAGCCCTTATATGGAGATGGTTTGGCCGTGTTTAATGCACGCTGCCGCTCATTTAGAATACTCCAAATTCACTAACATCAGAACGAGGTTAAGAACAAATTTGTGAATTAGGAGGAGTTTTTCCGTGAGAAGTTCTCCTGTGCAGACAAATGCAAAATAATCCACGCAATTATTAGTGAATGACACCCATTGTTTGTGGTCGTCCAGTAAGAAATGTTGACTAAAAACACTGAGGTTTTTCAGATGGTCTGTTGCAGCATTCTCTCCGTATTTCCGAAATTTATGGCAAAAGTAATAATTTTACCTTTTTATCTCATAATTATGACTTAGTATGTCACAATTATGACTACTTAGTATGTCATCATTTCAAATATATATTCATAATTTTGAACATATATTCAACATAATTTCAAACACAAGTCATAATTGTGACATACTATGTCATATTTTTGTTGTTGTCATAATTATGACTTTTTATTTTATTTTTTACAGTTATTTACCAAAGCATGATTTTTTTGGCCTTCCATACCATTCAGCTTTTTCCAATTAAGCCGTTTCATGAATACTTGATTAAAAAAAATTGTCATAAAAACCAGCGGTCACTTTAAAGTGTGCTTCTGGTGTCTCTTGCAGGAGCCGAGGGCTGCATGGGTCCAGTGGTCATGCCCCCAGGGAAGAAGGCCGAGGGCCCCAGCAGTGGGAGCGTGGCGCGGGGCCTGAGTCAGCTCTACCAGGACACAGAGGCCGCTGACCTCTCTCTGGCCCTCTCTGCCTCCCTCAGCCGGGCCGAGGACGAGGAGCTGACCAGCCTCAGCTGGTTGCACGAGAGCACGGATCTGCTGACCAGTCTGGGCCACTCCGGCCTGCGTAGCGTCAGCCCCCTGCAGGATGCTAACGGTGGCCGCGAGCCCTCGTCCTCGCCGTCGTCCTCCCCTGAGCCCAGCGAGCCGCCCTACCACCTGTCCACGGGTCCCAGCCGCAAACCTCCATACTCCTTCAGCTGCCTCATCTTCATGGCAATAGAGGACGCTCCCTCTAAGAGACTTCCTGTCAAAGACATCTACGGCTGGATACTAGAGCACTTCCCTTACTTCGCTAGCGCCCCCACTGGCTGGAAGAATTCAGTGCGTCATAATCTGTCGCTAAACAAATGTTTCAAGAAGGTGGATAAGGATCGCAGTCAGGTGAGGGCTTGTGTTTCACTGAGCTTTACTGAGGCTTAGGTGTAAAAGAGCCGGTTGGTGTTTTAGAATACATACTTTTATCTTTCTGATTGATTTTCCATCAATAATTCTTCGTTTAGGAGTTATAAACATTTTTAACATTATTTTTTGGAGCAGTCATGTCCACGATTAAGAATATTTTTAAAAATATAAAAAAAAATCTGTAAGTTCTTAATGTTTGAAAAAACCTTTATGGCAATTTTCATTATTTGAAAAGTGTCATGTTGTACAGTGGTCAATTAAAAAGTAATAACATTTTCATTAAACTTTTTGTTTTCAGGTTTAAGGAAGGTTTTTTTGTTTTAAGAGATAATAATAAGAGCCAAACTACTTAATAATGGCAATAATTATACCACACTAATCAATTATGGTTTGTTAAAAAAAAAACGTAAGATTTTTTTTTCATTATGTTTGTATTACATTTACATATACATTTTTATATATTTTTTTAACAAAGTAAACAAATTCTCATCATAGAAGTGGTGTCTTTTTAAATTGCATTTTTAATGTAAGGTAAGACAGAAAAAAAATTGCGACATCGCATTGACCCATTACTGCAATATTAACCTTAATTCAAAGTCCACTGTGACTTTATGATGGATCAGTTTCCAGTTAGTCAACAACGGCTTAGGTTTTAAAGAGATTTTATGAATGTGGGCTGTGGATATGCAAACATGTCCATAAATATAATTAAAATATAATATGATTATAACCAAAGCGTAACTACAAACAAAATGTATTCATTCTTTTTGTTTAGATGTGAAAAATAATGATAAAATCGCAGACTGACATCAAAGCAGATGTAAAGATTAATAACACCTTTTGCTCTGGCATAGTGAGTTTGCGTGTGTGTGTGTGTGTGTGTGTGTGTGTGGTTAAGAGTGTGTTTGTACCTGTCTAAGTCTTCATGTTGTCTTTTGGTTCTTAACTACGGCCAAAAGAGTTCTCCTTGTATATGTATTCCCATGGCAACCAAGCTATAGTTGACATGAAAAGCATGCAGTTTCTGTAGCAACAGCAAAACTGATTGGCTGCGTTGCTATGTGTGTGTGGGTAAAATATGGGAACATTTCAGGGAAGTCGTATGAAGCACAGTGATGTTGATCATGGTGGCCTAAGTTCAGGTTACTTGGCCAGCTGTATCACATTTCGCCAAGTTCAAAATAATCAAAGTCTCTGGCAGAATACCAAACTAATCTGCTGAAATTGACATGTTAATTTAACCTGTCTAATATAGACTGTGAATTAACTGAATTAAATGTGAATGCATGCGTTTCATTTGGTTTAATTTTTCCACTGTATTTGGAACAGGGAACGGAAACATTTTATATTATTATTATTTCAGAATATTTTGTTTGTCCTATTCAATTTATTAAATGTCTCTCTTAGTTTGATTAAAAATGGTATTTAATATTTCTGATACAAACATCAGAAGGATGTTTGGGGGAGAGGGGCAAACTTGTGGGTTTACAGCAGACTAGAGGCCAGATTTACTAAACAGGGTAAATAATAGCGCAAATACCAGTAAATTGACTAGCCCTTAGTAAATTGATTCATTTAAATACTCTTCTCCCATAATCTCAAAGGGAAACTCCTACAAATGCATATGCAAAAATAACTGTGTATATGCCTTTTCACCGCTAATTTTAACTGTGTGTCTTTAGTAAATCCTGACAGTAGTTTTTTTAATGCCAAAAGAGGGTTTACGCTAGTGCAAGCAGTTAGTAAATCTGGCCCTCTGTATAATAATTCACAGTGTGTTACTCAATAGCAGATTTTAAGACACTAAATAGTGTGGTAGATCAGTCTCAGCTTTCTTACAGGCCTCCAAACTTCCAGCCAAGACGCACAGGTTAAAGATAACAAATGTGTCCGCACTCTATTTTGTGCTTCAGTGTACTAATCAAATTCAGTGTGTGTCTGTGTTTTAAAGGGATAAAGTGCAAAAACTTTTGTAGCACTTTATTTTTCCCCCTTGCTGAACGTCCACTTATAATGTTAGTCAAGGTAGCTTGAGCGAAAAGCTAATTTAGTTTTACATTTAGTAATCATTTTTACCCCGTGTCTGACACTTGAAATTCAGTGGCCTGTTTTTTTTTTTTGCTTCTGTATCTTTAAGTCTTCTGCATGCAAATGTTATGGGTTTCCATAATACATCTTGTTAATGTTCCCAATGATTTTAGTTGCTTAGCTGGCACACGACCCTCCAAAAACAGGCTCATGGAAACGTCTCTGGTTACTGGTGTAACCTATGTTCTCTGAATAGGGAACGAGACGCTGCGTAGCTTAGACGAAATGGGAACGCCCTCTGGGTGTGCCGATTATCTGAAGCCCATATTGAATCACGCCAATTCATTGGCTGATGGCGCGGGCGCCACCTCGACACTCTTACGTCGTCATATTATATTAACGCGTGCGCGCCATCTGCTCCTCAGATTTCTCTGCCGAAAATGGACGCTTGTCGGCAGCGCGAGGAGCTTGGCAGCGAACGTAGCGACTCGTTCCCTATTCAGAGAACATAGGTTACACCAGTGACCAGAGACGTTCTCTTTCATAGCTCACTCAACGCTGCGTAGCTTAGAAGCAGTGGGAACGAAATACCAAACTCGCCAAGCTAAGCGCTGCCGTAACTAGAACAACGACCAAATTAAATACATGACTGGTTCAAGCAGACAAAACATGGGAACCTGGAGCCAAGTTGAGTTCCAAACTATAGAATTTGACAAAAGTGTGCGGAGAGGACCAACCTGCCGCCACACAAATTTCTTCCAGGAGGGCCCCTCTAAAAAGAGCTCGAGAGGAAGCCACATCTCTCGTGGAATGTGCCCTGATGCAAAGAGGTGAAGGCAGACCGCGCACCTCATATGCCAGTGAAATAGCCTCTGTAAACCAGTGGGAAATTCTCTGCTTCGATGCTACAAGCCCGTGGCGGCCAGCACCGAAACATACCAAGAGCAGACTAGATTTTCTCCAACTGCTAGAGCCATTTACATAGAACTTCAACGCTCGGACCGGGCAGAGCAAATGAAGTTTCCCGTCTTCCTCAGAAACAAAAGGAGGAGGATGGAAAGAGGGAAGGTTGACAACCGGAGAGCGAAATGATGTGGACAATACTTTGGGCACATATCCTGGCCTTGGTCTTAAAGTCACCTTGACCAGACCCGAAGCGAAGTCCATACATGTCTCGCTAACAGAAAAAGCCTGCAAATCCCCAACCCGCTTTCAGGGCTACTGTTTGACGGTTCAGCATCCACCCCCCCCCGACCTGAGCTTCTGTCTCGACAGAAAATCCGCTGCGAAGTTCAAGATCCCGGGGACATGGACAGCCCTCAGAAAAAGGAACTTGTCCTGAGCTCACAGGAGGAGGTGGCACGCATGCCTGTCTAGGGTGCGCAACCATGAGCCCCCTTGCCGGTTTACATGGGACACTAACGCCATATTGTCTGTTCTGACAATGACATGGTGCCCTTCCAGAAAAGGGAGAAAGCGTAGAAGGGCCAGGGAAACAGCTCTCACCTGCAAGCTGTTTATCTGCCAAGAGAGAGAGTCTTCCCAGTCCAGACCCCGCATGCTGGCCTGCCCTCGAAAACCGCGCCCCAGCCGGTCAGAGAGGCATCCGTCGTAATAATTTGGCGACGGAAAACGGCGCCCATGCTGACCCGAAACACGTCAGGGGCGAGGGGAGAAAGCTTAACGGGTCTCCTTCCTCCTGCGCCAAAAGGTTTGAACGAGATTGAACAGAAACTGCACTTTTTCGCGCTGGGCGGCGAAAGTGGCAGAGTTGGAAAAGGAGAGCAAATGAGAGGTGGGCAGAAATGCTTGCGCGGTCTGTCCCAACCTGAAAGTCGAGGTAAAGCTCCTTTTTCTGACCTGAGGGTCAGGAGCGATTTGAGGGAGCTGGAGCGGAATGTTTGTTAGACCGCTTCAGCTCAAGACGCCTGTGAGGTCGCTGGCGGGGAAATGGATGACCGTGAGCTCCCCAAACCGTTGCTGGTGGGGGATGAGCCGGGTCACTCCTCCTAGTGGAGAACTCCTTCCTGTGAAAGGGAGGTTCTCTGGGTTGACACGGGGAGGGATAAGACGACTCTCTAACCCTCCTGGGCATAAACTGCCTGAAGGCGGCCGACTGGGACTTTGCGGCCCGGAACTTGTCAACCACAGTGTGAACCGCCTCCCCGAACAGTCCAGACTGAGAAATCAGGGCATCCATGTGGAAAACCTTCTCCTTGTCACGGATCTCTGTTAGATTGAGCCACAGGTGGTGCTCTGCAGGTGTGTTTGGTGGCTCTTAAGGCCAGATTCTTAAGGCCCGGGTACTCCATACCCTCGAGCTCTACATCCAAATGTAGAGGGGGGGCGGATGACTCTTTCTCAAAAACCGCGAGCTCAGAGCGGAGGGTTTTGAGAAGTAAATTGTCACAAAATTTACATTTTGACAAACCTAGAACAGCCTCGCGCACATGCGAAAAACCCAAACACTTAACACACTTACTGTGAGGTAGGGCTGGGTATCGTAGCAAATTTTTCGATACCGATACCTTGACTTCGATACCGGTTCCTGAACGATACTTTTTTCGATACCAATTTTATCAATATAACATTACCTAAAAAAAAAAACTTTTCTTTTTTCAGTTTGTTGACTTTTTTACACTCATATTTTGAGTCTGTAAAAAAGCACCAATGCTAAAGTTTTCTGTTTCCTAATCATTTAACAACATGTATTCTTTACTTCAATGAGCTCATTGTTTCTGCCTTAACTTAATGCATTGTTTAACAATGAAGCTGAATGAAAATTAATTGAATTACACACAGTCACCCCTTATAACAGATCACTCTAAATTGTAATTTAGACACATGCATTTTCTGTAAAGCTCCTTTGAAACGATATGTATTGTGAAAAATGCTATACAAATAAATGTGAATTGAATTAAATGTAGGCTACTGGGGTGCGGGATATATCCCTCGCCTCAGCACACATGAAGCTTGCGCAAAGCACTGGCAAAAGTAGCCTAATGATTATGGATGTGTCGGGAAACGATAGCAAGGAGATATTTTAATTGTTTATTAATGAACAAGTGTTTACTAAACGTGTTGGCTGCAAAGATGATTATTGCGAATTTGCGATGCTGACTCGTCATCCCTGCAGTAGTGAACGCGCGCGCGCCTATAGCCTATGGATTAGGTAATCAAACTATTTATTTCTAATTGTTTCGTTTAAAAGTAGACATATTTTGAACATATGATGAGGCAAGTGAGGCAAGTATCCTATACGCTGAGTTTTGGTTTATATGTGACGCGCTCCAGTTCTTGTAGTCGAAGGCTGATAAACTTTCTACTCTCGAGTGTATTCTGTGCGCTTTTAAGTGCCTTATCAGATTTACCAATTATCTTGTCTAAAATATTGCATCGTGTGCTTATGGCATCGAGTCGGGTACATAGGTACACTTTTGATCATTTCCACAAATTTTCTATCTATCTGGGTTGGACGCTTACACACACACACACACACACACACACACACACACACACACACACACACACACACACACTATATACAGCCTCAAGTGCGATGATCCACGTCTCTGGGCAGCCGCGTAAACTAGTGTTTTTCCGCCACAGCCAATCATGCTGCATGTTTATTGTTTCACTGAAGTTGACGAGATTAACCTCTTAGGTATCGAAACTTGGTACCGAAAAACAAGACATGTTTCAATACTCGGTAGTATCGAGGCAATTCGGTCGGTACCTAAAAAGTACCGAACTCGGTACCCAGCACTACTGTGAGGGTCTTCACTCACAATAAAGCAGGTGCATGGCGGCAGGCAACGACGAAATTCCATGGCACTTCACCGCAAGGAGAACTGAGTTCCACTATTCACAGTCGCTGAAGTGCAGATGAAAAATGCTGATGCTAGAATCCAAGTATTCGGGCCAGAAAAACCGAGAACGAAGGGCTAGAATGGCCCCTTCATGAAGGCAGAGAAATCTGAGGAGCAGATGGCGTGCACATGCGCTAATATAATATAACGACGTAAGAGCGTCAAGGCGGCGCCTGCGCCATCAGCCAATTAATTGGTGTGATTCTATATGGGCTTCAGACAATCTGCACACCCAGAGGGCGTTCCCACTGCGTCTAAGCTACGCAGCGTTGAGTGAACCTATCAAAGAAAACTCATTTCCACATCTAGTTTTTTTTTTAACCAAATTACGGGTGTCATAATGCCATGTGGCTAATCACTCTGAAGCTGCTATTTTTTTCATAACAAAGCTGATTGGCTGATGAAACAAAAAAACATATACATTCCCAAACCCTTCAAGAAGCAATGGTTCATTCCATACTTTTAAAGAGCTCTCCAAAAACATCTACTATCATATAATGATTAATTTACGATTTTCTGTTTTGTCAGAATATTTACAAACATTTTAATCACGGTTGAGTCAAATTTGGTGTAGTTACAGCATCCACCAGGAGAGACTAACTTGACTATTCTAACCAGACAAACCTTGAGCCCTTGGGCTAAACACTTTGCGCAGGCGTACTTCATATTAGTGTTCCAGTTTTCCATGATATGACCCCTTTAATATTCATGAAAATATGGTTATACTTTATGAGCCATAAGTAGAAACCCTCTCCTCTAAGCATTGGCAATCATGTATCCTGGCTCTCTCAGCGTAGAGTCTGTGGCAGAAATCTGCTTTCCTCATTTACCATGGTTGGGAAAGATTAGCACATGGGTCTGGGCTGGTTTTAAAGCGCCATCATTGTCTCCATGTAGACTGAGAATCTCCTGCCAAACCTTCCGACCAGACAACCAGCCATCCCTCTCTTCTACTTGTTGCCTTGGAGACCAGTAAAACCACAGGTCCTTGTCTGCTCCTCCTCTATCTCCTATAGAGAGGGGTCGTGTGGTTCTGGCAGGCAGGTGAGCTGGAGCCGTACCCGGATGCTGTGTCGAAGCTTGTGAATGATGTACGTCAGTCTGTGATGTTGTTTTGCAGGCATGTTGATAGCTAATTGAGGGCAGATGGAAGACTGGTAGGGGAAATTATGAATGAAGTCATGGGGAGTGTATTTGAATTACCCTGCACCCCGGGTGGAAATGGCACGCTGGGCCAATGGCTCCTTGAGCACTGTGAAAAACAACAAATACACACAAATGTGAAATAAAGTTGCTTCCCCCAGCCATTTGGCAATTGCAAGCTTGTCGGCCTGTTTAATCAAACCTTCCCCTAATTGCAGTGAGTGGTGTGTCAGTAAACACTGACAAACACTGCAATAACGACTGTTCTGTAACTACGATAATATCAGAGCGCTTTCATCATCCCGTCTCACTTATTTTTGTGCTTAATACGAGAGCCGAGATCAAAGGCACACGGGTTGAATTTCATGCCTTGTGTGAGTTGTGTTTTTTGGTAAAGTGAAATGTGGCTCTGGAAGCCCCTGATGGAGGGCAGACAGCTTAATTAGGTGGAGAATGGCTTCTTTGATCTAAAAATATATCCCAGTATTGCCCGTTGAGGCAGTTTTAAAGGTGCCTCTGTGTTCACTAGACAGTGAGGGTCTCGAGTGCAAAGTCTTATCCTCCACCCTACTGTTCAGTTGTATTCATTGATCATGTACAATATATTCCAATATATATACCCATGTCATTACTTTGAAGATTTGCGAGAGCATCAGGCTAATCTGAGTGTTAATTTTTTAATCACGTTTACAATTAACATGCAGTATTTGGCGTACACTTTACTCAAGTAAAAACTTTCTCCACAACTTAATTTGTCTGACATGCTGCTGTAACGAACTGAGAGACCCTATTTTGCTTTATTTAATTGTTTGATTCATCGCAGGTTCCCCTCATTCATCATACTCCGGGGATCCCGTACGCATTTATGCACTCATCCAAAGCAGCACTGATTGTTGACTCGCTAAAATATATAGCTTAAAATGTATATATATTTAAATGGGATGAAACATTTAAAATGCACTGAATGTTAGCTTGTTTACTGTGCCCTAGAGCATGATCTATTTAAGTCCATGTCATTTTAACAAGAAACTATGCTTCTAACTACAGCTCAAGAGCTCCAACCACATACATTTGCGAGCTAAGTCTTCGGGAAACGTGCAAATCGTTCAACTATGCCGGTAACAACGGAGCTTGCGACCATAGTTGGATAACGATGCTTTTGGGGAATTCACTCCTTGCTATTTCATGTGATCCTGAATATTGTGATTAGCTGGTTCAGGTATGTTTGATTAGAGTTGGAGCTGAACTCTCTAAGACAGTACCCCCAAAGAGTAGGGTTGGCTACCATTGGTTTAGAGGTATGATTCTTTCTTGGGCTCCGTAAAGTCCTAGTTTCCTATCCTGGACGAGCCCCCAATTTAAAGTATGTTCCTGTACAGCAGGGCTGGTCTACTTCAGCCTTCGAGGTCCACACTCTTGCAGAATTTAGTTCAACCCTGATCAAACTCACTTGCCTCACTTGTTTAATTAGGATTGGAGCTAAACCCTGCTGGAAAGTTGCCCAGCCCTACTGTTCCCCCTTTTTGGGATATAGGCTTACAACCTCGTTCCAGGTGTTACCCATCTTCTTGCCTTCCTCTTTCCCTTTTTCTATGAGGATTTCAGGTCAGCGCTTGCCTAGTGATGTTTGATATAGGCTTCCTGCTGTACAGTACCTTGGAATATTGTTAATCTTAATAAAGATACTGTGTAACATGAGAGTAATTTGCCTTTTTTGTATTTTAGAGCATAGGAAAGGGTTCTCTCTGGTCTATTGATCCTGACTACAGACACAATCTGATCCAGGCGCTAAAGAAGACTCCATATCATCCGTATTCCCCTCGGCTTCCAAAACCACCTACCTCCCCATCTGCCTCTCCTCAGCAATACCACAGGTAACGCCTCAATTTCTAACTTTTTTTTTTTTTGGCCATCCATTTCTTTTTCTTTTTCCTTTCTGTTCTTTTCCTCTGCAGCTACCAGTTATGGCTTTTTTCCCTCTTCATTGGTTTTCTTCTAGTCCTTTCATTCACACTTTCCATTTTGTGTGGCCCTGAAAATCCTAGTCCAGACTTTTCCATCTCTAAAGAAAGAGCTTGGGCACAAAAACCTGTTTTTGTGTGGAATAACAAAATGTGACTGAGTGGATGTTGACTTTACCACAGTAAAAATAATTTTGATTGTAAAATTGTCTTCAATTAAATCAGATCTCAAGAAAGAGAAAGGAAGACTGAAGGAAGCTCATATATATATACACACCATTATTTGTTGGCCTCTCTTATGACCTTCCTGTGAAGAACACATTGATTCAGTGTCTAAGGGTTTTGGGTCATTTCCTTCACTCGTTCCTGAACTCTTCATCAGCAACTGGACTTGGTCCTCTGGGGAATCTGTGGGATGTAAAGAAGCGGCACACGCTTGCCCTTCCTGAGTCGTTTCTTCTCCTCTGCTGTTGCTGTGACGACCAGAACACCTCCATGGCAACATATGTATGAGACAGGTGTAATAGAAGCACAAAGCTATTTGTCTGGCAAAAGAAGAAAAAAACGTGGATAGGACAGACAGTTAGTGCTAAGAAATACATTATAGGCTTAGCAACACTAAACTCCATAGCAACAGCAGATGCTGGCTCTTGTTTTCTTACTTTATCCTTGCTTTTTTCCCCCCTCACTTCCTCTTGTAGGATGAGGGGGCCGCTCTCAGTAGCTTGTGGTCTCTATTCTTTTTTGGGAAATTGGAAAATTTACTGTGTAAACAGTAAAAAAAAATTGTTTACAAAAAAAATATATTTTTTTTTACTTTAATTTTGAATTATTGGCTTTTTTCATCAGTTGAAGAACCAAACAATTCAATTCACATTTATTTGTATAGCACATTTCACAATTCATGTAGTTTCAAAGCAGCTTTACAGAAAATGCATGCGTTTACATTATCCAATTAGAACGGCTGTCAAATCGATTAATCGCATCTAATGCTGAACCATGCATTTATCAGATGACCTAAAAAATCCCTGGAATGATAGTGTCAAATGTAAAATGAAATTTATCAATGTAAACATTTCCAAACCACTAAAAGGCTATGTTAAATTGTAATCAAAATAATATTAATGAGATTAGATAAATGTCATCTGTGAACCCCAACTGTCCCTATCACTTTATAAAGTGATGCTCATGGTGTGTTTGAGGATCTGGTTTCAAGACTAAAGGAGTGAGTGTAGGGATGATATCGACTGTTATTGAAAATAGAAGCCATTTGGATACATTGCTTTACACTGTCTATAAAAAGTAATCAAATAATTGAATTTCCAAGCTTCGCCAGGATGTCTGTACTTGTTCAATTAGATTATTTTAGTACCTCTCAGTCTTGAGTTTGCATTCCCCAAACCTTTATCTGTCTTTGAATAGGTTCTTTGGATGTTTATAATAAAAAGGTTGTTTTGTTTTTGGAAGTTTATTTTGCATTATTTGATTCTGTCACTGTATGTGTTTGTGTTTATATATTTTAGTCCTCCACTATGGCCAGGAAGTCCACTCTTCAGAAAAAATGGAGGAGTGCTCTTACAAGGTAATATCCCTTTTTTGTAAAAAAAAAATTCTATTGTGTTTCTTAAAGGCTCCATTTATATGAAAATTTGAGTTTTATTGCTTTTAGTTCATGTCTATTAGCTTTGAAACCTTCTGTATAGCTTGAGCAGGCAAACAGGTATGATGCTGATTAGCCATTCAGTCGTATCCGACTCTTGGGCATCATATGGGCCGTCTCTCGCCATGCTTTCCGGTCTTCTGCTTCCTTTTTTAGCTGTTCTATGCCTAGGCCTGTGACACTCTTGATAGTGTCGAGCCACCACTTTTTTTGGCGGCCTCTTTTCCTTGTTCCACTAACATAGCATTTTCCAATGAAGCTGTCACAGTTTAAAAGTTGGGGTCTGTAAGATTTTTTGCAGCGTTTTTGTCTCTTACATCTCTTTTATTAGAATTTAAGAGTTCTATTTTAATCTAATTTTCCTGAGATGCAAAGCTGAATTTTCAGCATCATCACTTCTAATATTATGATTTGCTGCTCAAGAAACATTTCTGATTTATTATCAATGTTGATAATCAATGTTGTTGTGTAAACCGGAAAACCTTTTTTTTAAATTAGATTCTTTTATAATTAGCCAGTTCAAAAGAACAGTATTAATTTTGTAGAATAAGTAGACATTTCTAAAAAATATATATACATGTTCTTACTGTCACTTTTATAATTTTAATGTGTCCTTGCTGAATAAAGGTGTTAATTTCTTTAAAGAAAAAATGTTACAAAAAAATCTCTTTATAGTCTACATCTTATGGTGAACGGAACAAATATATTGATGACTCATCCTGCATTACAAATATTTCGTCCAATCAAATGCTATCTGGAGTGAGAATGTCCCTCCTCCTAATACCTATTAGCCATGTAAAACAATTTTTTTAAGATGACAAGTCCTTTGATATGTCCCACCCAAAGAAATATATTTCAAAACAGGAAAAAAGTGATTTCATGCAGCCTTTAAAAGTACCTTGCAAGAGCTCCTTGATTTTGATTTATTTATATATATATATATAAAAGCTCTTTATCACACAAATAACTGCTTTGTGCCTACAGATTACCTTTGTAATCTCTTGGGAATCATTCTTTTTTGCCACTGATTCTCTCATTTCCCACAACTGCTCCATCTCCCTCTCTCTCTCTCTCTCTCTCTCTCTCTCTCTCTCTCTCTCTCTCTCTCTCAATCTCTCTTTCTCTCCCTCTCTCTCTCTCTTTCTCTCCTTCTCTCTCTCTCTCTCTCTCTCTCTCTCTCTCTCAATCTCTCTTTCTCTCCCCCTCTCTATCTCTCTGTCTCTCTCTCTTTCACTCCTGTTGGTGTCCCAGCCGTTTAAATGTCCATTCGATTCCAATCAGGGTGCTCTCTTTCCACTCCACCGCAAGCAGCTAAATGGAAGGAAATGGATACATTATCTGTCTGTAGTGGCTGCTCTCTCCTTCTCGTCTGCTCTTGATAATGGAATAATGGAGGCAGAGCTGCCTGTGAAAAGTGTCTGAGCAAGGCTATTGGCGTTTGACTGATGTGAATGTCTTGATGGTTGTCTACATAAAAGAAAACACTCCGTGTGTGTGTGTATGTGTGTCAAGTGGGCTTCTTCACTTAAGCTTGCTATAGCCAATGTCATAGTTCTTACAGTTTGTGAGTGGCTGGACACCTGTGAAGGCTATCTAGTGTCCATTTGGCATGTCTCTTAAAGCAAGTTCACCCAAAAATTAAACTTCTGTCATCATTTACTCGCCCACCGGGGATTAACTGGGGAATCACTTTCCCTGTGTTTGCCTGCTGAAAAACCGGTAGCGTCAACACTATTATTGACCTTTCCACAAATCAGTTGAACAAACATTGCATCACCTAATTAATATTGATGGGGATATGGTTTATAATGTGTTCCTCCCAGTTTTCAGACCGTTATATTGTCCAGCTCGCTCTTAAGTCGTTCCAAACCTAAATTACTTTATTCCGTGAGATGTTTAGCACAATGTTCATGCGGCTCTTTTCCATGCAAAAATAAATTAATAATAATAATTCATGCAACTCATACACCACACCTCAAGTCTTTTGAAGCCATACGATAGCTTTGTTTGAGGAACACATGATAGGATTTTCATTTTGGGTGAACTTTTCTTGTGTGTTGGACAAGATTTCTCCGGGTGATGTTCTTCAGATGTTTTAGGGTAGTGGTTCTCAACCAATCATTTACAAATGATTTTAAAAAAAGCTACAAATCAAGAGGTAAATGATGTAATATTTCTCCTTTTATTTTTTTATTTTTTTTGTTCTATTTAGGAACCAAGTTGGAAGGGTCAAGGTTTTTATTGAAAATTCCCTAATTTATCCAGGGATATCCAAAATCTGGATAAATGGGAGAATTTTAAAATGTGATTTCTAGACTTCTTGGAAAAGATAAAGATAATAATAAGTAATGGCCTTTTATATAAGGAATATAATTTTATTATTTTTTTTGTTATCTCAAGCTCTAAAATATTTTATTAGGTAGAAAATGATATTAGGTAGAAAAAATAATTCCACCATGAACTACTGGAAATTTGGGTTCTTGTATCTCCTGTAATCACAGCAGTGTAGTCCAGTCCAATACTTGTTATGTGTTTTATGGCATGAGTTGTAATTTGGGGTTTGTTTCTTGGCAGTTCCACAGAGAGTTATACAGCATAGCTCACGTGTTGCCGCTCAGGGGCTCTTTCCAGTTATCAGACCCCTTCCTTTGAGTCCTGTGAGCAAGAGGACCACCGCTGTGAGGTTAGTATCCTTCTTGGTGTTAAATAAAAATAGTTTTCTAAAATGCTATTATGCTATTTTAAAGGTTTGTGATTTTATGTTTTGGAGGTCTCCAACAATGTTCACATGCATTCAAGGTCAAAAACACTTTAATTTTCTTAAGATATACAAACACATCACCTAAATTCTGAAAACGGTTATTTTGTAGAGTCAGTCTCTCTAAACTCCTCCTTTCTGAGAGCCTGCTCTGCTCTGATTGGTCAGACGGCCCAGTCTGTTGTGACTTATTCTACCACTCACAGCACGTGTCAGGAACCAAACACCCATTATTATATCTGGATTTCAGCTCTGAAGTCTTCCTCCGCACTTGTCATTATCATTTGCATGTTTATTTTCCGTATTTTAGATTACATCTTTTATCATCTAATGCTCATTTAAAATGAATCTGTAAAAACACTAAAACTAATAACACTAAATGTAATCTTTAGCAAATCTCAAAATGGAACCTACCTAAATTCACTTTATTGATTTTAATTATTGACACTTAATTTAGAATTTATTTAGAATTTTAATTTCAGCCATTTATTGGTTATCAGCCATAATGCAAACAACGTGTGCACCTTGAATACACAAGTCATTTTGGTAATAGCATCTGCGTAAGTGTAATATATTTAAAAATGATTCCCTCTCTCTGTCCGTCTTAACAGATCAGCCCTGGGCGACTATCTGACGCGGGGTAAAACCAGTCTGTGCAGTGACTCTCCTCCACCCAGCGATGACCAACAGGAGGACCACACGTACAGCAGCTCCCAGTCCCCGAGCACAAAGGGGGACATTTCTTCCCCCCTCTCCTCCTGCTCCACTCAGGGTTCCCTCTCTGCCCACAGCCACGGTCAGGAGGTGACGGTCACTGAGGTCAAGGAGGAGCAAAAAGACTTCCCGCTGGATGCTTCGCCACCTCCTTCCCAGCTGCTCCAGCGCAGAAGACTGCTGTGGACCAAAGGCCACCTACGGACCCCTGGTGACACACTTCCCCTGAAGAAGAGGAGGGCAGGAAATCTCCTGGTAAAAGAGGAGGAAGATGAGGAGATGGAGGCGGCGGGGTCGTTGCTTCACCTGGCTGGAGTGCGCACCGGTTTGAATAAAAACACTCAGCGTGCATGTAAAGTTCCGAAGGAGCTGAAAGAGGAAGCCAGCGATTAGCAATGAACGAAAATCCCGTTAACACAGATCTAAATACTTCTGTTCCAGGATATCAGGTGAATTCTAGTCAGTTGTTGCAATATCAATAAAATCACTGTTGTCCCTTGTTAAATTTGATTTCCCGGGTGAAAGATTCTCATGTTCATGTTGTTTTGTGTGCGTGTATGCGAGCGTGTGTGTGCGAAGAGGGAAAAAAGCCATAGTCAAATTTGGGTCATTTGAGTGAAAATTTGTTTCATTGTTTGTTTTTGAATTCATCAAGCCTACAGAACAATTGAAAAGAATTAATTATGTTGTAGCAATCCTTCTAGTTCACATCAGAAAGCTGAACGGAGAGATTTTCTATGCTGCTCTCAAGTGTGCCAAAGATGATACCTGTTGATGAAAGTGCAGCTAATCCATGCACACTTAGTAAGACCAGTAATAGTTTCAAAAAGTAGTGATACCGACCCATGACAAAAACCATCAGATGAATATTTGGGTCAGTGACATGATAGTCATTTTCTTTGGTCCACATCTATTGATGAATTTAAAATACATAAAAAATGCGATTCACGACTAGAAAACACCTTGTTGCATGTCTTTTTTCTGAATTCATTTTAAAAGTTTTTGGGGCAAGTCAAATGTGTCAAGTAATGTGTTACAATATTAGTAAAAAGTAACTCATTTTGCCATACTAATTTCCAGTGTTGGGAGTAAAGCATTACTTTATCTTTCAGTTTTTTATTATTGTTTCTTAGAAATATGAAAAATTTGAAAAAAACATGTAAATTAATAGTAGTATAATATAACATATTTTAACAAAACTGCTCAATAATATTTGAAAAACAAGTCATGTGGTGCAATAAAAATAATCTATCATGAGGAGAAGACCTGCAGACTTGTGACTTTGAGTCAAGGTCAGTTAAAAATTAATAATTAGGAATGCTTTTTATCTTGAAAAAATTATTTAATTTCTTAATAATGAATAACGTACATTTTCATGTACATGTAGCCAAGGTGTAAGGAAATATATTGTTATTTTTTATTAATGTTAAATTGATGGTTACACCATATGATATTTTAATGTCATTAAATTTACTTTTCTTGAAAATGGTGTACACATACAAAAAGTACATTTCTCCTTAGCATGTTTTAAACTAGTTTTTTTTTTACAGTTCTTTATGGTGGACACTCTTATGTCATTGACCCATTTATTTATTAAGCAGCAAATGTTTTGTGTATAATGGCCTGTGTCCAATGGATATCAAACGTAAAGGTCAAATGCAATATGCGAATTCTCTCTTAGATGTCTGGTTTTCAAAACATTTATGGTGTTAGTTCTTATTTGAAGCACACTAAAACTAATCTTTTTATGAAGCAATGTGTCAGAAATGCCTATTATGTTGCCAAAATGTTGGTGTTTTTTACATTTCTTTTTTCCCCATCACAATCCAAGCAATTTGTCCTATCAGGATAACACTGTAAAAAAGTACTCCCTTTTTTCCACAAAAGGCAGTTTTTGCCTGTTTTTCAGTTATATTGCATGGGTGCTTGTACATAAGAAGAAGTATTTTCTTTTCTAAACGAAAGATCATGTAAGATAGATATTTAGCATGAGGCATGGCTTATTTTCTTACGAGAAAACAGAGAGGCGTCTCTAAAAGCGTAGGTTTCTTTCTTTACTCATTTTTTTTTAATCGTATCTCTCTTCTGCGGCAGACAACTCTTCCAAAGGAAGGGACTTCGTGAAAACCCATTAATGAACAGATCTGCCTTGTATTGAATATCAGGTGAAACTGATTTTGCCTTTTTCGTGGTCCTCAGTTTGGTGGTCCTTTTTCAATTCATTGATGTAAGTGTTCAAATGTTGTTAATAATCAGTGTTGGATGACCTATCACTCTGTACACCCTTTAAGGTTGTGCTTGGATGTCTGTTCTGTTCTTTTGTAATGGTTCGATACTCTGTTGAAGTCATTTGCATTGTGCAACCTGCAACGTTGATATCATAAATTGTACTGAAATAGTTTGACAAGGAATTAGAAGTGTATTTAGGTTAGTCCCTTATTAGCGCGATACTTCGCGATCGACCATTGCTTGTCTGTTTCCTTAATATTTTGTTTTCAATTACCCATCCCTCATGAACTTGAACTCCCATCTGTGAAACTGAATGTCCTGTGGTGGTGGATGAGCCTGGCTCGTCATCTGTCTGCGTCATACATATGGTGCGTTCAATGTCAGAAAGATCGTAATTAGGAGTTGAACACATGATTGAACTCCACAATGTCGTAAATACGAGTGGGAAGCTCTGAATTTTCTTTAATACTGCCTTCACGTGCTATTGGAATTATCAAAAATACGAGTTTCCTTGTTAAAAATTGGACATGATCGCCCTCTCAAGTCGTATTTACCACTGGGAAGTTTGGAGATAATTTTGATACCCCAGTTCCCGAGTTAGGCGGGCCATAAACTTTAAACATGGCGGAGGGGAGAACAATGCTGTTGACTGATATTCATTATTAGTTGTTTCCTCAAAAACATCGCCTTGTCATTAAAGTAGTGCATATTTACATACAATATGCTTCAAATGATTATTCATATGTATTATACACTGTGTAAATAGCCTGTATTTGAACCAAATTCCAAAATCGTCAGCAAACTGACTATAGATAGAATGCATGGTAATTGTCTATATGGTTTGTCAATGATTGGGATGCTACATAAAATTTTGGCTTTATGATTTTCCCAATTATTGGGAAGGATCAACCAGGTGTCCTCCATGGATCCTGTTATTTCCGACAAAAAAGCACCAGAGAATGTCTTATAAGGGGAGAACTTCCACTCTCAGTAAACTTACGGGTTCTGAACTGGTTGCAGTTCCACTTTGGCTCCATATGAGGGCGCTCACAGGATGAGTGCAGAATGAATGGAGGTCAATGGAACTACACCCCTCAAAATCCACTTTTCTCAAGATATAATTTTTTGTCTAGTAATTTGAATGTTGTATTCGAAAGGAGTATGCAAAGAAATTACACATTGCTGGGTGTTAGATTTTTAAGAGTCACTTATTTGCTTTAAAAAGTATTTTAAAATGTCAATGACGTCATACACATCGTACAACCAGAGATACTGCTTTACGGCAATCCTTCAGTCACTTTGGTGCTTTCGCGCTCTGCACTTTCTTTTCTCTCGAGGCATCGACAACACAGCTGACACGGGTAAATACACGTGCTAGAAGAGTTTTTGTTTTGTTGTTTTAAAAGACTACGCCGAAAATACACACACACATTCTGGTACCGCTTCGGATGCCACGATGCCATCAAGCGCGGTATCTCTGGTCGTAATCAGTCCTTCACTGACCAATCAGCGTTCTTTAGCAGAATGCTATCGTGTTATGGGCAACAATAACTCAACCTGTAAAAAATCGAAAGGACATAAGTACTCGTTCATTCAACTTTCGACCTATAACCCATGTTGAACTTGCAAAACCTACAATCAAATCTGAAATTTCTCAAGGGCAATCGGGTGAAAGAGACAAATTTAGGGTCTAGCTCCATAGACTCCCATTCATTTTGCACTCATGGGCGATCGCCACCAGTGGAGCTCTGGTGGAACTACAACCAAAATTCGGTACAATAGGACTTGGCCAGGCTCTCCGTAGACGGGCTCTGAAAGCACTTTGAAGTCGGCAAGGTCGTAATCACGACTTCACAAGCGAAGTAGGACACTTCCGTTAGCATGTGAAGGCAGCATGCCCCGATCTTTACGAGTTGAGGGTGTGTCAGAGAAAAAAGTGGCGGAATACCACAATACTCAGGTATTTATCAGTGACATTGTCAGGCTTATTTATTTACAACAAAATAAGCTAACAGCCAGCACAAAATATGATAGCATTGTAATATAATAATATGTAACAATAAAGTGCACAGTAGCTATATAAATCAATTAAAAACGTAAAAAAGCAAAAAACAACTGATAAACAATCTTTGTTCTTCATTTTAGACGTAGAGTTTAAAAACCTTGCTGTAGGCCTAGTTAATTAAGAGATCACCGCCATCTTGCTGCGACGAAAGTGACTTGAATGCACCCGACGTTGTAAACTCGACTTCCAAACTGGTAAATATGAACTTCCCATGAGGACTTGAACGCACCACAGCATCTTTCGCGATGTTTACACTCCACTTCCGCTTTATGTATGAAACGCTTTCTGAATGTTATGCGTCCCCCGAGGGAGCAGAGCACAGATATACCGTTTTCAGTCATTTGAAATACTCCAGCACGATATATCAGCACTTTTTAAAATAGTAAAATAGGACTATTTGTCTTCGGCAGGGGGTCTAGTGATGGAATGGCCCTGTAAGGGTGTAAAATAAGAAACGTACGGCGAGATGGCCCTACTTTATTTGATTTGCATATATAGGCAATAAGCTGCTGCTACGGTTTTGCTTTAAATTTTTGCCAGTCCCATAATATGCCATGTGTGTGTGTGTGTGTGTGTGTGTGTGTGCGTGCGTGCGTGCGTGCGCGCGCGCGTGTGCGTGTGTACCAATAAATAAATAACACGATTTGTTTTTAACTGATTAAATAGCTAAGATTCATACAAATCCATGTAAGACAAAAGGGGGAAACAAATATGCATGAATTATTTATTGGAAAACTCTCACTGCCTCTGAAATTATATGTGAAATAATATAAGGGTTTTTGTCAATGTTGTTGATGTTGTTTGTTTTTGCCAAATATGTTTTTGCCCTTGTACTTACATAAGTCACTAGTGGTCTGATTATGATTTTAGAGCACAATGGAATCATGATCATTATGTATTCAACCAGGTCTATTTTCAATACACTCAGATGCCAATGCTATACGAGTATAAAGCTGTCTATTTCCTTGGTGTGCAATCATATTGCCAAAGAACAATATCAAACTATTTCATCAATACATGTAAATAATCACATTGTCTATATGACAATAAATGTCACATCATGTTGTTACTTTTCCACATATTTCTCCTGAAACTTAAACTAATGTTTATGTAATGTATTGTCTTCCAGTTGCAATAATAAAAATATCAGAGTTTTAAATGTTGTTTTTATTTATTTGATTTTAGAGGTATAGTCTAACTGTTATCAGTATTTGAGTTCTACATTCCCTTCAAAGTTATATAGAATAATTTGAGGATTATATTATATTATAAATAATTTTATCATCACCTCTGTAAATCAACCATTGCATTTTTGTCCTCACTTTGTCCCCTACATTATGGGGACCAAATGTCCCCGCAAAATGTCACTAATTTTTAGGTAGGGTTATGGGATAAATTATACCGTTTCTACAGTATAGAAATCATTATGTCTGAGAGTCGCCATAAAACATTGAGAAACAATGTGTGTGTGTTCTTGTATATGGTTTATGAGGACATAAATGTGTATAATGACAGATACTGCAACATAAACATGAGTTATGCATTGCCAAATGGCTTAAAAACATACTAAATTGTTTTGTTTTTTTATTGGGTGGGTAGGTTTAGGGCTAGGGATAATCTAAGGGGATACAGTTTGTACATTATAAAAATCATTATGTCTATGGAGAGTCACCGTAAACCACAAATGCCAGTTTGCATGTGTGTGTAAGTGAGTGATTTTTGGATTACCTTCAGTCTTGAATGTTCATCCCATGTTTAAGGTGACTTGATTACACTGAGCTTGGGTGTGGCTAATGGGACCCAATGATGGCTTATGCAACTGGAGCTTTATTCATAATTAAAGGCAATAGAGGCTTAATCAGCAGCCACCAGCTCCCTGTGCTCACTGGAGCCATTTCTGTTGCTATGCAACTCCAGGAGACATAAGTAGGCAATCTGTGCTTGATACATTTTATTAGTCTTTGTGTTGAGTTATTATGAGTAAACAGGTTTCATCCCTTTCTTAAGAACAATGGGACAAAAATTCCTTGGCACAAAATAAATTGTGCAAATAGTGAGTGTTTAATTTTGGATTAAGCAAAATGACAGTGGACGAAATTAATTTAAACAGATGACACACAAAACGTATAAATACACTTTAAGATATTGATACTCCATGTATCCCATTAAAGCCACTAAAGCCAAACTGTAAAGGTGGCAAAAAAGCTGCATCTTGATGTTGCATTTAGGTGAATTTACACAGTTTAATGCTGCTCAGAGGTGGGATAAATGCTTTTATACAGCTATGACAGTTGCATAGATAATAAACTTTATTTTATAAAGCACCTTTAAAAGCAACTTCTTAAAGCGCTGTACACAATATAAAAATACAGCTAAGTAAAAATGAAAATGGAAAAAAAAAACTGCATTTGTTTCTAAGGGCTGAGGTGGGTCAACTGGCATAAGTGAATCTGACATTTATGCAGCATAACATCTTTACTCTTTAGCTACTTTTGAGCAGGCTGCCTTAACTCGTCTGTTCAAAGACACCTTAAAACGGAAGAAAGATCTGAATGTTGACAATCCTCTCTGGAATGACCTCAAAGTCCTCAATTCCTTTATTTAAACTTCTTGAAATATTCATCTCCAAAAACATTGACACTGTTAGTTTTGCTATTCCTAATTATTTAAAGGTTTTGAGATAGATGTTTCAATGTTTAAAATGAATCTTACTGTTGCTTATGGAGTGGTACACATTGCCCTCGTGTGGTGAAAATGGTAAGTCCATTATGGTTATAATTTCCAATAAAGTAAACTTGATTTTGTTTTGACAAAGCATTGCCTGGACGTTTGAATAATTTATAAAAGCATTTTTATAACATTAGGCATTAACATTAGGATGGACATATAGAAGCCAATAAATAAAGAAAAGCGTCTGCTAAATGACTAAGTGTAAATGTAAAGAGGCTAGGAATTTTGGTCTCAATAATAATAATAATAATAACAATAAACAAGAAACGCTTGGTAATCCACAATTATAACAGTAGTTTACATATCTTTTGTATGTTGACAAACACAATGTGACTGGCTGCATTGGCTGATTTTGGTAAAGCCTCCATACTGACTCACCGTGTCGTGTTTGCGGTAAGAGCGCGCTGAAATCTCGCGATATTTCGCGCAGTGCCCGCTTGACCCTGCCCTGTGTCTCGCGCAGCTCCGTATATAAAGGCGGACGACTGGAGAAGACGGACGGCTGGGGAGCAGCAGCCCTGGGACTGTGAATAAGACCGTAAACAGCTGTGTTTTTATTTACAGAAACTTTAACCGGCAACTTTTTAGAACGTTTTAGATGTTTCCGGGCTTTTTTTAAATGATTTTTGGGGTTCTTGCTTGATACTCGCGGTGTGTTTCCCCCCTCACTGCGCTCATAATGGCGAGCTCGGCTAACTCGAACATAGTGGTAAGGATCAGACAAACGGCACTCATACTCCAAATCATCACACACGTGTCCAAGAACTGTAGTTAGACGCAGTACCAAACCCACACATTTAGTATTCGCAATAAATAAACATACTAGACACACGTACACATCAGATCTGATCCATGTGAGCTCTTTGTAGGGAAGTGTGTGAGTGTTTGATGATAGAGATGTATTAACACGTCTGGATCTGCTGGTGGAAATATATCTGCTCTGATCCACTGCATTAAACTTTATTACGTGTTTAAAAACGTATTTCTGTTAAACTAACACGGGCTTTGTTACATTTTGGCCTCGGCCGTGTAAAAAGCTGTGTTTGATGCGAAAAATAAATTGTCGTGTAACTCGATATATTACAGTTTGTTACGTAAGCACCCTTTTATCCCGACAAATGCATCTGAACTTAAACCAAATCAAGCGTATTTATCAAGTGAGAGGGCAGAATTGTGTTTGTTGTCCTGCGTGTTCGAACGAAAACCTTCTACATCAAATTTTATTTTAACGAGTTGTATATTTCCCCCATAGTACCGAATCCCATTTATATAAGCCCAAAAATGAGCCGATTATCACTATAAAACCCGTTCGCGGAGTCCTCACTGCGGGCAAACGCTGTGTCATCATGGCTACCGTCGCTGTTCGCTGTCTGCGCTTCTGACCCTCCTTCTTTCGGGCGCCTGGTTTTATACAGCCATAGCGGCGCTCTAATATAGACTCTGGCCGGGATGGGAAGGTGCTACTCCGCGCTACGTCACGGGCTCTGCATATAAACACCAGACTGCGCTTTAAATAGTGAGCGGACGGGCCGCGCGCCACGGACAGGACGCGACACACACAGCGACCCGCTGCCGCTGCCTTCGCGTCTTAGCTGAAGCGTATCGGCGCCATAGCGATGGAGGTTTCTCTGTGGGCAGAGAAAGACGTTTGTTTGCTCGTTCCAGATTGACTTCTGCCGGAAATGCGTCTGTGTTTTTGTACGAATGTTGTTTCTTTTCTCGGTTTCGTTGAGTGCAGTTGACCGTGGTCGCAGTGCTACATACGCTATTTAACCGGATGCGTCGCGAGCTGCAGCAATGTACACGTTTGCTGAACCATATGTGTCTTTTTATAGTGCCACTCGGGTCCAGTTACCAAATAGTGATTGGGAAGTCGGACTGATGTCCGTGGGACCGAAAGCCCTTCTTTAAACGTAATTACGTCATTCTTTGTGTTCCTGAAACGGGTTTTTTTACACCCTCTAATACAAACTGTCAAGGGAGTCAAGTGTGTAGGCACATATCACCGTATATTACGTTCCATTACATTCTTGTCGTTATGGACATTTATTTAAATTTGCGTCCCAGTTCAGTTTGTTGCAGACATAACTTAGCACTTTAGAACCTATATATATTTAAATAATGAATAGAATTGCATGTATTATAAACGTTTACAACCAATGCCAAGATCAGTTTACTGTTTGGCTGAAAAATGGTTTAAAACCAATCATGTTTGTTGATAAAGCTGTCAAAGTTGAAAACATTACCAGTGTGTTTTTTTTTCTAACACTTATGCTATTAGACTAGTATGACCGGTACACTTTGTACGATTTTGGTCTGTCCCAGGCAAAAGATGACCAGTCGTGGTGATTTCTGTGGTCGTGACTCCCTAACTGTGGTCCTGCTGTCATACACTAAGAGAGGTTCAAAGACGGCCGTTGCCGCGGTCTTGCGGCGAAAGATGGTCTGCGATTAATTTTTTGAAATTGTCAGAAATTTAGCATGATCATCTCAGTGTGTTTGTTTGCTGCTGCGACCAATGTCTACTGACTAGCCAATAAAAGTGCAACATGAAATGGCGTATTGATGAATGCGACATGATGCTAAAACTTTAAACTACCTTACTTGCCTCAAGCTCCATTTGCAAAATTGGCATGCTAAGCCTTTTCATGACCGTGTCCATATACTCTACTCTTTCGCTTACTCCTTTTTTTTTCGGCACACATAACCAAAATTGCCAGAGTGACTCATCTTTCTCGATTTGTTTACCACTAGCACATGCTGATGACATTTTATTATTCTATACAAACGTCATAGCCTTTAATTCAATACGTGTCATCAATCTACAGTCTACATATGTCGTACCTAAGTTTATTAGATCCATGTCGTACAGTGTGACTTGTAATGATCTTATCGGATTGCCAAAATCGCACGGTGTGTAGCTGGCAGAACAGACTTTTTGCCTCATCAGTCAATCATTGTTCACACTTCAAGTCAGCTCATTCACTGATTATCAGTTCATTACAAATCATGTTGGCAAGAGACAGTTCCTGGTTCACTGAGTCGGCAAGTTGAATCGAGGACTGATTCAGTCCGGTTTGTAAACAAATAGTCTATTGATCTTGTTAACCAGTTCAAACACTTCCTTAAAAACATGCATTCATAATATTTTGTAATTTAGTAGTTAGCAAGGTTTACATTTTGTTTGCTTGCATTGTAGCCTAAACTGTATAGATCAGTAATGGAGGATGTCATCAATGAAGTCCGGGAGCTTTTCCTGGATGAGGGAGTGGATGAGCAGGTCCTGATGGAGCTTAAAACGGTAATATGTTTGGTATTATGATGAATCTTAACGTGCCGACCAGATCGATGGTTGACTTAAACTTGCATCTTTCTTACTGAGCAGTTGTGGGAGAGTAAGCTGATGCAGTCCAAGGCGGTGGATGGTTTTCATACGGAGGAGCAGCAGGCTCTGCAAGCTCAACAACAACAGCAGGCCCAACAAGTTCAGCTGACACAGGCACAATCCCAAACGCAGCAAGTCCTCCTGCCTCCAGCGCAGCAGGGTGAGGCCTGGTCTGATGTTTTTTTTAGAAATGGAATAAGTTAAAGACTTTGTTGTCATTGTACTGCTGTGCAAAACAATGACATTTGTTGGTAATCCCACGTTCTCGGACATTTATATAAAATATAACAAAAAAAGCCCAACAACAGCCAGTAAATCTGCTGTTTATTGTCTGATTTCTCAGCTCCTCAGCAGCAGGTCATTGTTCAGGATCCTAAGATCCTCCAGCACATGAGCGCGACAGGAATGGTAAGTGCGCTTCACTTTCGTGTTAGTGTTTGGAATAATAGTGGAACGGTTGTTTTCCGGTCGTTAGGTTAGGGAATTGATTTTTAAAGAGTACTTTCAAACAACTGAAGACCGAGGTTAATTGATGGTATGCTTAAGCATGCATTATTTTAACTTATTTTTTGGAAAATCAGCGTTTAACAATGGAATTCCCTGCCATTCCCATAAAGCAGTGAACCCTGATTTCTCAAACAAGGCTTAAGACAATCACAGACTAAAATGCATGTTTGAACTGGAAGCAACTTGCAGTGAAGCATCTTAAAATGTCAGTACCATTGTTTTGTCTCAAGATGCACAAGTCTTTTTTTTTTAAAGGCACGTTTATAAAAGCTACTTAAATGTCCTGATTGAACTAGGGTCAAATCCTTGCTTAATCTAAACCCTGTCACATGTCGTGTAGTAGTAAATACAAGACAGACTCCAACAAAACAATAGAGATTACAAGATGTTTTAAAGTGCCAAGTTGTGGGAAAAAATTGATTTTCCTTTTGATCCTAACATTACGAAAGCATGGATAAACTTTATTTTTAACAAAGTACCAGTCAGATCCCATCAGTAAGACGCTGTTCGTTTGTTTGCTTCATTTGACTGCAAATTTGTGCGGATCTAAGCCATTCGCTGTAATCCTGAGTAAAAGCCTCAGTGAGCGACATCTACTGTTTTGTCATCGGTAAGACATTACATGTTACACTTTATGTAAAACGCGACACTGCAAATGACAATGAATACGTTTTTCACTTTAAAAGATGAACGATGAATAGCCTATAAGAATGACTGTGGCAAGTAATGTTATCCTACTATCACTGTGGTAACTCCAAGTACTTATGCTTTATTTGCCACTGCCAACATTTATAAAGCATATGTAATGCACGTCAAAACTACGTAACAATATTTTTCAACATCGGAAGTTTTCAAAAGAATAAAACTCGTACAATGGATAGGACATTGAAAATTATTTTATGCAAAACTCTTACCCAATCATAGATATTAGGTATTTGCTTAAAGTCTTTAATGCAGAACACCCATCAAAATTGAGTGTTTGAAAGAGAGTCAAATACAGGATCGAAAATAAGCTTATTTCTTCTATGAAGAATGTAAATATGTAATTTATGTATTTATGTAAATTTATGTTTATGTAAATATCATGAATTTAAGTGGACCTCAGAGAAGATTATAAAATTGTTCAAAAATGCAGTTCATGACTCATTTAAAGTAGTTTATTACACAATCTTTGTCTGATTTTTCAACAACTTCCAATCCAAGTCTGTAATGATGTGATTCTCCCTGTAGCTGGTTGGTTTGGTTCAT
The DNA here is from genome assembly GCF_051911475.1 of Siphateles boraxobius. NCBI lineage: Eukaryota > Metazoa > Chordata > Actinopteri > Cypriniformes > Leuciscidae > Siphateles > Siphateles boraxobius. Next base: position 18,880,067 of record NW_027509208.1, on the reverse strand, counting down.
GCCATATAACTCTTTATAAGCTGCTTTAAAATCACTATGGGAAAAATGTTTGCAGAATCAAGGCCACTGAAACAGTGGAAGGCCACTGGCCAGACAGTCACCGTTACTCGGATCCAGAAATCTGACAGTCCCATTAAAAATAAATGACTTCAGTGGTTTGGTCACTGTAGTTGCCTTCATATATGAACACACCTTTAAGATCGGTGCCAGCAGGAGAGCAGATGGAATGAGGGAGGAGTTTTCCTGGAAAATGGTTTAGACGGAGCAGGGGACTTCAAATTAGATTACACGGCAAATTCCAGTGAAGGATATTGTTCTATCTCTCTCTACTAGCACACTCTCTCTCACTCACTCACTCACTCACTCACTCACTCACTCACTCACTCACTCACTCACTCACTCACTCACTCACTCACTCACTCACTCACTCACTCACTCACTCACTCACTCACTCACTCACTCACTCACTCACTCACTCACTCACTCACTCACTCACTCACTCACTCACTCACTCACTCACTCACTCACTCACTCACTCACTCACTCACTCACTCACTCACTCACTCACTCACTCACTCACTCACTCACTCACTCACTCACTCACTCACTCACTCACTCACTCACTCACTCACTCACTCACTCACTCACTCACTCACTCACTCCTGCTCTACCTGATCTTTAATGTATGTGTGTGTCCTCTGTGGATTCAATTCCTGTTTCAATCTCCTGTTTCACTAGAGTGCAGCAGCCACAGCAGCAACTTTGGCTTTACCCACAGGTGTAACACCATTTCAGCAACTCATCACACCTCAGGGTAAGACATTACGTATCCCGTGAGGCAATGGTTCTCAACCAGGGGGCCTCAGCAAACATCCAAGAAGCCTCAAAGTGACTTAAAATAAGGTTGAACAATATTCAGCAAAACATGCTACAATGTATTTCAGTTATTTTAATCATGCTCCTAATTTCTGTAAAAAAAAAAAAAGAGGCCTCTGGAAGGTTGAGTACTACTGCCGTATGGAGACATGTTCTTTTTTCTTTGGAGCTGCCAATTGATTTAAAAGGGCTACACAATTATGTAAACGTTGTTTTTGAACAACTGTCTGCATAATTACTTTAACTAATATAATTATGTATACATATATGCAACTAATACGAATTTTTTATTTTATTAATAGTAGATTTTTACATGTGACAATGCAGTGCTCCAGTTCTCTACTCATGCCTGTTTCGCTTGTGTGTGATATTTGGCTACGTTCAGACTGTCAGTCCAAATCAGATTTTTGTGCATGTGATCGAAATCAGATTTAGCAAGTGTTAACAGCTAAAATTAAGAAATCTCTTTCGATCTACATTTGTTTGAAAATCCTATTCAAAACGCATTCCTGTAAATCCGACTGTTATGATCAGATTTCGGATGGTTTGTGACTTTCTCACGCCACATAAAACGTAAACGTCAAACGTTGTTATAGGAAACATTCGGAAATTTGCTGTAGAAACAAGGTTGTGTTGCAAAGTGCCAGACAAGCAGGAAATGACTGTGTAACGGAGACCTGTTTTGAGAGCAGCGGAGTCGACGGCACGGAATAAAGCCGCTCATACCAGCATCCTATGTTTCTGCCGCTTCCTCTGAAGACGCAGTGGTCCAGTGAGGCGGATACAGATTGTCATGTTGTAAATAAGACAACATCTGCATTGGAAACCCCTCCATTTTGCGCAACTACCAATGCGACAGAAACCAATGCAGATATCTCAGAAAATTCAAGTGTGGCATAAAAGTATAAAATAAACTCTAATAAATTCTATGGTATTGTTAATGTTGACTAATGTCAGATGAAACTTAAAGTATTTATTGAACGAACAAATTTTTTTTACTAGCTAACATTAATAAAATGACAGCATTTTATTAATCTGTTAATGACAAACACCTGTCATTTTATGCAGTGTCATTGAAGTCACTGTGAAATCTAAATTTACTTCTGAATTCAGTTTTTATTTTATGGAATGTTGCAGTGTTCATTATAAAATTTATCCACTGACATTATTTTATAAAATTAAGGAAAGGTGTCCTCATAATCTCTTCTCTGATTAAACCAATGTGAAAAGTTGACAAGTGGCCATAATTTTCAATCAACCGGTCTCTTAGATTAAATAAAAGCCCATATAGTTTGCAACCCCCTCATTGTATGATCCAATCAATTCCAATAGATTTTATTTTTTCTTTCTTTCGTAATGCCCATTTCATGCTGACTTTAAGTGCATGTTAACACATAAAGTTTGAAGCCCTAAAAAGCGTCTCTCTGTTGGCTGTCCAGGTCAGATCCTGCAGGTGGTCCGAGCTGCCAATGGCGCTCAATACATCATCCAGCCTCAGCAGCAGATGGTGTTGCAGCAGCAGGTCCTGCCCCAGATGCAGCCTGGAGGTGTACAGGCCCCCGTCATACAGCAGGTCTGTGCTTCATACCTCACCCTTTCAGTGCGCCCACAGTGACTCATGTGTTCTAGTCCGGTCACTGGATGCTGCAGGGTGTGTTGTGACGCTGTCTGCACATGTATGTGTGTGACTTGTTTCACCGTGTCAGCAGAGGTCCTTATCATAGCTAGCCAATGCAAGAGGCCTGTCAGCTCTCTTTTTTGTTTAAATGATACTTATCAGAAGTGATGGAGGACCGCTCACAGGACGAGATCTGCTGGAAGTAGAGCAGGTTTAGCAGTTGCAGTTTCTGGTTTATGAACGATTTTGTACATTGTGTGTGTGTATATATATATATATATATATATATATATATATATATATATAGATATAGATATAGATATAGATAGAAATGCTGTGGTTGCCAAAGCTTTACCATTGAAAAAGCTGGCAATATTAAGTTTTCCAAATTGATCTTAAATGTACAGTAAAAAACTATTTAGCTCGGAATGATAATATATACCAAGGTAGTAAAATGCTTTGTTCCTCGTGTAATATTTTGACAGCCAGCCACCATAAAAACAAGTAAATGTTTTTTTTAAATTAAAAATAAGTTAAAATATATATTTTTTACGTAAATCTTTACTGTTACAAAATAAGTGTTTTTAATTGTTATATTTTATAATTAGTTTTTTGCTTCTTCTTTTTTTACTTGTAAGTAAAGTATTACACAACTTCACCACGCAAGTATAATAACTTATATTTTTATGTTTTTTTTTTTTTACTTGTGTACATAAAACCAAGTAGCCTAAATAAACAGCAGTTACACAATTGGCCGGATTCACAACGATCACGTGCGCTTCGAGTTTGTTCTGATTTATTCCGCTCAGCTGATCCTCACGAACTTGCATTTTTTTAGCAGTAAAAACTCTTTTCATGTAACCTTCATGTTTATTAAAATGGATTAAACTATAGACCCACTTTATTTGCATTAAAATAGTATAGGCTTATGTTGAACCAGGACACATGGCTCTGTATTAAGCAGTACATAAAGTACTGAATGAACAGTGTTTCTGTTCCTTCTTGAAAACACCTGAAACCTGTGTATTTGACAAATATTGCATTTAATCCCCTTCATATATGATAAAGTATGCAAACACCTTGTGAGTCACTACAGAAAGTGTCCCCGACTTCATGTTTCTTTTTTCAACTCCCCGACTGCAACCGGTGGATCATGCCCGTCGGTGGAAGCCTAGTATAGTTCAACTCAAACACCCCTGATGTCTCGGCCTCTCTATGCAGGTGTTGACTCCTCTTCAGGGAGGCCTTTCTCAGCAGACCGGAGTCATCATCCAACCACAGCAGATTGTCCTCACAGGAAATAAAGTACAGCAGAACGCTCAGGTCAGCACAACCTCATGCCTCAGGGATGATACTGATGAATGTGAGGAAGTGTGCATTAAGAAGTCTCGCGTGTGTTTAGGTCATGCAGGCAGCAGCGATGGCGGTTCAGCAGGCACAGGGAGCGGCTCAGGCGCAGGCTCAGCCTCAGCCTCAAGCACAGCCGGCCCAACAACAGACGCCGCAGCAACAGGCCTCGCAGCAGCAGCCTCCCATGATGCTCCAGGTGGATGGAGCAGGAGACACGTCCTCGGAAGAGGACGAAGAGGAGGAGGACGAGTATGATGAGGACGAGGATGAAGACAAGGAGAAGGATGGAGGCGAGGATGGCCAAGTGGAGGAGGTACGTGCTGGACAGAGCGCTTTTGGTTTTTGATCCTAGACCAGTCTTTTTTTTTTTTGACCGTTCGGTCTTTTAATTCAGGAGCCGTTAAACAGTGAAGATGATGTCAGCGATGAGGAAGACCAGGAGCTTTTCGACACAGAGAACGTGGTGGTTTGCCAATATGACAAGGTTAGTATTTGTAGCTTAGTATTTGTAGCTAACTTCTCTTGCTAGTTTGCAATACTTATCTTTTATTCCTGGAATTAAGTGTTTAAACACTGTTATTTTTGAAACCCTTTTTGAAAAGTTTGCGTTTTCAGGCCCCCAAAAGGTTTTTTAGTTAAACAGTGTTGTGAAAATGGCCACTTAATTTAACATGATTTTAGTGTTGTCACAATACTGGAATTTCTATCTTAGATACGATACCTTGGAAAAATATTGATATTCTATGCCATTTTCGATACCACAGGGAAATATTTGTATCTAATATTTTGATAATTTAGGTAATTTTGTTGCAATAGCTTACACACAGCAATAAGCCATTAAAAAGTAAATTTGGTACTGTTGAGCTTTTTGAGGGGTGGGTTTATGAAAGCGCCACTTATCAGTGGTTTTGGTGGGAGATAAGAAATTATGCACAATACCCACAACCAAATTCAGGACCTGTAACACCAACACTATTCAAACGGAGTGAGTGAGCGGAGGCGGGGGTATCAAACTGTCTATTCGCCATTGGAAAGAGGGAATGAGAACGCACAGCTGGTTTTGGTGTATTGATACTCCAGAAAATGAGTATTGGAATTGTTTCAGATATTTCAGTATCGAAATATCAAATTTTTGACAGCACATGATTTAATGAGTGAAATTAGACATTGCCTACAAAAAGTGAATTAGAACTTTATCATAATACAGTTTATTTATTGTTAATTTATTAGTCACTGGCACATTTACATGTCTAGAAATCTTATGCAAAAAGAACATGATTTTACAAGTAAAATTTGACATTGCATAGGAAACTTATTAAATTATAGCCTTAGACATTTAATTCAAAAAATAAAAATTCCACCCTTGCTTTAATTGTTCAAATGAAATTCATGCAATATCTTTTGCCTCAGATCCACAGGAGTAAGAACAAATGGAAATTTCACCTGAAAGACGGGATCATGAATCTGAACGGGCGGGATTACGTGTTCTCCAAAGCCATTGGAGATGCAGAGTGGTAAAAAGAGAGGAACACAACACAAAACTGTCTACACTTAAAGCAAGACACATCAAGACCTGAAACTATGTATCGGGGGATTCCCACTTCGGGGGGCTGAAGAGTAACGTCCCAATGCTACTGTGCTGTTTGAGTGAGATCTGCACAAAATAATGTGCCATCCAAGAGATTCCTCCCTCCCCCCTTTTAAAGCTGGCCCTTTTACCTGTAGAATTTCACAAGAGTCCATAACTTCACTTTTAGAACAATATTTTTGCCCCTCAGATGTATGAACATATATTAGGCGCAGGGAGCCAATTGTAGCGCCTGGCGCTAACTTAAGTCGACTCTGGTGTGTTAAGACAGCCTTTTTACTGCAACCGTATGTGTTTGTTGGTGATTTCCGTAGCTAGATCAGCCATCTGAATCCTGTGTAAAGCGACCGGTCCTACACGAGGACTATTCCATCACCATTCGCCACCTTATACAAACACTAAAACGAGCAACCAAGAACTGTGTTCCAGTCATTTCCTTTCATATTTCCGATGTTTTTAGACCTTTGTATGTTTAACAGCAGAGATACCAATGAAAACGGGCGAGTTAAGTGTAACGTTGTCGATCTCACTAAATTTGTTCACGTGTTTGTATGTCTGTCATGGATTTTTCTAACTCTGTACTCTGGCTAAAGATCTGCTCTGTCAGTATGATGCATGTTTTTGGGCAGTGCATCACGGAGCTTGCGTCGTCCCGCGTGTGTTCGTGTTCAATTATTGCGTTTGGTGTCAATGAAGTGCTCAGTCAGACCACCCTTCCTACTTTACTTGCGGTCAGGCTTCTTTTACACATTTGTAGTTCGTATTTATTCCTGAAGCTCAGGCAGCATCATATTTTTGGGGGGATGAAACCGAACTGTGCTCTTAATGAAAAGTGCTCCTCTACTGAGGAGTGTTTCAACCTGATTCTGTGCATTGTGGATTTTTTTTTTTTTGTCCCTCCATTTTGTTTTATAATATTTAGTCTGACTTTTTAAAGCCATGCCCTAATACAGTCTGAGAAATGACAGATTGTGGCGTTCTGTGTCCGTATGTTCAGCAGTTGAAAGTATTGACATGTTTTGTTGATCATGTCCATGCTAAGATTGTTCAAAGGACTGGTTTGGGGCTTTTTATTTTATTTTAGTATAGTTCATCTTTACGCTCCTTGTTTGTGCCTTTCAGATTTGTTTTAGATATCAGGTCTTGTCTAAAGGGGGAGAGCCTTTAACAAATCCTACAAACTGTACATTTGGCTTCGTGTTTCTAATGGTAAATAAAGAATTCTCAGAACTACTGTCATGTGAGGGAACTTCATGTATGTTCATATACTGTTTTACCAATCAAACTGCTCTGTCTGATTCTAATCTCTATGAAGGTTGTGTTATGTTAGTAGAGATCTTTAGTATTGTTTTATTTTTTTGCCTTTGCTGAACTTTATTAAAGCACTATTAAAATTGAGACTCTGAGTAACTGGCCTTTTGCAACTCGTCTCCTGCTGATCGATGCTGCCTTGAACTTTTTACTGAAGACCTATTATGAACTATTCGTCACTGCACAGTGCACGTTATTTTAGAGTCTCTTTTATATACAGGTCCTTCTCAAAAAATTTGCATATTGTGATGAAGTTCATTATTTTCCATAATGTAATGATAAAAATTAAACTTTCATATATTTTAGATTCATTGCACACCAATTGAAATATTTCAGGTCTTTTATTGTTTTACTACTGATGATTTTGGCATACAGCTCATGAAAACCCAAAATTTCTATCTAAAAAAATTAGCATATCATGAAAAGGACCTCTAAACGAGCTATTAACCTAATCATCTGAATCAACTAATTAACTCTAAACACCTGCAAAAGATTCCTGAGGCTTTTAAAAACTCCCAGCCTGTTTCATTACTCAAAACCACAATCATGGGTAAGACTGCCGACCTGACTGCTGTCCAGAAGGCCATCATTGACACCCTCAAGCAAGAGGGTAAGACACAGAAAGAAATTTCTGCGGAAGCAGTGGACTGAGTCTGGAGTAGAAACATCCAGAGCCACCGTGCACAGGCGTGTGCAGGAAATGGGCTACAGGTGCCACATTCCCCAGGTCAAGCCAGTGAAGCCACTTTTGAACCAGAAACAGCGGCAGAAGCGCCTGACCTGGGCTACAGAGAAGCAGCACTGGACTTTTGCTCAGTGGTCCAAAGTATTTTTTTCGGATGAAAGCAAATTTTGCATGTCATTCGGAAATCAAGGTGCCAGAGTCTGGAGGAAGACTGGGGAGAAGGAAATGCCAAAATGCCTGAAGTCCAGTGCTGCTTCTCTGTAGCCCAGGTCAGGCGCTTCTGCCGCTGTTTCTGGTTCAAAAGTGGCTTGACCTGGGGAATGCGGCACCTGTAGCCCATTTCCTGCACACGCCTGTGCACGGTGGCTCTGGATGTTTCTACTCCAGACTCAGTCCACTGCTTCCGCAGGTCCCCCAAGGTCTGGAATCGGTCCTTCTCCACAATCTTCCTCAGGGTTCGGTCACCTCTTCTCGTTGTGCAGCGTTTTTTGCCACACGTTTTCCTTCCCACAGACTTCCCACTGAGGTGCCTTGATACAGCACTCTGGGAACAGCCTATTTGTTCAGAAATGTCTTTCTGTGTCTTACCCTCTTGCTTGAGGGTGTCAATGATGGCCTTCTGGACAGCAGTCAGGTCGGCAGTCTTACCCATGATTGCGGTTTTGAGTAATGAAACAGGCTGGGAGTTTTTAAAAGCCTCAGGAATCTTTTGCAGGTGTTTAGAGTTAATTAGTTGATTCAGATGATTAGGTTAATAGCTCGTTTAGAGACCCTTTTCATGATATGCTAATTTTTTGAGATAGGAATTTTGGGTTTTCATGAGCTGTATGCCAAAATCATCAGAATTAAAACAATAAAAGACCTGAAATATTTCAGTTGGTGTGCAATGAATCTAAAATATATGAAAGTTTAATTTGTATCATTACATTATGGAAAATAATGAACTTCATCACAATATGCAAATTTTTTGAGAAGGACCTGTATGTATATATATAGATGGATTTTTTTTTTTTGTCCAATTCTAGAAATTGTTCCACTTTTCCTTTGTCGTGTAGGTTGTGTGGATTATGGAAAGTAGCCAAATCATTTTAAACTGCTTTAGGGGTTGGCTTCAAACCCTCACTTTACACAATCCAGCATTCCAATGCAGTATAAAGTGTAATATTGAGATTTATTCCTGTGATCAAAGCTATATTTTCAGCATCATTATTCCAGTATGTCCAGGAATGAAGCTTGATTTTCGGTTTTATTTTTGCAGCACATGATTTTCCTGAATGCATGTTGTGCTTTACTACAATAATCCACTAGGTGGTGATATTTTCTATAAAAGTAGTTGCACTAAAAAAAAAATAATAATAAATGTTGCTGCCTAAAGTACAATCAACTTAGATATTTAAAACATTTCAACTTAAATAACATTAAACAATTTGCAACCTTTTTTTGAGTTAAATGTAAAAACACGTTATTACTTCATTATATATCTTTTTACAGTGTATTAACGGTTGTCCGTTGTTTGAAATCAAAATATGTCACTTTAAAGTACTGACTAGTCTAGTTATAGTCAGTATATCTATAATAACTATAGATTAACACTCAGCTTTGTAAACTGCAGCAATAGTGATGATTGGTGGAGTGAAAGGTGGGTTAAAAGCCTTTATTTTACAAGTTAGAACAAACCATTGAGCGGGTAACCCTAAAAATAAAGTTTCTCTTTGGCCTTTTTAATTTCATCTTCTCATACCAACATTAACGTCTTCCCCAGGCAGGTCATAAATGCTTCATCTGCAGTAAAACCTCACTCCATTTCCACACCTCTCCCTTCTCCTGAATCAGCAGTTTTCTGCTGCAGGTCTACAGCGTTGCCCACTGAGGTTGATTGAGCACCATATCAGCACACGTCTCTCACTCTCCCATGGGTCCTCTTTCCTACATCACTTTGTCTGTAGCTTTTCCATTGAATTTTCAATCGTTCAAACCCTTATACCTATAACTTACTTCAGCCCATCCATTCCCCTCATCTGAGGTCACGATGCCACACAAGTCTACGTATATTCACCATCTGGGTTTATATGCCTCATCAATCTTCACACACACTCCATTAGGCTTCTAATGGAGAGTACAGCTGTGTTGATGCCTCGGTTTCATATGAATTTTACACCTACAACACCATCAGTAGATTATAATGTCTCCCACTCTCTTTAATATAGGTATGTTATGGTGTGTTTGAGGAAAGTACAGCGGTAGCCCTGAGCTTTTATATTTATCACTATCTACACCCACTTTACAGCTCTTCAGTGTCCTTTGACACCCTGGCAGGTTGTTCACATGTATAGTGTTGAAGTGTGTTTTTCCACGTGGACATTCTGACAGTCCAGTCCTAGTTTACATTGAATACACACGTAACACAATGATTATGCAATGGAGTAACTGGATGATTCAAACAGTAGAAGACAGACAATAGTCAAAAATGAATTTGGGATTCCATACTGCAATGGTAATATTGGGATTCAGTTCAGAAGAGTTACAGATTTACATTTGACCGAATCAATTTTAACTGCCCAGATAGTTGAAGCAGTCTCCTAAAATTGAAGGACATGGGCTGTTAACTAGTAATTTGGATTTTGATTCCTCTGTGACTGTAACCTTTAAAATCCATTCACCAAAAATATTCATTCAGATTCATTTACAAATCGTTCAGTGACCTTGAAGTTACATTATACCAGTAGATGCAGAGGTTACACTTTATTTTAAAGTGTCCTTGTCACAGTGTAATTTTACATGTAGCCTATTGAGTGATATTAAGAACATATAGAGTTAGGGTAGGGTTAGGGTAATGTAAAATATTGTTTCTGATGCCAACATTAAAAGTGCGGCTACTGATTTTACAGTTTTATATTTACAGTTAATCTACTTGGCCAACTTTTGATGACGAATACCAGTCATTTCAATATGAATCCGTGAAAGGGCCAAAATAAATAAATAACACAGATTTTGCTCGTCACGAATTTGCCGTATCTTACAAGCTGCTTCGATTGAAAGTGACTTTTCTTTGAGTGGTGCTCCATGCGTTACTGTATTGATAACGGACAGTGGTCTTTTTTGATATTGACAGCGCATTAAGACTGTTCAAAATCGCCCCCTGTAGGCTATACTTGTAAGTGCACTATTTGAGGGGACAGCCATGGTGTCGAAACCATAGTGGACATCATCAAGTGCTCTCATTCAATCCTATTAGCACTAACGAGTGGCCAACCACATTTAACTGCTAATCTAGGCTATAAATAGGCTATGCATGCACTGTTGAGAGTTGCACTAAATTAATTCCAAGCATTCGGTTGCTGAATTCGCTCACTCGTTTTCATTCCTTAAAGTGGAATAAAGCAGGGAATATTGAATGAGGGTATGGGGACAATTTCTTGATACAGCCTAAAATGCCATGGTCACATTAGCGAAAACTGCGAAAGAAGGTTCATTATCAATATTGTAGTGATAAGCTACATGATGAAGTAGCCTAGCCTACTCCTTCATCACTTCCAAACTATGCAGTTTTATATTGGTCAATGCACCAAATTTGCGTGTTCAGCGTTGAACAAACTTCAAACCGTTGCGAAATCCGCATGGTGAAATGTTTAGCCTCGCATGTCGCATGCAAATCGAGATTGCATGGATGCCAGTTGAGATGGTACAAAGGTAAATGTGACTGCACCCTAAAGGTGAGAATTGTAAGATAACTCACAATTGTGAGATACATAGTCCAATTCTGAGGAAAAAAAGTCAGGTCACAATTCTGATATTTTCTTACTATTACAAATGTATCGAATTTCTGACTTTATCACTTGCAATTGATGTTAGAATTGTGAGCTGACTTTTTCCTTTCAGAATCAGAATTGTGAGGGGGTAAAAGTCAGAATTGCGGGATATAAACTTGAAATTGCGAGAAAAAACTAGCAATTGTCAGTTTATATCCCGCAATCCAGACGACTTTTCTCGCAATCGCAGTTTAGGCTAAGCATATATCCCACAATTATCTTTTAAATATTTTAATTCCATGACGGACACAATTAAGCTTTGTAGATATTTTTGAAGCATCGCTTTCTGTTAGTCTGCGTGGCGAAATCTGGTGGGGAACATTTTCATCCTCTCGTCAAAGTTACAATCGAGTGGATTCTGGAATGACTGATTTAGACAACAGTAGCTAAATGAGTGCACCTTATGAGTTACTGAGTGAATTGTTCTCTCACATGATTATTAACAAATTAATTGAGTTAGGAATCATAAAAAATGTCTTATTATCCTTTAATAAAAGACGTCTGGGTCTAGAGGTCTACTAAAAGACTGCAGTGGACAGCAAAGCAGATCAATATTCAACCATTTTGTCAACTGCTGGGCATTTGTATCATTGCTATAAAAACAATATATTCTAAATTAAAAGTTAATGTATTTACCTTACTTGAATTTTGTATGGTCAGAGGCCATTTTTACACATTCATAATTCTTATCCGTTTAGCTCCTGGTTGTGGATTGACTCACATCTGAAATGAATGAACAACATAACTCTTGTCTGTTCAGAATCGAGACACCGAATCGTCGTTTGTTCAATAGGTTTAACCAATGAAATACTCGTTCACAACCTTCACTCAAATGCTTTTTGCTTGGTTTATAGTCGATCATTGAGGTGCGGTCACATTTGGTGTATTTCTGCAGCGGAAATCCAATCATTTAAACACTTATCTGCTCAATCTGGAATTTCACGCAAGGACGAACGCAGATGAGATATGGTGTACGGTGTTGATGACAGATTGAAGATGTCCTGATTCTCATCTAAAGTGGAATGACTGCTCTAGAGCTCTCTCTTGTTTCTTCTGAGAGGACATCAATACTGGTAGTGGAATAAAAACGCGTGTCGTAACAGTAAGATCAGACTTGGCTCACATGCTGGCCAGTGACCTTGTGGGTTTAATGGCCTTGGAGGCCGTGACACGGTGAAGTAAAGCTAAACTGATCCTGAATTTTAGAACTGCAAGACACTGGTTGCTTCAGATCGGGAGAGATGATACGAGGAGAAACTGACATCAGACAGTACGATACGATATGGGCAGCGGCCCTGTGGTCAGGCCGACTGTTTCAAATACACACTCGCACACATGCATGCATGCATGTATCCCAGGCTTGTCTGCAACATTTGAGATAGGATAGAGCAAGGTGATGCGCAACATGCACATGCAATGTTAAAAAACACACACCCATAACCTTATGTAAGGACATAGCCATTACAAAAAAACTCCACTACTTCATACTTGTCAAAGTAATGCATAATAATATTGTGCACCTAAAAATGTAAATATTGTCATTGTTTAAGGCCCCGATATACTAGCGGACAAGATCTTTTCTGTCCTTTGCTTAGAAAAGACCCCCCTAAAGCTTGCAGTGGGTTTTCTGGGGGGTAATTGAGAATGAATGGGGTAAAGTCACGTGATGCCTCATCGCACTATCATTGGATGTGATTGGTTATGATTGGATATGATTGGTTAGTGCAATAAATCCCTCCTCTTAAGTTTGTGCGTGTTTACGAATCAGTCTGAATGAACAAAATGATGGAGTTAAAGAGAAGTAAACAACTCAGCCACTTAGATATCACCACTTTGTCACATCAAAATCAAACTTGAAATGGCCTGAAAACATAATAACTGTGGGGGGTTTAATGAGAAATCAGCTCGGTGAAATTAAAGATACATCTTTATGTGTGTGACAAACAGATACCCAGCATGACATGATCCGAAAATAAGTTGGCTATTAAAAAGAACAGCTGAATATCAATATGCAAATAAAATATATTGTTTAAATTGCCTTCAGTTCTTATTTTTGGAATAAATGTAAAAATGCTTAAAACACTAATTTGATGAGATTAGTACTGGGTTTTAATAAACAGGACATTAATAACATTAAAATCCCCCTGTAGTTAATAAATGTGTCCCTTAAAACTCATCACGAAAATTACATATGTAAACGTTTTTTTATTGAAAAAAAAATATTAATGCCTTATAATATCTTGAATGTAACTCTACACCATTGCCTCATTTAGTATACGCGGTTCTATGAATATGCAAATTAGCCCCGCCTCCACTCACTCACTCACACCAGATCAGAGATCCACTTGTTGACGATCACACCTTGTCTTGATTGGTTACAAGGTAGTTTGTGACGTCAGAAAGTCACAGAAAGTTTTAGAGTTTCGTTGCCCTTTAAAGAGAAAATACTCAGCAATGGTGTTGACATGAATTTGCACGTGATTTGTCTTAAAACATATCAAAAACACCACATAGACATATAAACAACATTAAAAGCTTGATTTTCAGCACAGGGTTTAATGCACTTTAATGGAAAAATACAAAATAGAATTGTATTTGGTTTCTTTTTTTATTTTATTTTTATTTTTTTATTTGATGTAGTCATATTTATATAACTAGAAAATTGTGACAACATTAAATGTAGCCTGGACAGGAATTTTCATTTGATTTATGAAAATAAAATAAAAACCTTGCCTCCTCTAGGCCTATTCAGAGCATCACTCCTCGCCACTGGGACAGATGGTAGTTTGAAGGTGTTTAGAGGGAACTTTTCCGAAAAGTTTATTTTGGCTGTCCCGAAAAATAGCTTAGATTTTGTTCAAAAAGACGTCAAATCACTCTGTTCTTCCATTTCAATTGAAGTACATCACAGGCCCTCGTGTTATTCCAAACCTGACTGACTTCCTTCTGTGGAACATAATTTAAAGAACAATATGAGCCAAACAACGTGATCTGACCCCCATTAACTTGTTCCAGTGTCTAGTGAACCCAAACAACTGTCCAGTGGGTTAAAAATACAATGCTAACACATTTCATCATGTAAACGCAGACACCGCTTTCAAATCTTTAAAAGACTTTTCTCGTAAAGGTTTTCTGATATGTAGCTAAATGTAGTCGGCGAGCAACAGATTCTTCGAAAAAGTAAAACTTCAAAGGACACCCGAGACAGAATCAGGACCAGACAAAGAATAGGCTAAATTAAGCCAGGACCTCAGGGGGTCGAAAGACAAAAGGATGAGCTCGAAACGTTCACTCACTTACAAACAATGCTTGTTTCCCGTCAAAATAATATAACTTCCGAGTTCCAACAGGATGTCATTAAGGTCCTAAGTGAATCAAGTTATACTGAGGAGGTTTTCTTACTTAAAACATTATTCCGAAGAACATGTTTCTCCAATAAAGCCAATGAGACATTTTTGGGTAATACTTTGTTTTAATGTTTCCTTGTTACACATGTAACAAGCATCACATGTGTCCTTGTTACCTATAAATTATGTATAATTTCATGCAACTAAATCAAACCCTAATCCTACCCTAACCCTATAGCAAGTTCAGTACTTAAATGAATTACACTGCAACAGGGACACATTCAAATTAAGTGTAACCTTATTCTTTTTGTGTGTGTGTGAAAATTTGAATTTAGTGTGGGGGGGGATCAAGAATCATCTTCAATGTTTCTTCATATTTCGTTTCAAAGTTAATGGACATGGCACAAATGGCAACATCTACCCAATATCATTTCTATGTTTTAAATCATATGTTTATCATTTTGCAGATTATAGCATACATTAAACGAAGAGACATGTTGTGTCGTCAACAAAATACCAGACTATGCATGATATCAATAATAACTCAGATTCTTGACAGTAAAGTGGTCGCTAACCTCGTATTCAAATAAATTAAACTCGCTGCGAGGTACACAATCTTTACTTCAGTGTTCATTAAATTCAGATCTGATTTTCACACTTGTAGGAAGCCCCGCCTTTCGGCAGGGCATCAAAAAATTACATTATACTCATAGTGTTCTTCCCCACGGAAATCTTTAGTAAAAGGCGAAAGATTTATACGATCTGAGGAAAAACATGAGTGTACTGACATATTGTTGTAAGCAGCAGGCACCAGACCGACGACAACACACTTCACAACAACGGTAAGACTGACATATTTTATCACCACACATTTTCACCTCCGTTAAACATTCTTGCTGTCCCTAAAGTGTTGCTCATGTGTCTATCGAAGTTGTACCTAACAAATCTACTGAATAAATAGAAAACATATGTATGAAATCCAACGCGTCCAGTTGCATTGTGGGTAGTCAGTGTCCTCTTCCTGAAACGTCATGCTTCATATCATTTACATCCAGTGACGTCGGATGTCACGGAAACTTAAGGCTCGTTCACACCATAGACATCTCTATTTGATATCTATGGTTCACACCGCCAGCGACTTTGTCGCTGTATGTCGCTAGGCTCTGTACTGTGATGTCGCTTTTGGGCGTTCGTAGTGCTGTCGCTCTAATGCTATTGGTAGACTGCACGTCTGGCCATATCTACACAAAATACCATCACAAGTGATATATACAACTATACAATTTTAATTTGACTAGGAATTAGGCTAAAAAGAAACAGTATATGCTGTTGGGAGAGTGTTTTTATATTACCATAGCAGTGTTCAGTGGATTAAATAATTTACGAGATTAACGATCGATCAATCAACAAATTAAACTCAGTCATAATGTCATAAATTACTAAAACGTCATTCGTATTTGACAAATAATCAATTTTCTTGTCCCTAATAGTCTAAACAATGCAGGGGAAACTGTAAAATGAACTGAAGCAGTACTAAACTTGCATCATAAAATTAGACAACTCGAACTATAAATGTATGAATTAAACTCACTGAGATGTCGACAGTTTCTTTTCCATGCATCATTTTATTATATCCATATATGTGGTTAAAGTTAAATCATATTAAACAGTGTAATCATCCTCGAACTCTTCTGTCTTGCCTGCACTCGAGACGGTGACGTGAGCTCCACTGAAAAGGCTTCTTTCCTATTGGTTGTCGCTCGCGAAAATCGTTTCATATTTACTAGGCTACTAAAGCAGCTGCTTAACGAACAGAAATAATGAAACTGTGTTTGTTTCTGAAAGAATATAATAATAGTCATCGGTGGATGATTAGACCAAAATACTTAAACAATCTCAGGTAATTCCAGCAAAGCCTAGCTACTGCCATGCAATACACATTCAAAACAGCGTAGAGAGATAAACATTATGAATCATCACCGCTATACGTCGCCATAATCTCTCCTCCAGGTAATGTGTTGCCCTCTTTATTGCAACAATCTCATGGATTTACACAAATTCAAGGAACTGTTTTCCATTATTGGTTTCACCGGCTGGCGACACTCAAGACCCAACGGTGATGCTCTTCCTTCGTACTTTTAACATTCACTAAAGGTTATCGAGCATGAACAAATGAAAATGAATTGGCTAAACAACGTCATTAAAATAATTGTTCATAACAAATAAAAACAGTTAACGTCAGCACTGCATTAATCACACTTTTTGCATCTTCAAAACTCACGATCTAACGTTTTCCAAGCGACCTCGCTAAAAAAATGTGGTGTGTAGGCTAATATTATGTTAATATTAAATTAATATTAAAAGGTAATATATTAGGCTATAGCCTAGCTATGTTTTATATATATATATATATATATATATATATATATATATATATATATATATATATATATATATATATATATATATATATATATTAAACATTATTATGAATAGTGGTCATGCAAATTACTTACTACCTCAGGCATATATTTCTATGAACTGATTTATAAAATATGCACTGACCGTCCGTCACGTTTTATCAAAATATCTGGATTACAACGAAATCGTTTTTTTTCTTTCTTATGGCCTATATAAAAGCAAATGGCAAATCTAAACCGTTTTAATGTTTTTTTAAATGTTAGTTTTCTTTCTTTCTTTAGTTTTTTTATTAATAAGAAATCAAGATGTAGGCTAATATTTGATTTGCTTATGTTTAATAATTAGTGAAAATGAATGTGCATTCGCTATATTTTTAAATTGTAGCCAACATTTTATTAATCTATGTTATGTATGGGTGTATTTATTGTTCTCAGGTCATCACAATGAATAATAAAACAAATTGAACGTTTCTTTCACTTGATAAGTGAATAAATGAACATTACATTATTTTAAACTAAAATATTTGGACATTTAACAACACTTAATTCACACGTAATTAGCTGGATTAACATGATTGTGAATAGTAGGCCTAGGGCAATTGCAAATGCATGTATGAACTAAGCTATCAGGCTAGCTAACTAATAAGACTTTAATGGCCATTATAACATAGTTCAAACAGCATTTATCATAATATGATTTTGAAGGAATTGTAATCAGGAGCTAAAAAGAGTGCCTATTAAAAGTAATTTGAGCCAATGGGCTCGCTTGGGGTCCCTAGAGACCCGGGCTGCGTTCAGCCACGACAAAAAGTTGCAAAACGTTTTTAAAACGGAAACGGTTATGCATTGAACACCCTGTTCTCATGACACAAGAGTTGCAAATTGCAAGTATGGCAGCTGAGAAGGCCATTCTTTGTGTTCTTTTTGAAGCCTGATGAAATAAATAGCCTATGTGTTTAATACTGCAAAATACGCTCGATGTTACAGTCACTTGCTCTTGCCGTCCAGAATAAAAGAGAAGATCCCAATCGAGTGAAGGGATTTGTGGAAACTGTGGGTCTTAATTATTGTGATCCAACATTTGACTCGCATTTCAGGATGAAAAGACAAACATTACAGGTGAAGGATAATTAGGGTGGCCATACGTCCGGATTTTGTCTGGACAGTCCGGATTTTAAGCCCCCTGTCCGGCGTCTGGCGCAGCCTCAAGCCGGACACTCATTTGTCCTCATTTTTGGAGTTGCGCTGAATTGTTAAAACAAATTAACCTATAAAAATCCCGCATATTGATAGCGGCTCCCTGATGCCCGTAAATTAGTTAAAATCTCCCGGAATCTTGAGCTCGCGAGCTCCAAACCGTGAGAGGGAGAGAGCGAGAGACCTTGCGTGTGTGTACAAACGTGCGTGTGTGCCTCACAAAGCGCATGTAGGCCTACCCCCATGTTCTATATAGTATGAGTGTGTGTGGCATAAATGTAATCAGACGTTGGCTACTACCACATTCAACATGTTGTTGTTATCATGTGACCTACCAGCGTCAATTGTGTCGCTTCACTGCCATTCATAAATCCTCTCCCGTGGCCTCATGGGAAAGTATCCATTGTATGCACACTTCAGAATCTCGCCAGAATAAGTTGATCGTCCGGGTACTTTTTGCCTACTCTTTTATGAGTAGGCTACTGTGAATTCTGACATACTTATTTTGTCACATACCGTTTTTCGTCTACTATATAGTAGGAAAGAATGCGATTTCAGATGCAGCCCTCATCATAGAAGAGAAGAGATGTCCTTGCAAGTTATTTTGATGAAAGAATTCAAGCATACATGAATTAAAAAAAAAAGATGTGCAAATAAATCATTTGTATACTACAATATTCCATAAAAATGGTCTATTTTAATTTCATGGTGACTTAGGAAAAATAGAAATAAAATCTGAAAAATGTCAATGATAAACAATGACACATGGCATAGGTATTTTTTGTCTGTTTGGACGAAGATTAATTTAGTATATGAATAACATTTATTATGTGTTTTAAATTGATTATTTGCACTGATTTAGCAGTTTAGCGTGCGAGTGACAGACCTGGATTTGTAACCTGCATATGGCTGCATTATTCTAACTGAAAACTGTTTGTCTAACTGTTTGTGTGTTTCTCTGTGTAATTATGCTGAAGATCTCCTGTGCAAATTCACAAACACAAACTAGTACACACACCATGCTTTGCTGCTCAAACCAAACACAGAAAAGATCAGAAAAACAGAAAATGTTCGATTTTCTCTCTCTCAGGTGGCGTGGAAAATCAAACTATATCAGCGATTTTAAATCCCTTAAGATCTCTTTAATGCGTCAACTTGAATTATATTAAACAGAGACTGAGAGGAAATGTCTTCTGCTTCTCAGATTATTCCCTTAAAGGAAATCTCCTCTAGAGATCTCAACAATGTCATAAACCTAACCGTGAATTCCTTTTTAACCATTCAAAAGTCAACTCTAATTTAAAGCATTAGATAAAGGATTAACTATTAAATCAAATACACAGTAACATTTTCTGATGGCACGTGTAGATCTGACGGTTTCTCCATGGACTGTGCCATGCATTAGATCCTCTGATAGATGACTCACCCATTAAATAGTAACAAAGTCTCCCTCCTCAACTTCACCTGACACTCTGTCGTCTGCAAACTGACACGCTGGAGACGATCCAGGGATGAAAGTTACACTAATGAGCTCAATCGTTCGGTTTATTTTGGCGCTTACCCAGAATGCCAGCTTAGCTTTCAGGGCACCAGCAATCCACCAACAACCACCCTATATACTAATGCCTCTCGGCTCTTCTTCCCTCACATGCACCTGCACTCACATAGGGCTTCCTCATGCCTCAGTGTACCTCAGAGAGTCTGGTTGCAGATGATAGAGTCTCTATCAATGCTGTGTTTCTTTTAAAGATTATAGATGTGTGTCTATTGAAAATTGTGGGTCATTTTTTGACAATATAAGCAATGCGCATGATGCTTATGGTAAAATGGTATAATCCAAGTATATGAACAGTAATGAGCTTTTCAATCAGAGTAAAAAGTGAGATCTGCCATGACAACTCTTGTGTTTGGCATTGTAATTGATATGATGATGTTCTAAGTGACAATGTTGTTGTTCTAGTGACAATGACAATGCTATAAGCTAAGTTCTTCCATGACAACTCTCGGTGTGTTTGGCATGGTAATGGATATGACAATGTTGATATGTTTGGTTTTTGGCGGAATAGATCTGCTACGCTGCTGCTGCTGTACAATACATGAATTACCCGTAGCAGATCTAGGCATGTGGAGCTGGGGAAGGTGGAGTGTTTCTGAAAGTGCGCTACAACTGCTAGAGCAAACCCTGACCAGTATTTGAAGGTTGAGGAGCGAGCTCATTGGCTACTAATACAGCAGCAACCAGCCAATCAGCTGTGCCCTATAGAGAATGATGTGATTGCAAGCAGATTGAGTTAAGTACAGCCAGCGCCATCTAGAGTTTCATGACAGAACTTTGTATTTAAAATAAATAAAAAATGTATTGTTAGATATAAAGTTGCGATAACAAAATAAAGTCACAACAATAATGATTGTGAAATATTTAGTCAAAAATATAACAAATAAAGCCACACATGAGAAAAATAAAAGTCACAATTAAAAGTCAAATTTTGGGCTGTAAAGTTCCAACTGTGAGAAATGAAGTTGAAATTGCGAGATATGAAGTTGTAATTCTGAGAAATAAAGTCTAAATTGTGAGGTATATATATATATATATATATATATATATATATATATATATATATATATATATATATATATATATATATATATATAATCATACTGCAAGTAATGTCACATTTATGACAAACAAAGTCCCAATTGTAAGATATAATTTTGCAATGGTGATAATGTTGCAGTTGTTGTGAGATATGTGATACATAGTTACATGGTGAGATAAATTCACAATTACATCAAATTAAGTCAAAATTACTCTGAAATCAAGTTGCAATTAAACGTGCAATTCTGAGAAACAGTTGCAATTGTGACATAAAGATACATCTGTGAGAAATACAGTCAATATTGTTATATATCTAAAGTCACACTGTGAGATATAGTCACAATTGTAAGATTTAAAATTGCAGTTGTGTGGTATAAAGTCTCAATTACAAGAAGTTGCAGCTACGTGAAATTAAAGTCACAATTACAAGAAGTTGCACTTACGTGAAATAAAGTCACAATTAACGGGCTATAAAATTCCAACTGTAAGATTTAAAATTTCAATTGTAAGATATAAACTTGCAATTACAAGAAATTAAGTCACAAATGTGATAGCCTAAAGTCACATTATGAGATAAACTGCAACAAATAAATTTGAATTTACCTGAATTCAAGTCGCAGTTGTGAGATGGTGAGAAATAGCTTTAATTGTGAGATATAACATTGCAATTTTGATAAATAAAGACTAAATTGTGATAAAGTCATACTGTGAGATATACAGTCACAATTATGTGAAATAAAAACACAATTGTGAATATAGAATTGCACAAGTCTCTGTAAGAATTAACTGATTCCTAATATGACTTGCCAAGTGTGGAAACGTCTGAGAAACTTCTTTTGTTAACCTCTCATTTAGAATCACATTACTTACCCCAACTGTGCTTCTCAGTAAAAACTAGAATACAATAGAAATCATGGATGACCACCCATATGACAACCACATGGTTAATTATTGTCGTGGAAAACGCATAAGCTTAAACCCTTAAGCAGAGTTTTACTGTACCACATTGTACAACTAATTGGTTATTACTTTTCACAGTCCCACACAACCAGTATGGAGTAATGGGCCCCAGTCATACACAATGGCTCTACTCAGCGAGTCTACCTGTGGGAGGCCTGAAAAGCTAAAGGCAAGTGTTACTTCACCACAATAAAAGTTACACAATCAAATGAATCATGGTTTTCACATGTAGGCTTGTTTGTGCAAGGCCCTGGGAGAAACAGACTGAGATCTTCAAATGAAGAATCGTTTCACTCTATAATGTTATGCCCTCTTTGTTGATACAGGAGGATACAAAGATTCCCCCACAACAATAATAGAACAGGCTCCATGTTGTAGTTGCACATATCATGTTTCTTTTGCACCTGCGTCATCGCTCTCTCTCTCTCTCTCTCTCTCTCTCTCTCTCTCTCTCTCTCTCTCTCTCTCTCTCTCTCTCTCTCTCTCTCTCTCTCACACACACACACACACACACACTCCATCTGTCTCACCTCATAGACAGAGACAGTCAAGATGGTCAAAGTCAGTGGCTGTACACTCTGTCCCTCCTCTGTTTCTGCTACGTCAGGGATGGAGTCTTATGACGTCACTGTACACACGTGCCTGAGGTAGCCTACTGAGAAAAACCTAGACAGACACACACACAAACGGATCTTTGAGTGCTTTGACTGTTCAAAGCAACATGTAAATGAACTGTCTTTTTCAGGGTTTTTTGTCTTGTTTTATCCGTTTAGACTATTCTACAATGGGCCTATATACTACGATTGCTTACTGTTTTTACAGGTTACATCATTTTGCCAGTAGACGGCGCCAAGTGACTGTCTTTTTCTGAGTGAATCATTAAAAGATTCATCCAAAAACCCTGATTCATTTAGAAACGAAACATTGCACTATTGGGCGTGTTCGACTTGAAGCGGTGCAGACTGATCACTTTCGTGCCGCTTCAAGTCGAACAAACCTAGGCTGTGTCAGAAATCGCCCCATATCCTTAAATAGGGCACTATTTTAGGGGACAGTCACTTGTAGTGGTGTCCAAAACCATAGTGGACACTATCGAGTGCATTCATTACGTCCCATAACGCGCCAGAATTTCGAGTGTACAACTCATGTACACTCAAAGGCTAATACCCATAATGCACTTCGTGCCGTATGAATTCCCGCGTCTGATCAGAAGATGGCGTCCACAGCTAAATCATCCATCCATCCAATATGGGTACAGCGTAATATCATACAGGTATGATAGTGTATAAACAGTATAATTGCAAATGATTATTAAACAGCATTATTAAACTCAAATTATATAAAAGCGGCAGCCAACTCAGTGTCTGAATTCATTGACTCGTTTTAATTCACTCCTTCAAGTGGACTAGTCGACTAATAGGAATAGTAAATGAGGGCATAGGGGGCAATTTTGAACACAGCCCTAATGTCTCTACGAGTGAGGGATTGAACTATTCATTCAACAGATTAAAAAAACACTAATTCGTTCAGAAACAAAACACCGCACGGAGACCTGCAGCGGTTTCGCGAGTTTACGAGTTTGTTTGGAAGGATTTGCGTTGGCCGAGCAAAAACAGACAACTGTAAATGGCAACATTCTGTTAATTACTCAATTTATACTTGTTTATTGAACTGTTGTAGTATAAAAGAAATAAATAGCACAGTCGCAATCGCGATATTCTTCGCATCGACACAAGGTCAATATTCAGCCGACTTTACAAAGTTGCTAAAACATGTTGGGACACGTCACCAAATATATATATAAAAAAATCACTCAATATATTCTCACACTGGTGTTATTCTAAAGCCGGATGATTTATTTTCCTTTTCGCAACAAGGAGAAATAAGAATGTTGTGCTTGATCACCATAGGAATGATGACCTTCTTCAAACTTTAAAAAGGGATATTTTGAGTCCTTTTTCAAAGCTTTAAAAAGGTGACCATTTATTGCCATTATATGCACAAAGCGTGAGCGGGACATGTCTTTAACCTAAATCTATACGCAAGCCTTTAATTAGAACATATAGGCTAAATGTATCACTGACTCTTGTCTGAATGTTATGCTATGTGTGGTTTTATTGTGGTCATTTGTTTATCCAACAGCTATAAATATGAGGATAATAAATATGATTTGAAATAGTTTGAATGTTAACCTCAGAACCACCAATGCCAACACTTAGCCTATGTGTAAATGGACTCTTGACTCAAAATCTTGAAACGTCTCCTAGCTACTATTCAAGGACGGCCACGGGCTATATAATATACTGTTTTAAATAAAATTTTACTCATTTATTTTCGAAAAGAGTCCAACCACCTGTGTGCTCTCTGAGCGCATTGACTCTTTGTTGAAAGGGGTAGGCGGGTATTACCCCCCTGTGTTAATGAGCGGGACACAGACATTGTGTCAGACTCTCCCTCTCTTCCTCTCTCTCCTACTGACTCACTCACTCACAGCTGCAGAGAGAGAGGCAGTGCAACACACGCCGTACAGAAGCAGCACTCAGATGGTGCGCGTCTCGCAACTTAACAGCGTTTCAACACGGAATCAAACTTATGGACTTGTGAGAAAAGTCTGTTCAAGATTGTCATGTGTTTAACCTTGATATGCGCGAGATGGAAAACCAACTGTTTCCAGGATCCTAACATAACATCGATAAGAATTAGCTTGTGGTGATATCCACTGGAAGGACTAAAGACGCGCCACGCACGGTCACCTTCGCTGTTGAGGAGACTTGCGAGAGGATCCCAAGAACAGCGGCTGCTCCGTACCACCAAAACGTTCCAGCAGTTACGACCGAACCGGATCCCGCAGATCAATGAAGAATGCGCGAGCGCACGCACAGTCGATGAAGCCGGCGGCGGGATCATGCGTGTTCTGCCCGAGCCGAGCGCGCAGTCACTGCGGCTGGTATTTCTCTTCGTCTTCGTCATGGATGTAGCGCCGTCCCCGGCTCTGACCGCCGGCTGCCCGGACCGCTGCGTGTGCGACGACCAGCTGGTGGTCCAGTGTGCCGGGCAACAGTTAAGCGACTTCCCCGTGGACCTCCCGCTGGCCACCCGGCAGCTGATCATCTCCAATAACCGGATCGGCGACCTGCCGGCGCTGCAGCTCAACTACCTGTCGGACCTGGTGTACCTGGACTGCAGCAACAACTCGTTGACGGAGATCTCTGAGTCCACCTTTGGAAATCTGCGCAAGCTCGCCTACCTTGACTTGTCTTTCAACAGCCTGGCGCAAATCGAGGACCGGACGTTTGGCCCGCTGGCCAGCCTGGTGATGTTGAGGATGACTGACAACCCGGGGCTGTCGGAGATCCACCCGGACGCGTTCGCGGAGAACGCGGCGCTGCAGGTGCTGGACGTGAGCCGCAACAACCTGACAGCGCTCAACATCAGCTCGTTGATCGCGCTGCCCGCGCTGCGCTCTCTGGGACTCAGCGGGAACCCCTGGAGATGCGACTGCGACACGGAGGACTTGTGCCTCTGGGTCCAAATAGAGGGCTTCAAGTTCCAAGGTGAGATGCGCTTCTTTAACCGCACTGGAAACTTTCTAAGTTCAATATCTGCGTATTTAAAAAACAAAAACTGGCAGCTGCAGTTGCCAGAACTAAAACTGACAATGTTACAAGGATTTTGGTAACTGTAGGCTATTCATCAAGTGCTATAATGCTATATAATGTTATATAATACCTACCTACAGCGCTATTAAAATCTTTTTGTAACTGTGACGTGTACTAATAATATCACATACGGTTTAATAGTTAAAATTGTATCAAAATGGCTCCAGCAATTGTGTCCAATTACAACAATGAGAGATGTGATAGGCATTCTGGGAATTCTTCACATAAATTAAAAGGTGATACCTTTTACTTTGTAAAAAAAAAAAAATCTCATAATTTTAATTTTAGGCCTAAATTGCAATATTTAGCAATACATTTAGTCTTTTAAAAAATAATACTTAATATAATATAGCCTATGGTAAATTACAGCCTTTTTACTGTAGCATTTTTTTAAAACTTTAAACATATTTAATTTCCTTTATTTATAAAGAACACACATACACTATGGCGACTCTAATTTCAAGTTGCAAGCCACTTCATAATCTGCCAACAAAATTTGAAATGAAATGACAATTGCATTGTAAAATAAGTTGCTGCCTTAAATTTTTAAGTACAGTCAACTTGAATGTTTAAGTCATTTCAACTTAAATTACATTAAACTGACTTTAGCATAAAAAACTTATTTTGATGAGTTGAAGCAAGGTAAAAAACATATGTTGTCATAATTTATTGATCATATAATTTTTCACAGTGTGTTTTTACAGTGTATAGTAGATGAAATTGCAAATTAGTGATTCATCGTTTAACTATTAAGTGAATTAATACAAAGTTACATATATAGTACTAATACGACAAGCACACTGGAGCAGGTTATGAGCATCTCTTTCAGCTACAAGCTGAACTCTTTAACCGCTGCTGCATTAACGAATACTGCCTTTCCTCCAGACATCATAATTGAACGTAATGGAGGTGCTAATTATTAATTAGTCATTTAGTTGATGTTTTCATACAAAGTGTCCTTGTACACATATTATACAGTCTCCCTGGGGTAATTTGAAGTTAAGTGTCTCGATCAAGGGCACAGTGTGTCACCACTAACAGGCAAGGAGGTAACCGTTTTTTTAAGATTGGTTGTGGACCAAATGTAATAATTTAAGATTCAACCATTTCAAATTATTCGAGCACTAAAGCCCAGACTTCTGGGGTTTGACCAACAACCAGCCTGAATTTCCAACCGTTGGAATACATTAGCAAGGCCTTTTCCTTTTCCTTCAAAATACACAATACACAAAAAAATTACAATGTTCTTTAGGTTGATTTTAATTCATTCGAGTGTAGGTGCCCAACAAATGACCTTACAGTGAAGGAGAGAGAGGAAGGGAATGAAAGGCCAGCTAATTATCTCCACCATTAGACCTCAAGAGTGAGAGACTTTATCGGTCTTATCACTCCAGTTTGCGTTATCGACTTATACGGGCTGTTAATTTGATCTGAAGACTCCATCTCTGTGGAACAGAGGGCAGGACTCAGACCCTGTGAACACTCCGGCTCACAACGTTACCGCAAAAGACGTGAAAGATGTAGACTATATGTTTAGTGGGGAAAAAACAAGATGTCATTGTGTAACTGCATGTATTAGCTGGTTGTTTGCTCATTTTAGAGGGCTTTTGGTACCAGCTAAACCACCACCCTGACTGGGCTATGAGAGCAGCTAGACTCAATTAAACCAGTTAAAGCCAGTTTAGTCTTAGGGCAAATACACTTAAATGTTAATCTCTTCACAAATGTGACATTTCGAGCGTAATGCTCATAGTTATTTTAGTCAGGCAGCTGTAATTGAACTTCAGATGTGTGTGCTTCACATGAGCCGTGTCACTGTAGATATCATTTATGCTGAAATCTTGTTTGCAACAGAGGCGGACAGAGTACACAGCTTCATTACCTGATTAAAAGTACAGATACCCCATGCTAAATTTTACTCAAGTACAAGTAAAAGTACTACAGTCAGATGTCTACTTAAGTAAAAGTACTGAAGTACTTGTTTTTAAAAGTACTTGAGTATCAAGAGTACATTTTCTAAATATTGCATTACTACTGCCACACGTCCGGATTTTAAGCCCCCTGTCCAGCGCAGCCTCAAGCCGGACACTCATTTGTCCTCGTTTTTGGAGTTGCGCTGAATTGTTTAAAAAAATTAACCTATAAAAATCCCGCATAATTGATAGCGGCTCCCTGATGCCAGTAAATTAGTTCAAATCTCCTGTAATCTAGAGCCGCGCATGCGAGACAGAACATAGCCTATTGTATATGCTCCAAACCGTGTAACGCGCACGGCAGAGAGGGAGAGAGCGAGAGACCTTGCGTGCCCTAGCCGTGAAATGACTTCTTGCAGGTTGGGATGTCTGTGTCCTCCTTTTTGGTGTTATAGAAATGGCCACCCTAACCACAGTGCTTACATTTATGTACAGAAACGTCCTACATGGAGTTATGAAAAATGTGAATGTTAATACCTTGGAGAATGTAAAAGGAATTTAAAGTAAAATCAAGTCATTTTCATCTTTTTACCAGGTTGCTTTATTTAACATTTAAGAAAATTTCAGAAAATTCAGAAAATTGAAATCATTACTAATTATCATTACTGGGGCCACGGGTTGGCACATTCCCGGGATGGACCTGCTGCTTCTTCATCCATTGATTCGTCCGTGGTTTTGTCTCTTATCTAAATCTGACCATGGAGTTGACTTTGGCGGAAAGCTGAAGGTGATTGCTAAGAGGCTGTCCCTATCAGTGGCGCCTGCACAACCCAATCACGTTTGAGAGGTAAACAACAAATCGAGGGTTTCCGAGATTTTTCTTTTTTTCTTTTTTTTTTAGAAGTAGTAACGGGTACTCACGGTTATGGATAGAAATGTAGTGGAGTAAAGAGTACAATATTTGCCTCTCAAAAGTACTTGAGTAAAGTCACGAGTACTCCCCAAAAATGATACTCGAGTAAAGTACAGATCCCTCAAAATTGTACTTAAGTACTGTACTCGAGTAAATGTACTCCGTTACTGTCCGGCTCTGGTTTTCAATAGTTATTTTCTGTTTTGCCAACAAAGTTTAAAACGTTGTTTTAGTGGAAAAGTTGACAAGTGAGATGGCGGAGCTTTGCTGTTGTCTGAAATGTAGTAGGACAGACTGTAGCATTTACAATACAAATAGGTTTTGGACTACCTCTGAATGTGGTTTGCGATATTTGATCTCATAACTTTTTGGATCCCATTTACAACTTTATTTAGCAATGATTATTTGTTCAAATTGCACACAACTCTGATCTGGTTTTCACATCTGGTCTTTAGGACTCACTCTCCAAAGTGTCATTTTGAAAGTGATGAATCTGTCAATATCTGGTAGATTGCCTTAGTAATGATTTCAGCATCAGCAAAATGCTAGGAAACATTAGTATTCAAAACCGTTCACTGTCAACTCATTCACTATTCACTAGTTGTACAATGTTGTATTGTGTTCCAAATAACAATAAAAACAACTTCTGATTTGATCGTTCAGACTCATTCACAACAAATCTGATTATAATAAACAGTGGTTCTCAGACAATATTCAAAGGTCTAAGCTGAAACACCTCTACTTCTATTGCAATAAAAAAGTCAGATAAATGTTAACAATACATCTTTATTTAATTTGTTTAGTATTTTAAATACTAAAAATATAGTATATTATATTCTTTATTGGAGGGCCCCTGGAGGACCTTTAGTGGGGCCCCGGCACCCTGATTAAGAACCATTGGATTAAAACCACATATTGTATAGATTAAGTTTGTAAAAATTGGATTTCATGTGTGTTTTTTCAGACACAAATGGAGTTGATTTGCAAATGCTAAAATAAAATCAGATTTTGAGCCTGGGCTGTCTGAACAAAGCCTTCTTTTTCTTTTTCTTTTTTTGGTTCTTGGTGCTTTATCAGCTGTTATACCATAATGAAGCTGTTAAAGATAGAACATAGAAAGTATTGAAAGAATAACAATGCACACAATCTTCCCAATCCATCCGTCTAGAAATAAGCCAATGCCATCTCAGAACTTAATTGAGAAAATAGAGCTTTTCCAGACGTTGAGATTGAACATAAGCCCTGGTCTCTCTGTTATCAGGGAGCAAAACCTCAAGAATGCCAAATCCTCATTTCGCTCGGCCTATTCAAAGATGTGCTCATTGTCTCTCTCCTGATTAGACTCTCTGACGTTTTGGTGTTTCTGCGTCTGTCCACTGAGAGCAGATGGCTAATTATGTCTTTTTTTAAAGTGGATATGAGAATTCTTGTTCCATTATATAATTCTGTCCGAGTGCTCTGGCTGCACCAGTTTACAAGAGCGCTGATGCCTGTCTCTTAATCACCAAATGTCAGCAGCTTCAGATGAGAATGCCTCTGCGTGAGCTTATTAAAGGGATAGTCCACCCCCCAAAAATAAACATTTATTTACCTTCATGTCGTTCCAAACTTGTATGACTTTCACTTGTGGAACACGAACAGAGCCATTCTGAAGAATGGGAGCTTTTAATCCTAAACAGCACCACAAAATCATCATAAATGTATCATAAATGTAATCCATATGACTTCTGTGCTATATATTTCAAGTCTGCGCTCCAAAACAAAACAGTTAACGTGATTTCACCAAGTTGAACATGTTCCTAGATCATCATATCATGTCCTTTTTAATCCTGGAACAACATTCCGATCAACCAATCAGATTTGAGGAATAGTTTTTTAAGTTAATGTCAAGTTTAGGCTTACAAACAGGTTTAGGGGCTTCTACACCATTCTTATTCACCTATCATTTAATATAATTTTAGGGATAAATTATGGGTAGAGTTAGGTTTAGGGGTTGGGATAGGTTTAGGACTGTGTTTTTGGACAGGAATGTTGTTTCAGGATCAACAATAGATGTTGATCAAACATGTCTTATTGGCAAATCACGGCGACCATCCGAAAACTTAGGCTGCTGTTTTTTTGCCTTGCTGCTTTATCTGGCAGTGAATTTGCCGGCAGCATTCGCGCACAAAGGTAATAACTAAGCGGATATTTAATTCATCAATTGGAATTTAGAATCAGAATCAGAATCAGAATCAGAAAGAGCTTTATTGCCAAGTGTGCTTGCACACACAAGGAATTTGTTTTGGTGCTGAGGCTTCCAGTGGACATATACAAATACAACAAGAAACATGAAACATAATACTACAAATTATAAGAATAAAGAATAAAAATATAAATATATGAGAATAAAAGTATCACAGTTGGGTTTAGTCAGAATAGACATTTCCAGATTTACAGATTATGAACATATATTTACAGTGTTTTGAATATTATAAATAAATAAATCTACATATAAGTATCACCTGAGTTGTAGGATATTGCACTAAACAGTGGATTATTTAGCGCTAGAAATTTCAACAGAAGTGGAAAACGTTGGTCAAAAACATACATTTGCACACAAAAAGACGGCATCTTTATTTTATTTTTTTTGCTCATCTGTCACAGAAAGGATTGTGGGATTTCAAAGGAAATCACACATGAAGGATTTCATAGCGTTCCTCTTTGCCAAAAACTTTAACACCCATAATGCATTTTTGATTTTGGCGCCATCCCTCTGTCGGTTTGACTGTCTGTGGGCAGTTACACAAAAATGTTCAATCGGTAGTTTTAACATAAAAGTCCACAAAATGGAAAATGAATAGGGAGATATAGGTTTGAATAATGCAGGGGAATTGTGCACATTTACACAAACTGACATATCTTATCCTTTTGATGCGTTTCTCAAATAAAGCTGTTCTATGATTCTAGAACACTTGGAATAAAGTACAGAAGTTGTGTGGGCCATTTCAATGATAGAAGCTTTAGTCAACATTCATTGTAGTGGTTTGAAACAACATAAAGGTAGGTTTTTCCAAACCTGTATGACTTTCTTTCTTGTGTGGAACAAAAAACTGAGAAATTCAATGAACAATGCACAATTTGAACTATTCTTCAAATGCACTCTCCTATGTCTACTTGTAACTAAAAATGGCGAAAAGAATGCTGTGTATGTAATAATACTCTTGTGAGTGTGTGTGTGTGTGTGTGTGTGTGTGTGTGTGTGTGTGTGTGAGTGTGTGTGTGTGTGTGTGTGTGTGTGTGTGTGTGTGTGTGTGTGTGTGTGTGTGTGTGTGTGTGTGTGTGTGTGTGTGTGTGTGTGTGTCTGTGTGTGTCTGTGTGTGTGTCTGTGTGTGTGTGCCTGTGTGTGTTGGTGTGTAGGGAGTCTATTAAGTGTGTGTTTGGTGCAGATTGAGTGACCACTCTGTGTGATTCACACCACTTTAGCATCTGTGAGTCATTTCATGTTTCTGCCTCTCTCTTTCTCTCTCACTCTGAAATATTCTCCAACAGGCCAGCAAAATGCTTCTATTTAAATCAATGTCTTAGTCCGGTGCGGTGTGCTAATTTCAGTTCTCAACGCAGGGTTCCTTTAGAAGAAAAAAGGGCCAAAACCAATATTGAAGAATTGATGTCAACCTGTCCTGAGCTATAAATGCATGGATGAAATCCTGATCCGTCACCATCCTCTTTCAGCTTAGGACATTATTGATCTTCAAATATATTCTCTGCAGTTCATATGCATAAAGACATTTATGTGAAGTAAAGCTGTTTTTTCGTTTTCATACAGAATTCATTACTCACAGCTTGTGCTGTCCTAACAACCCCTTGAAATGATTTTATGAATGTAATTTCCTTCCTGTGTTGACATATTGGAACTAAAGGACATTTTGAAGGGCTTGTCCTTTTTATTAAATAGCCAATAGCCTTTAGTTTTCATCACAGCCTTGCAAAACTATAATTTGCTACTTGCTAGTTGGTGGATTGCAATTAGTTGATGTTTAGCTAGTTAGCACAGCCCAGTTAAGTCAAGTCAAGTCAAGTCAAATATATTTATATAGCGCTTTTCACAATACAGATTGTATCAAAGCTGCTTCACAGTATCAATCAAAACAACTTAACAATGTTTGTTTATTACTGGGAAAAAAAGACATCCAAGTTTGGTAGAGCTAATCAATGGTATGATTGGTTAATTAATTTGAATATCCCCAACTGAGCAAGCCAAAGGCAACAGTGGCAAGGAACCGAAAAACTCCATCCAGTGACCTAATGGTGTCCTAACACCCCATCAAATGACCCAATGGAGAAAAAAAAACCATATAAAAAATTTATATGAATGCCTGGCTAAATAGATGCGTCTTCAGTCTAGTTTTAAACTGGGAGAGAGAGTCTGAGCTACGAACAATATCAGGAAGGCTATTCCAGAGCTTCGGAGCTAAATGTGAAAATGCTCTGCCTCCTTTGGTGGATCTGGATATCCTAGGAATGACCAGAAGCCTCGAATCTAGTGATCTTAAAGAGCGCGATGGATTGTAAGGCGATAGAAGATCCGTTAAATAGACTGGAGCTAAACCATTTAGAGCTTTATAAGTCAAAAGCAATACCTTGTATTTAATACGGAACTTTATAGGTAACCAATGAAGTGATGATAAAATCGGTGTTATATGATCATATTTTCTTGATCTAGTAAGAACTCTAGCGGCTGCATTTTGGACTAACTGTAGCTTGTTTATTGAAGATGCAGGACAACCAGCTAATAAAGCATTACAGTAATCTAGTCTCGAGGTCATGAATGCATGAACTAACTTATCTGCATCAGAGACTGATAGCATATTACGTAGCTTAGCAATGTTTCTAAGGTGGAAAAAGGCTGTTTTTGTAACATATGAAATATGCTTTTCAAAAGACAGGTTGCGGTCTAGTATAACACCCAGGTCTTTTACTGTAGCGGATAAAGTAACAGGGCATCCTACTATGTTAAAGTCGTGCTGTGAAGGGTTTTGTGGACGGTTTTTAGAACCGATAAGTATTACCTCTGTCTTGTCTGGATTTAATAAAAGAAAATTACGCGTCATCCAATCTTTTATATCATTGACACAATCTGTCAATTTGTATAATTTAGCGTATTCATCTGGCCGTGATGAAATATATATTTGAGTGTCATCAGCATAACAGTGGAAACTAATTCCATGTTTCCTTAGAATATTACCAAGTGGCAGCATATATATTGAGAATAATAAAGGGCCTAACACAGATCCCTGCGGCACTCCATAGTTTGCCGAAATTATAATCGATTTTTCTCCATTTAAGTAGACGAAATGGTAGCGGTCAGATAAGTATGACCTGAACCAGCTTAATGCTTGTCCTTGAACACCAGTGTAATTTTGTAGTCGATCTAAGAGTATTGTGTGATCTATAGTATCGAACGCAGCACTAAGATCAAGTAAAACTAGTACTGAGATACAGCCTTGGTCCGAAGCTAAAAGTAAATCATTTGTGATTCTAACAAGGGCAGTTTCAGTGCTATGATGTGGCCTGAATCCAGACTGAAACTTTTCATAGATGTCGTTTTCTTGCAAGAAAGAGCAGAGTTGAGCAGACACAACTTTTTCTAATATTTTTGACATAAATGGAAGATTCGAAATGGGTCTGTAATTTGCTAGGTTATTTGGATCTAATTGTGGTTTCTTAATAAGAGGTTTTATAACTGCCAGCTTGAACGTTCTCGGAACATGACCTAAAGATAAAGATGAGTTAATAATATTGAGAAGAGGCTCTTCCACTATAGGTAACACTTCTTTCAGTTGTTCAGTTGGTATACGATCTAATAAACATGTTGTTGTTTTAGATGAAGTGATAAGTTTATTTAACTCTTTTTGTTCTATGGTTGTAAAGCATTGTAATTGTTCTTGCGGGGTGATAATTGCGGCTGAGTTATAAGGCGCGAGCAGAGATCGGACGTTTACGATTTTGATTGTGATGCTTTCAATTTTCTCGGTGAAGAAGTTCATGAAATCATTACTACTAAACTGTAACGAGGTATTTTGTTCAGACGACGTCTGTTTATTTGTTAGTCTAGCCACGGTATTAAATAAAAACCTTGGATTATTTCGGTTGTTTTCTATTAATTTGCTGAGGTGCTCCGCCCTGGCCGTTTTAAGGGCCTTTTTATAACGTGACATACTGTCTTTCCACGCGATTCTAAAGACCTCTAAATTAGTTTTTTTCCATTTACGCTCTAAATTACGGGTTTCTCTCTTTAAAACATACGTAGTATTATTGTACCATGGTGCTATACTTTTTTTCTCTGACCTTTTTTAATCTAATGGGTGCAACAATATCCAATGTTCTAGAGAGAATGGAGCTCATAGTGCTAGTTAGTTCGTCTAGTTCATCTGTTTGTTTGGGTTCAGGCAGCAGCTGGGACAGATCAGATAAGCTATTTGAGAAATGATCTATGGTGGATGGACGAATTGTTCTACCTGGTCGATAACGTGGCGCAGCATGACATATTATAGCAGTGCGTAATATGCAAGTTACCAAGTAGTGGTCAGTGACATCATCACTTTGCGGTACAATATCTATATCGGTTGGATCGGTTCCATATAATATAACCCCGAAGGAGTTTTATAAATCTGTAAACGCAACCCCTAACGCATCATTTAAATTATCTACGTGTATGTTAAAATCTCCAACAATTAATGCTTTATCGACGTTGACCAAAAGATCTGATAGAAAGTCAGCAAACTCTTTTAGGAAATTGGCGTAAGGCCCTGGAGGTCTATATACGGTAGCCAATGCTAGAGATAATGTGTTTTTTTTTTCTTACATCTAAGAGCGTAACATTTAGCACAAGCTCTTCAAACGAATTAAACCTATGACGAGTTTTCTGAGTAACATTAAGGGTATCTCTGTAAATTGTTGCAACACCGCCGCCACGACCGATCAGACGGGGCTCATGCTTATAACAGTATCCTGGCGGAGTAGACTCATTTAGACCGAAATAATCATTTGGTTTAAGCCAGGTTTCAGTAAGGCACAGAACATCGAAATTATTATCTGTGACCATTTCATTTACAATAACCGGCTTAGGTGTGAGCGATCTAATGTTTAGGAGACCTAGCTTTAGAAATTGTTTTTGTTCACTACTAGCGAGATTTTTTGTTTTAATAACAATTAGATTTTTTCTAGATCCCGCAGTAGATTTATTATTTGATCTTAGTAAACGAGGAATAGACACAGTTTCTATGCAATGTTCTACACTAGTATTAATATCAATTAAATTGGTGCAGTAGAGACTGTGATTTGGATTTTTGGTTACTAGTCAAACGGTATTTAACATCTTGGAGATGTTATCCGACAGAAGATCTGCCCCGATTCAACTTGGGTGTAAGCCATCAGCGCGGAAGAGCCTTGGTCGCTCCCAAAAGATGATGAAGTTAGCCAAATAACTTCATCATCTGGAGCCAAAAGTATCTTTCTCTATTAACTGTCAGTCAAAATTAGGCCGATTAAATGAAATATAAGCAAGCAACATATATATTGCTAATATTTCAGTACAATAGATATTTTATGAATTCTGCTCTTGTGGACTTCTCTGCTGCTTTTCATTTCATTAGTAAGCCCGTTTCTGCTCAGAGTAAAAAGATGAAAGACAAGTATTTGTGACTTTATATTTCAAAGTTGAGCTTATTTTCTTTTAATGTTTGACTTTGTTTCTCACAGTTGTGACTTTATATCTAACAATGTAATTTCATACCTGTATATTACAAATCAGGTTTCATTTCTCACAATTGACTCACAATTTTCATGTTATTTTTGTGACTTTTTATCTCACAGTGTAACTTTATTCCTCACAATGTGACTTTTTACCTCACAATGTCACTTTATATCTCCCAGTTGTAACTTTTTTTCTGGCTTTTGACTTTATAACTCGATTGAACTGCGATTTACAACTTTGTTTCTCAAAATTGTGACTTTATACCTTGCAATGCAACTTCAAATCTCACAATTGCAGCTTTAAATCTCACAATTGACTTTATATCTCACAGTTGCATCTTTTTTTTAGCAATTGCAACTGCTTCTCATAATTGAAATAATCTGGGTGTGATTTATATTTCTCAAAGTGGCCTTATTTCCGCAAAAATTAGCTTTTTATGTTTCTCGTTGTGAAATTATAAAATCTTCATATTAATCGAAATTATAAATCTTCGATTTATTTCACAATGTCACATTATATTGCCCAATTGTGACTTTGTTTCTGATAATTGTCTTTATAACTTTATTATAATATTATATTATAACTTTATTATAATGTCCTAATATTATAACTGTATAATTGTATCTCTGCAATTATATTTTTCGAAATTTTGACTATATCTTACAACTGCGATTTACAACTTTGTTTTTCAAAATTGTAATTTATTTGAAACTTTCAGAATGAATTTTTTTATGTTTTTACTTCAAGGCGGGGAATGGCCTCTATATGTCAGGATGGTGTCTGACTCCATATTGAAGTGTTTGGGACTGTGCGGCACATAATTTTTCTAGGTCTATAAAGTCTGCAAATTCCATCTGGGTTTGGTCGTTACATTATTTCTACAGTGACAACAAACACAGGCCAATAGCAGCAGTGTTATGATGTTTTATGTTTTCTGGCTTGATTACTTTCATTTTGTTTTTATAGGTGTGTGTGTGTGCTCACATCTCCGTTCTCTATTTGTCCTGGGCCTCGGAGAGCCACCAGTTTCATTAACTCGCACATTGAAGACTTCCTCCCTCAGGGATACCTCTGCTCTCATTGTTTAGTTTGTGCGAAGTGTGTTTCAATAAGGCATCTTGTGCTGTGAAATTCAGTTTTTCAGAATTGAAGTTTTTCTTGATGAACATTACATAAGCCTTATTGCACAGGCATGTCATTGATTTTAGTTTGGAAAAGTTACATGCTGCTCTCTGAAGGCATATTTTTGCTCTGTAATGTGCTGAAGTGTTGACATATGAATGTTTGTGTGGATGATCAGATGTGAGAGGTAATTGTGAGTCCTCTGGCATAGTAAATGTAGCGTATGGGAGTGTGGGTGTTGCATACTGAGTGGATGCAGAGGCATGTGGCGACGCCAGATGCTTCTGCTAATAGGGTCTGATTTAAAGGCGAGCCTGGGGCTCACGGCAAGTTCGCTAAGTGCCACCTCATTCGGTGGGCATAAAGCGCATAAAAAAAAAAGAATGTGACAATTGTGCATAGTGCATTTAAAGACACCATTTACGCTATAGAATATGTGACAAAATTACAACTGTTTGTCAGAGGATGTATATCAGTAACAATTTGTTTGCTGTATCTAGTTCAGTCAATAAACTCTAGAGGGCGCAGGCTGATCGGTCCTTTACATGCGATTTGCAAGCAATCACATCATTACCACATGGCACAAGCTGATTGGCCTCTGCAGATCCTGCAGCCAATGGGATTGTCTGCTCAACATTTAAGCAGTCTGGTTCAGTGTTTGCTAGGCTAGTCCTGCAGCACATTATCAGAGTTCCTCTGAAACCCTCAACCTCCCCGCGCTCCACCTGCCTAGAGCTGCTACAAAATGTATTTATGTCTATTTATGCAGCAGCAGCAGCATTACATGCTCACAATCGTGTGACTGAGTATCTATTAGTTCTGTTGCTAAATATTTGCAATACAAATCGACCAATCGGGGTGCGTTTCCCATACAACGATGTAAATTGTTGCTTAACTACCGTAGTACGATGCATTTTGATGCGAAGAAATCAACTTGCTAGTCACGACTGTTTCCCGAAACTGTATTGTTGCAAAAATTGGTCGTTAAACCACATTGTTTAATGATGTCATGCAGGTGGTCTCTGATTAGTGCACACCTGTTTCGTCAATGATCTTTCCCTGTTAAAAAAAAGGAATAATACTTTTATTCAGCAAGGACACATTAAATTGATCAAAAGTGAAAATAAGACTTTTACATTGTTACAAAAGATTAAAAAGATACATTTTCTTTTTAACTTTCTATTCATGAAAGAGCCTTGCATGACAGTTTCCACAAAAGTATTTAGTAGCAGAATCTGTTTTCAGCATTGATAATAATAAGAACCAATAATAACTGATATGAGCTGAGCAGCAAATCAGCATGTTTTCTGAAGGATTGTGTGACACTGAAGACTGGAGTAATGATGCTGAAAATTCAGCTTTGACATCACTGGAATAAATTACATTTTAAAATATATTAAATTAGTTGATATTTTAAATTGAATACATTTTTCACAATATTACTGTTTTTACTGTATTTTTGAGTCCCTTAACAATCATGACAAAAATGCTCAAAGACTTGTATTAGAAAGCTAATATAGCATGGTTGCTACAGTAAATGCATTTTTATTTAACATTTGCTGTTGTTAATACTATTGGTTGGGTTTTGGGTTTACTGTAGGAGGAATATTACTTTCAAAGTTAAAAGTTCATCTGTTCTGTGTTAAAAAAAAGAGAGAAAAGAACAGAATGTGCTTTTAGCGCCACTCACTGGTAGCACAATATTTCATATTGAAAGTGTCACGAAACATGCATAAACAAGCAACGTAATGTAATTTTGTTGCCACCGACACATTTTTCCAATGAGCCTGTGTTGCACATGTCTATCAGAGTGTCTCTTACTGTCTGAGTGGGTGGTTCTTGGCCAAAATAAGCTACAATGTGGAACAGACTATATGTTGATAGTCAAAAGCAAGACTACTGACATCCACACAATCATCCTCTGGAGGCTTTTAGTGCTTTACATTCCATATTTATGCTGTAAATTCCCACCTCATTTTCCAATTGTTGAATTGTGGCTAGTCATTGTATCTGTCACTGCCTCAAGCTATTAGGAGAAGAACTTATAACCAAGGGTCTCATCAGGATAAGAAAGATTACTGCCGGCTCATCATCTACTGTATCTCATAATAAACTAGTCTAGGTTGATTTGACTCTGTATAATTGTGATGCAGTGTGTCAGAACGCATGATGATATTTCTCAGTGGCTCTATTGTTTCTGTTCGAGAGGTGACGGTTCTCCACACTGTCAGCACTTTCACAGTGTTGACTAACAGAGAGAGAGAGAGAGAGAGAGAGAGAGAGAGAGAGAGAGAGAGAGAGAGAGAGAGAGAGAGAGAGAGAGAGAGAGAGAGAGAGAACCATGAGGGGGAGAGAGAGGACCATCTGACCGAGCAGGACTCTTCCTGTTTGACACACACCCAGAGAACTTTATTTCAATCTGACTTCATCCAAATCATCCAAATCTAATGTTTGAGACATGTTAGCTATGGTTCAAACCCTTAGCTCCCTACACACCATTTTTAGGCAGAAAAATGGGAAAGACTATTCCAAAAAGAAGGCGGGAAATGATGCTCCCTTGTAAAAAAAAGACCTTGTTTTGTCCAAATTCAAAAGCAGTACCGCATGTAAACTTCATAGGTAATGGCTCTCCCAGAATGCAGTGTGATTAGAGGAAAATATTGGGCAATGTCAAGATTCATCCGGCGCAAATTGTGAAAGAATGGTTGAGAGGGAGCATGAAGAATCATTTTAACACATGAATTGTCACCTCTGAGTCCAGACCTTAAATTCATTGAAAGGCACATCACAGCATTTATTTATCAAGAGGTGCATCAATGTGGTCAAGATCTTGTACTGACAATGCAAGAGTCCAGCAAACTTTCAATGAATTTAAAGTTTTGGACTCAGAGGTGCCAATTCACGTAAAAAGGATACTTCATGCTCCCTCTCAACCATTCTTTCACTATATATATATATATATATATATATATATATATATATATATATATATATATATATATATATATATATATATATATATAATTTAAATGGCAAGCGTCTTCTCAATTTTTTCGAAGATAACTCATCAACAATATCTTCATAACATTTTTTTTCTTCTAGTATTGTGAGTCACACTTTCACTTCCTTTTAAACACTTCTCAAACAAAATGAAATTGAAATGACTTGAAATGAGTTTATCTGTGAGTAAATCACTGAGGATTTGATGACTAATTATCTGAAGAGAAGGTGAACAGATAAACAACATTTACAAATTACATAAAAGGTGATTGTAACTGTATTATTGTAGTATTTACTTAGATGCTAGCCTGGAATGTAGCATATAGTAATAAGGTCTGTATTATGCTTATCTCAAAGGGAAAAACTGTATACCACATATCGATTGACTTAGAAGGACAATAGATCAGTCCCATGACCTACTGGGAAAGTGACTGAATGCCCTCAACCTCACGTGTCTTCTGATATCTGAAGTATGTGTGCGTACAGTTGTGTTGTTGCGAGTTTTTTTGAGGGGGCAGATCTGGATTAGATTCATATCTGCAGCAGTGAGAGCGATGCCTTCCAGCAAGGGAAAGAGAGCAGCAGTTTGTGCCACTGAATGCTTGTGATGTTCTCTGCAGTATGGCATTGCTTTCACCTGGTCCCAATCCCTGTTATTCGCTCCGTCTCCTCCTGATGAAGTGCACTGGTTGGCTGAAGGGAATCTGAACTGGTCAGGCTCATAGGCACAGAGCCAAAGAAGTGGGCGGTTGATTTGATTTCAATTCAACAACGTTGTTTTTAGATGAAATGAAGATGTGTGAGGTGTTTGGTAATGACCGTGCCAGCTCATGCTCTGTGATCTCGGAGGAAGGTCACCTGACAGACGCTCAATGTAATCTACCTGATGGTTCACTCTGATGTCATTGGAAGGAGGATTTTATACATGTTCTCAAGGGCTTTGTGAGGTCCTTTATTTAGGGATACCTGTAGTTGACATTCAGGAGAGCTGTTGACCAGAAAGTCTGAATTTGCCTCAGTTGCCTTACCAAATAATACAATTCTCCTCAAATGAAAAAGAACCATGGCATACATTTACATCTCTGATTCAGTTTGCTTGAGATGTTACTATTAGTTGTCAGTGTAATTTTGCAGTTTACAACAAATATTATTTTGCAATTTGTAAAAAGTTAATTTTTTTCGCAGTCACTATGTTACCAATCACAGTTCATTCACCATCATATGTAGGCTACGCACATACAACGAGCGCATTTAGCCCAGCACAGAGCATTGTTTTGGATATTCGGTAAGTTCCGTCACAAAATATGCATCATATAAACCAACCAATCAGGTTGGGAACATATCCCTATGACTTCAGCCAGGTGCACACTGTGCGATTTATAATAGTCCTTTACGATTGTTGCTTGTCAGACTGTACGAACATGATCCTCACTGTAAGCCATGACACACTGCAAGACGCATACAAAAAAACTTGTCTTGAGTTCTCTTACGAGAGGTTCTCTCGTATTGCGTAAGTTTAGCTTACGCTACGGGAAAGATTCATC
Organism: Siphateles boraxobius; assembly: GCF_051911475.1. Classification (NCBI taxonomy): domain Eukaryota; kingdom Metazoa; phylum Chordata; class Actinopteri; order Cypriniformes; family Leuciscidae; genus Siphateles; species Siphateles boraxobius. Next base: position 18,838,421 of record NW_027509208.1, on the reverse strand, counting down.
TTCTCGAGATACTGAAGCCAAAAAATTATCCTTAATTTTGTATAACTTGTCAACGCAGTGCAGCAGCTAGCAGACCTAGAGCAGGCCATCTCGCGTGCTCATTGGCTGCCCTGCGGGCAACTGCTGCAGCCTACCAGTGCGCCCGGCGTGACGTCACGCCCAATGAAGGGCGCCCGCGCCTTTATAGCGTCACAGCCCACCAGATAGGCGTGGCTTAGCGTATAAAATAGGGGCTGTAGGCTGAATTCTCTGATTTTTCGACTCTTCAGCGAGCTCTTCGCATCGCTGGATTTGAGAGAAGCCGCCGCCGTCGAACAGCGAACAGCCAGCTTAGGACAGCGCTGAGGAAGCCGGCCGTCTTCGCCACCTTCAGCCATCCGTGCGAGCTACGCTATCCGGCGACGTATCCTTTTTTGCAAATCATTCTAAAAGAGCAGCGAGCGTCTTTTTAAAGATGCCTCGCACTTCCTGCTGCTCGTGTAAAGCCCCGCTCAGCGCCGGAGACCGCCACCTGATCTGCGCTCTCTGCCTGGGCCTGGAACACGCAGAGCTCGCCCTCGCGTCCGGGGGCTGCGAGCTCTGTGAGGAGCTTCCGCTGTCGACCCTGCGGGCTCGACTCGAAGCGTTCAACACCACAGCAGTCACTCCGCCTCCTGTGGGACCGCGCAGAAAGAAGCGCCGTTCCCTGAGACAGCCGGAACCTGTGGCCACAGCGACGCGCTCGCCGGAGAACCTCCCTCGAGCCTCGCTCTCGCCTTCCCCACCTCTCCTCACTGACGCGCAGCTGCCGCTTGCGAGCCTCACTGCCGTCACTTCGGAGGATGAGTCCGTGGGACACGCCACAAAAGACTGCTGCTCTATCCTGGCATCAGACAGCGAGGAATGGTCGCTTCACTCCGCCTCCTCGTCAATCCAGGAATCCGCCCGTACCCACGCTGGAGCTGACGCGGAACTTATGCGCCTGCTGACGCAAGCTGTCGACCGTCTCGGGCTCGAGTGGTCGCTGCCGAAGGAACCCGCGCCGAACAGGCTCGACGGCTGCTTCCTTCAAAGTCGCCGCCGCGCAGTTTCAGAAACCAGGCCCGCTCCATTCCTGCCGGAACTTCATGCGGAGCTGACGAAGTCGTGGAATTCGCCTTTTTCGGCTAGACTTCAGTCACAGGCCTCCGCGTCGCTCTCCCGAGTGGACGGCGCCGCCGAGAAAGGGTACACAGCGATTCCCCCTGTGGAAGAGGCGGTCGCAGCGCACCTTTGCCCGCCCTCCGCGAGATGGCGGTCACGGTCAGCCCTCCCGTCTAAAGCCTGCAGAGCCACTTCCGCCTTGGTCGGCCGCGCTTATGCCGTCCCCGGCCAGGCCGCGTCTGCTCTACACTCGATGGCTGTGCTTCAGATCCTGCAAGCCGACCTCCTCCGTGAATGGGATGAGAAGGGCCGGGACCCAGCTGCGGTTACGGATTTGAGAAGCGCGACGGATCTTTCTCTCCGCGCCACCAAAGCTGCAGCCCAGGCCATCGGACGAGCCATGGCCGCGTTAACCGTGACGGAGAGGCACCTCTGGTTAACGCTCGCGGATATGAGGGAAACTGTGCGAGCCACCTTTCTGAACGCGCCGCTTTCCCCCACTGGTCTCTTCGGCCCAGCGGTGAACGGGATTGTTGACCGCTTCTCTATGGTGCAAAAGACCACGCAGGCCATGAACCTCTTCCTGCCGCGACGCTCGAGTTCCGCCACAGGCCGCTCTCGCGAGAGACAAAGCCAGCCTGCTGTGCGAACCAGCACCCAGCGTCCAGCACAGCCTCAGCATCAGCCTTCGCAGCGACGTCAGGGCGGCCGCCCTAGATCGAGCTCAGACAGCCGTCGCAGACCGCCGCCCCCCAGAGGGCCTCGGCAAAGGCTCACGCTGAAGTCTGAGCACGCGAAGCCCTCCTAACAGCGGGAGAGAAAAGACGCGCGTGTCCCGCTGCGGCCGGACCGCCGTCAAAGTTCATTTCCCTGTCAGTCCCCTTCGAACAGGCTACTGCAGTGGTTCAACTAGCAGCCAACGAGCCGGTTTATTCACCCTCTCGCCTGCACACAAACGCCGTTTTCACGGCGACCCAGAGAAATCTCAAAAAGAGTATAATGTCTGGTCCGGCTCACGCCGTCAGTGTTTTAAGTGTAGTGAATGTGCCCACGCCCCAGTGTTCACCCCTACACATAAGCACTCAAAATCCCGTGTCACTCACAGAGCACACTCTCATAAAGCGCAGAAAAGCCGCTCGAGTGTTGAATGTAAGAAATGTGTCCACAGGTCTGTGCCCACTATCTGCCCGCTCTGTTACACGATCAAAAAAGCTTATGAACGTAAGTCTCGTGCCCGCCAGAGAGCGCTCACGCTTGCTAACACAAACCTTCCCCCGGGTCCCGCCTGTGCGTTTAAGTGTTATCACGAAACACAGGGCGTTAATAAAACGCTCCCCATCTACTATGATCGGGGCGTCAGATACAGTTGTAAGTCTCGTGCCCGCGTGCGCGCGCTCACGCTTACAGAGAGCTCTCCCGCCCAGAGCGCTGCTCGCGCGTCAAAGTGTGGCAAAAGTATGTTCCCCATCCCTTATGATCGGGACATCTCACATAAGTCAGCCGGTCTCGGCTGTCAGCGAGCGGCCATTGCCGCGCGCGCTCTCGGCTCCGGTTCAGTTTCACAAGCCCGCAAATGGCGGCGGTCTGAACCCGGAGGCCATTCGCCCCCTGGCGGCTCACATAGCTGCGTGGGAAACTATCCCAGGGATTTCAGAATGGGTGTTGAGCACAATAAAGCAGGGCTATGCACTTCAATTCGTTCGCCGTCCTCCGCGCTTTCAAGCCCGGACCGCGACGATAGTGAATGCGGAAGTAGCACACCTACTTCACGCAGAAATAGCAAAGCTGCTGTGCAAAGGGGCTATAGAAAAGGTGCCGCCTTCTCTGAGCGAGTCAGGCTTTTACAGCCGATATTTTCTCGTACCCAAGAAGGACGGAGCCTTCAGACCTATCCTAGATCTGAGATATTTGAACAAAGTGCTTGTAAAAAGACCGTTCAAAATGCTTACGACCAGAAAAATCCTCGCGCACGTTCGCCCGAGGGACTGGTTTATTTCTCTAGATCTGAAGGATGCCTATTTTCAGATTCAGATAGTACCCCGTCACAGGCAATTTTTGAGATTCGCCTTCGACGGTCAGGCATATCAATACACCGTCCTGCCGTTCGGCCTGTCCCTAGCACCCCGTACATTTACAAAGTGCATGGACGCGGCGCTCGCCCCCCTGAGAAGTCAGGGGCTGCGCATAATGAACTATCTGGATGATTGGCTGATATTGGCACAGTCAGAGACAGAACTACTATCTCACAGAACAGTGCTTCTCAGTCATCTGGAAAGCTTGGGTCTCACGGTCAACTGGACCAAGAGCTCATTACTGCCCAGCCAGTCAATTTCCTTTTTAGGAATAGAACTGGACTCGGTGACCATGACGGCTCGTTTATCGACACAGTGCGCGCGCCGTGTTCGCCACCTAGCCGCATCTTTCCAGAAGGGCAGCTTTCTCCCTTTGAAAACATTTCAAAGGATGTTGGGCTGTATGGCATCAGCTGCAGCGGTGCTCCAGCTGGGCCTACTGCGCATGCGCCCGCTCCAACGCTGGTTGAACGCTCGCGCGCCTCGCCGAGCCTGGGTGTCTGGCGGCCAGAAAATCAGAGTGACTCAGACCTGCATAACAGCTCTGCAGCCCTGGTTAGTGGCCGATTGGTACCAGCATGGAGTAATGATGGGAACCATCTCTTATCGGAAGGTCATCTCGACAGACGCGTCCAACTTGGGTTGGGGCGCGCTGTTCGAGGGCAGACCGGCCTTTGGCCAGTGGTCAGACCAGGAGAAGGGTTTTCACATAAACTGTCTGGAAATGATAGCGGTCGAGAACGCGCTGAAGTGCTTCCTCCCGTTTATACAGGACCAGCATGTTCTTGTCCGCTCGGACAACACATCTGTGGTATCCTATGTAAACTGTCAGGGCGGTGTCAGATCCAGAAATCTCTGCAATCTGACGGAACGCCTCCTTATTTGGTCACAGACGAACCTGCGCTCGCTGAGGGCGGCGCATGTGCCTGGCCAATTGAACGACGGCCCAGACAGACTGTCCAGGGACAATGTTCCCCCAGGGGAATGGTCCCTGCACCCCCAAACGGTCCAGAAACTGTGGCGCCTATTCGGCAGAGCGGAAGTCGACCTGTTTGCGTCAAAAGACAACGCTCAATGCCCGATGTTCTTCTCGAAGGACGAGGACGCGCTGGCCCAGGTTTGGCCCAGCCTCCCGCTATATGCTTTCCCTCCGGTCTCTCTGTTGCCACAGGTGATCAAGAGGATCAGGGAAACGCGCCACTCGGTGCTCCTCATAGCCCCGCGTTGGGAGAATCAGACTTGGTTCCCGGAACTGGCACGGCTGTCACATACAGCTCCGTGGCCGATTCCGGTGAGGGCAGATCTCCTCTCTCAAGCTCGCGGCACGATCTGGCATCCCCATCCAGAGCGCTGGTCTCTGCATGCATGGTTGATCAACGGGTACTCGTTGCCCTGCCAGAAGGAGTGATGAACACGATAACGCAGTCTAGAGCCCCTTCCACGAGAAGGCTCTACGCGTCTAAATGGTCGGTGTTCTCTGGATGGTGCACCGACAGGGGTCTGGACCCGCGGACATGCGGGGTGGCGCATCTGCTCACTTTCCTACAAGAGCTGTTGGATAAGGGAAGATCCCCATCCACGCTCAAAGTTTACGTGGCGGCCGTAGCAGCATTCGCGGAATCGACGCACGGCCAGTCACTGGGAAGACATGAGTTGGTCATCCGCTTCCTTAGAGGAGCTAGAAGGATGAATCCGCCGCGCCCCCCGTCGGTTCCCATGTGGGATCTTTCACTGGTCCTCGAGGCCCTGAAAGCTTTTCCATTTGAACCACTAGACTCCGTGGAGTTGAAATATCTATCACTAAAAGCCGTTTTTCTGACTGCACTGTTGTCAGTAAAACGTGTAGGGGATCTGCACGCGCTGACTGTCAGCGCGTCGTGTCTTGAGTTCGGACCAAATGACTCTAAAGTCATCCTCAGACCTAGACATGGTTATGTCCCGAAAGTGATGGGCACTCCATTCAGAGCGCAAGTTATTTCGCTGTCAGCTCTGCCAGCATCTGACAGCGAAAGTGATGTGAATCTCCTCTGCCCTGTCAGAGCGCTGAGGGTTTATATTACGCGCTCCGCCTCCTTCAGGCGTTCGGAACAGCTTTTCGTTTCGTTTGGTGGGCGCGCCAAGGGGCTTGCCTCCTCGAAACAGAGCCTGTCCAGATGGATAGTGGACGCTATAGCGGCAGCTTACGCGTCAAAAGGCCTGCAATGCCCTCTGGGCATCAGGGCTCATTCCACGAGAGGTGTGGCCTCGTCGTGGGCATGGTCCAGTGGAATTTCTATCCATGACATATGTGTAGCGGCGGGCTGGAGCTCTTCAAGGGCGCCCTTCATTGGGCGTGACGTCACGCCGGGCGCACTGGTAGGCTGCAGCAGTTGCCCGCAGGGCAGCCAATGAGCACGCGAGATGGCCTGCTCTAGGTCTGCTAGCTGCTGCACTGCGTTGACAAGTTATACAAAATTAAGGATAATTTTTTGGCTTCAGTATCTCGAGAAGATGAATCTTTCCCGTAGCCTAAGCTAAACTTACGCAATACTCGTTCCCTCTCTAGAGAGAACCGAGGTTACGTTAGTAACCGAGTATCGTTTTACATCATCAATCAATGACACCTTATGTGACAGTGAGCTGAATTACACACAGGATTGAAAAGGTGGCAATATAGAAATCTCTAACGTTAATTTTGGTCACACTGCACAAGGACTGTGAGTCAAATCTTCTGACACTGCCATAATTTCATCCAGGTAAAATTTTATCGCAAATCAGCTGTCGGGGATCATGTAAAAAAAAATGATCAAAGACTTCAGATTTTAGCCTAGGATCTGAAGATTCTTTTAGGATTTGCAAAATTTGTCTCAGACGTCCAAATCGCGGCGTTAAAATGCCAATTTGAACGTTAAGTGGACCAGTACCAATTTTTTTTTTTTCCGGGCCAAACAAACCAAGCAAACCGAAGTACAAGTGTGAAAACACACTTAATTTGTTTATCATCATTTCCTGTGTTTGCTTTGTTTTATTGTGTTGCTATGGTTATTCATTGTTGCATTGATTCACACATACCTGTTCCTCATTTCCGCATTCTCTGTGTATTTAATGCCTTCAGTTCAGTTTGTCTGGTGTTGTTTGTGTTTATGCACGCTGTTACGTTGCCTTTCTCTTAAAGCGGCACTATGCAGGATTTCCGTTTTTGTCAAACAGCGACCCCTAGAGTCGCTGTAGAGTACTTGTATTTAACGTTACTGTCGTAAATACCACTCACGCAGAGCATATCTGCACTCACGACCTCTGCACTTTATAATAAAGTAGCCTAGCGCGTTAGGCTTACCTGAGCCTAAATGTCAGACGACATCAATAAAGTTACATGTACGTCGCATTACACGAGACGGCCACCATTCAACCCGAAAAGAGTCATATAACCATTCCAATAACTCCGAAGCTGTTCAGTCAAGCTAAAAAAAACTGCATAGTGCCGTTTTAATTTGAACCTTTTGTTTTTGTTAAAAAAAGTTCACGCTGCATTTAAGATATGATACATCTCACCATCGCTTCATTATCTTCAGACATCTGCGTATATCCAACACTATAAAATTTTGACTTTATAGCTCAGAATGTGACTTTATACCAATTATGACTTTGTTTCTTGTAATTTTGTTTTTATTTCTCATAATTGCGACTGTATTTCAGACTTTTCACTCAAATTTTCAAAGGTTTGGTGTCAGTAATGTTTTATTTGATAGAAATAAATTTTATTCAGCAAGGATACATTATATTTATCAAAAGTGAAAGTAAAGAAATTTATAATGTCACAAAAGGTTTCTAATTCAAATAAATGCTGTTGTTTTGCACTTTCTGTTCATTAAAGTATTCTGAAAACAATTATCATGGTTTCCACAAAAATATTAAGCAGCACAAATGTTTTCAAAAGTGATAAGAAATGTTTCTTAAGCATCAAATCAGCATATTAGAATGATTTCTGAAGGAGCATGTGTCTCTGAAGACTGGAGAAAGGATGCTGAAAATTCAGCTTTGACATCACAGGAATAAATTACATTTTAAAATATACTTGTATGATGTCACATAACGTAGATAATAGAAACTCTCATGATAAGGAATACTTAAAGTAGGCAGGCTTGAATATCAAATACTCAGGAAACATGATGAACGAAGGGGACAACCACATATACATGATATATACATGGAGCTAACAAAGGATCTTGATCAAATAATTAATGAACACAGGTGGAGACGAATTAACTAATCAACAACAGGGAAACTAGGTCACAGAGGGCAGAATTGAAAACACAGGAAAGACCAAACATGTTAAAGAAAACAATTATATTAAATTGTAATAATATTTTACAATATTACTGTTTTAACTGTATTTTTATTTTTGATTAAAAAAGATAAGATTCTTAGGTGAAGATAAGAGATTAACCCCAAACTTTTGAACAGCAGTGTACCTCGCAGTGTGACTGTATATCTCATAATTGTGACTTTTTTACAGATAAATTGACTATATGTCTTGTAGTGGGATTTTACTGATTTTAAATTGTATAATTTTGAATGTTTACCCCAAGGCGTTTCCATGCAAAACAACACAGAACAGCACAAAAACAGCCCAGTACAGATGTACAGCCAGGCATATTCATGTGCACAAGGTCATTGCAGGATAAAGAAAATACATACACAGCAACACACGTCGATACACAACTGTGATTGACACCACACACATACAAAAAAACACAATAGAGTTGAATGCACTTTATAAAACACTGCTGCCTGAGCAAATTCCTGTACAATTATCTTCCTCCCCACCGCACGCTTATCAGAAAGTCCATCCTCATTGAGATTCAGAATGAGAGTGGGGAAAAGGTCTCCCACCTTCTAGCACTTCATCCTCTTAAAGATTAACATATGCAATTACATAATTAGTAGGCTTTAAAAATAGAAGGCTGCTCTGCTGAATGCATTTGAACTCAGCCATGCTAGATTAATACCTGAACTACTGGTGGAGAGCTTCACTAGACATATTTAGAAAATGTTTATTATTTAGGGCATACATGTTTAGCATTCAGGGCCATATTTTACTGATCTAAGCACATGGTCTAAAGCACACAGCACAAGCACACTTAGAGTGATGGAAAAAATGGTCCCGGCACATGGCCTAATGTTGTCCCTATTCTCTTAATGAGTAATGGGTGTGTTTTGGGCGTAACATGCAATAAGCCAATCAGAGTCTCATCTCCCATTCCCTTTAAAAGCCAGTTGCGCTCGCACCATGGCGGATTCGCTATTTACATGCCGGAATTTGCAAGTGGAAAGACTGAACGCGCCTCCATAGAGGAAATGGATCTGCTCGTGCGCGAGGTTAAAGCACGGGAGCAGATCATCTACGCGACAAGCCGGATTCCACTATATCTTTATGTACACAATAATAATCTTTTACATTGTAATCCTTTTATTTTAATATTTATCATGTTTCTGTGCTGCTGCACATCCCTGTGTGTGTAATAAGCAGGAGTGTACACGCATTGTGCACCCGCCTAGGCTCATATTACTAATGCGCCCATTAAATAACAAAAAAAAATTCTGTGCCATTGACTTTGGTTTCAGTGGTTTAATGGCGCAGTCTATTTCAGTTGCCTCAAAATAGCAGCGCGCCATCAAGGCGCCTGAACACACCTTTTTTTCAGACCATGGGTGCACAGATGGATGCAAATGCATTTGCTATTTAAACAACGTGGCGCTGAACGTGAAAATGATAACTGCGTAGCAAAATCTTTGAAACTAGCAAAAAACATTTGTGTCGCGCCTGGCGCCGCATTGCGCTAATTGTGTGATAGGGCCCTTTGTGTTTACTGATGTGAGGGCGGGACAACCTGTCACTCACATGACATCACAGCAATAGCAAACCACAACCATCCAATCAATTCCCCATGCAAAATCAAGTTCCGCTCTACATTTGCTTGATAGGCCGTTTCACTGGGATAGACGTCACAATTGGGAAGATAAGTCTTTAAAAGTGTGAAAAGACCTTGAGGTGAATGGCTCAAAAAAGTGTGTCCATGAAATACAATGAGTATCATAATGGAACAAATAAATTGAAGGTTTTAAAATATTTGAGCACAGTTCATGAGCCACAAACAGGTGCGTGTGATTCCTGTCAAAAGTTATTATATCTCTCTCTGTGCCACACAGTGCTTGGCAGGACTCAGTCGACAGACATCTGGTATTTGACAACCGTAAGGTTTTGTTAAAGATACAAGCACATGTTGTCTGTTGGATACTGGTCACTAGCATGCTGGTGTCCCTACCAGGCTTTTTAACTGGATAAACCCCATCCGTCTTTCTGAACAACATGCAAAAAAAAAAAAAAAAAAAAACAGATTGGACTACCATGGAAATTGTATTCTGGATTTAGTTATGAAAGCCACAGAAGCACCAAGAAATTAGTGATTCATGTTTTGGATGATGTAATTTTTCCTGAAGCAAATTTTAATAAGCATTGAACTGTGTATGTTTTTTACTCTCTCTGAGATCGCTGAGGAACCTGTAATGCCTGCTACAGACTGTACGATCCTATAAGATCATTACAAATCACACTGTACGACATAGATCTGATAAACTTGGTTACGACCTGGATGTAGACTGTATGATGATGACACCTTTTGAATCATATGCTATGATGCAAGTAATTATAGAAGAATAAAACCTCATCAGCATGCGCTAGTAATAAACAATAAAGAAAGATGAATCGCACTTTGGCAATTGTGGTTCTCTTACGAGAGGTTCTCTTACTCTCATATTGGGTAAGCTAGCTTACGCTACGGGTAAAGTCATCTTTTCTCGAGATATTGAAGCCAAAAATTATCCTTAATTTTGCATTTATTGTCAACGCAGTGCAGCAGCCAGCAGACTTAGAGCAGGCAGTCTTGCGTGCAGCCTACCACTGAGCCTCGCGCGTGACGTCGCGCAGCCTACCACTGAGCCTGCAGCCTACCACTGAGCCTCGCGCGTGACGTCGCGCCCTCTACGTGTCACAGACCGCCAAAATGGGGGTGGCTTAGCGTATAAAAGCCAGGCTCAGAGCCTGCGTCACTGATTTCATCATCTTCAGCGAAGCTCTCCGCATCACTGGATCTTGAGAGAAAGCCGCCCGCCATCGAAACTAGCGACCAGCACGCAGAGGAAAGCGCCTGAGGAAGCCGGCCGTCTTCGCCACCTTCAGCCTTTAGTGCCTGCTACGCCATCCGGCATTGAGTATCCTTTTTGTGCTTGCATTCTGTGAGTGTTCGCCGCTGCGACACTCACTCTCTCACTAAAAGAGCGTGAGCGTTTGTTTCAAAATGCCTCGCCTTTCCTGCGGCTCGTGCAGAGCCCCACTCAGCGCAGGAGACCGCCATGTGATTTGCGCTCTCTGCCTGGGCCCAGACCACGCAGCCCTCGCCCTGGAATCGGGTGGCTGCGTGCACTGTGAAGCGCTTCCGTTGTCGACCCTGCGGGCCCGACTCGAAGCCTTCACCCTGGACGCTGTCTCTCCACCCTCTGGACGGCACAAAAAGAAGCGCCGTGCGCAGAGGATGCCGGAGCCTGTGGCCACAGTGAAGCGCTCGCCGGATCGTATCCCGCCAGCCTCACTTTCTCCTTCTCCGCCCCTCTCGGATGCGCAGCTGCTGGCTTCGGCCCTCACTGCCGCCGCCTTTGGGGACGAAGCTGAAGGGGCATACACAGGTGACAGCTGCTCTATCCTGGCATCGGATAGCGAGGAGTGGTCGAGTTGGACATCGTGGTCGAGTTGGACATCACTCCGCCTCCTCCTCGATCCAGGAATCCAGCAGGACTCCGGCTGGCATGGACGCCGAGCTCATGCGCCTCCTTTCTAAGGCCGTCGACCAACTCGGCCTGAATTGGTCCCCGCCTAGGAGCCCGCGCCCAATAGGCTCGACGGCTGCTTCCTACACAGCCGCCGACCCCCGCCCGTTTCCAGATCTGCGCCATTTCTGCCAGAGCTTCATACAGAGAGGCATCTCTGGCTGACGCTTGTGGATATGAGGATACGACGGTCTCTTAGGCCCAGCGGTGAAAGGGATCGTCGACCGTTTCTCCGAAGTACAGAAGACCACGCAGGCCATGAACCTCTTCCTGCCGCGGCGCACTAGCTCCTCTGCAAGCCGCCCACGTGAGCTACCTGCACGACACGCTAGCCAGCGCCCAGCTCAGCCCCAGCCTCCCCAGCGTCAACAGGGCGGCCGCCCTAGATCACGTTTCAGATCCCGATAGTCCCCCATCACAGGCCATTATTGAGATTCGCCTTAGACGGTCGGGCATATCAATACACCGTCCTCCCGTTCGGCCTGTCCTTGGCACCCCGTACATTTATGAAGTGCATGGATGCGGCTCTCGCCCCCCTGAGAGTGAAAGGGCTGCGAATTCTGAACTATTTGGACGATTGACTGATTTTAGCACAGTCAGAGATGGAACTTTTATCTCACAGAACAGTGCTTCTCTGCCATCTGGAAAGCTTGGGCCTTACGGTCAACTGGACCAAGAGCTCATTAATGCCCAGTCAGTCAGTTTCCTTTCTAGGAATAGATCTGGACTCTGTGGCTATGACAGCCCGCCTATCGACACAGTGCGCACGCGCCGTGTTTGACACCTGGCCGCGTCTTTCCAGGAAGGCAGCATCACACCTCTGAAGACATTGCAGAGGATGCTAGGCTGTATGGCATCAGCCGCGGCTGTGCTTCAGCTGGGCTTGCTGCGCATGCGTCCGCTACAACGCTGGCTGAACGCCCAAGTGCCTCACCAGGCTTGGGTTTCAGGCTACAGACGAATCAGAGTGACTCAGAGCTGCGTTTTGGCTCTGCAGCCCTGGTTAGCGGCCGACCAGCGGGGAGTGGTACCAGCGGGGAGTGACAAAGGGGGCTGTCTCAAACCGAAAGGTCATCTCGACGGACGCCTCCAACTCAGGTTGGGGCGCCGTCTTCGAGGGCAGACCGGTCTTTGGCCTGTGGTCAGACCAAGAGAGACACTTCCATAAAAACTGTCTGGAAATAATATCAGGCGAAAACGCGCTAAAACGCGTCCTCCCATTCATTCAGGACCACCATGTGCTAGTCCGCTCGGACAACATGTCTGTGGTGTCCTACATAAACCGTCAGGGCGGTGTCAGATCCAGAAGCCTCTGCCATCTGACAGAACGCCTTCTTGTATGGTCTCAGTTCCACCTGCGCTCGCTGAGAGCTGCGCATGTGCCAGGCCACTTGAAAGACGGTCCAGACAAACTGTCCAGGAACCACATTCCCCCAGGGGAATGGTCCCTGCACCCCCAGACAGTCCAGTTACTGTGGCGCCTTTTCTGCAAAGTGAAAGTCTACCTGTTTGCGTCTACCTGGCCCAGCCTCCCACTTTGTGCTTTCCCTCCTGTCTCTCTGTTTCCACAGGTAATCAAGAGGATCAGGGAAACGCGCCACTCGGTGCTCCTTATAGCCCTGCGCTGGGAGAACCAAACCTGGTTCCCGGAGCTGATGCGGCTGTCTCACACAGCCCCTTGGCCGATTCCGGTGAGGAGAGATCTACTCTCTCACGCACGCGGCTCAATCTGGCATCCCCATCCAGAGCGCTGGTCTCTGCACGTATGGCCAATCAATGGATACCCGTTGTCCTGCCAGAAGGAGTGATGAACACGATTACGCAATCCAGGGCTCCCTCTACGAGGCAGCTTTACACGTCTAAATGGTCGTGTTCTCCAAATGGTGCGCTAATCGAGATCTAGATTTACGAACGTGTGGGATCCCGGGGTTGCTTGGCTTCTTTCAAGAGCTGTTGGATAAGGGCAGGTCCCCATCCACGCTTAAAGTTTATGTGGTGGTCGTTGTAGCGTTCGCTGAGTCGACGCGCGGCCAGTGAGTAGGAAGAAACGAGCTCGTCATCCGCTTCCTTAGAGGAGCTAGACGGATGAATCCCCCGCGACCCCCGTCGGTTCCCATGTGGGATCTTTCATTGGTCCTAGAGGCCCTGAAAGCTTTCCCCTTTGAACCGTTAGACTCCGTGGACCTAAAGTACATCTCTCTCAAAACCGTTTTTCGGACAGCTCTGTCATCAGTTAAACGTATGGGGGATTTACACGCGCTATCTGTTAGCGCTGCGTGTCTTGAGTTCGGGCCAAATGACTCTAAAGTCATCCTTAAGCCAAGTCATGGTTATGTCCCTGAAGTGTTGGGCACCCCCTTCAGAGCGCAGGCCATTTCTCTTTCGGCTCTGCCAGCATCCGATAGTAAGGGTGATGTTAATCTCCTCTGCCCCGTCAGGGCGCTGAGGGCTTACATTACGCGCTCCGCCTCTTTCAGGCGTTCGGAACAGCTCTTTGTCTCGTTCAGTGGGCGCACCAAGGGTCTCGCCGCCTCGAAACAGAGCCTATCCAGATAGTGGATAGTGGAAACTATCATATCTGCTTATGAGTCTAAAGGTCTGCAATACCCCTTGGGCATCAGGGCGCATTCCACCAGAGGCGTGGCCTCGTCGTGGGCTTGGTCCAGCGGAATTTCCAATCAAGACATTTGTGAGGCGGCAGGCTGGGCCTCTCCGTCCACATTTGTTAGGTTTTATAACCTGGAAGTTCCCGCCTTGCAGGCTAGACTTCTGTCAGTGTGAGCGGTGTGTTTGCCCTGCCCAAATTATCATGCGCAGACTACTCTCACGCGATGTTAGCTCTCCTGGTTGAGCTGCACTATATGGTGAATAGTTATATGGACCGCCAACGCCGCTCTGTATACCCTGTATGTATTTTCACTTCAGCTGATGAAACCAGTGATGCAGCCTCTGAGGCTGGCTTTTATACGCTTAGCCACTCCCATTTTGGCGAGCCGTGACGCGTAGAGGGTGCAAAATCACGCGTGAGGCTCAGTTGTAGGCTGCAGCAGTTGCCGCACAGGCAGCCAATGAGCAGGCAAGACTGCCTGCTCTAGTTCTGCTGGCTGCTGCACTGCGTTGACAATAAAAGCAAAATTAAGGATAATTTTTGGCTTCAATATCTCGAGAAAAGATGACTTTACCCGTAGCGTAAGCTAGCTTACGCAATACTCGTTCCCTCTTCTAGAGAGAACCGAGGTTACCTATGTAACCGAGTACGTTTTAATGTGTGCTGAAAAAAAGAGGAGGAAGCGAAAGAGACACAGTCATGGCTAGGGTAAAGAGGCAGCTCTTCTTGGCATGCCAATTTTATAAATGGTACTTGAGGTAGTTTTAAGCTTTAGCGTCATGTCAAATCGATCAATATGCCATTTCATGTTGCATTTTTATTGGCTAGTCAGTAGACGTTGCTCGTAGCAACAAACACACTGTGAGATCATCATGATAAATTTCTGCCACTGCCAGAAAAATTTTGCAACTTACATTTACATTTACATTTATTCATTTAGCTGACGCTTTTATCCAAAGCAACTTACAATTGCTATATGTCAGAGGTCGCACACCTCTGGAGCGACTAGGGGTTAAGTTAACTTAAAGGAGAACTCCGGGCAATTTTTAAGTTAATCTTGATCGTTAGACCTTTGTGAGTACTGACTATAGAAAAAAAAACGAACCGGATTGGTGCTTGCTACGCGGAGCTGCGACCGCGAATGCCCAGAGCTCCCACCCAGCTAAAACGGCAGCTATGGGGGCATCGACATAAAGAGCGTTTTTGAACCTCTTAACAGACACAAAATGCAATTAAAATGTCTGTCCAACATGAACAGGGACCCTACATGTGAACAATATGCGTTTAGCAACTTAGCCATTGTTTCAACTCACCTAAATAGTCTTTTAGACGGCAAGCTGTAGTCTCGCGCTGCAGTCCCGTGCTGTAGCCGGAAAAGGTAAACAATGTCCAGGTGGGAGGAGCGTTGATCATGTGCGACGAGTTATGATCAGAGTTGATTACAAGTGAAGAAGAAATGGTTCGTGTTTGTGCCTTTCCGAATTGTGACAACAGAATGCGAAAATATAAGAGCTTATATTTTCATCGTCTTCCTTTCCATGACCTCGAGATTCTGCAGTTTGTGGCTAGTTGTATTTCAACTTGATGTGCAAACTCCCGTAGAAGTACTACACGCTAAAGATTACCGCATTTGCAGTGAACACTTTGACAAGGATGACTACACACACTCAACACAGCGGGGCCGTTTGAAGAAAAATGCCATTCCATGTACGAAGACTCGTCGCACATGATCAACGCTCCTCCCACCTGGACATTGTCTACCTTTTCCGGCTACAGCACGGGACTGCAGCGCGAGACTACAGCTTGCCGTCTAAAAGACTATTTAGGTGAGTTGAAACAATGGCTAAGTTGCTAAACGCATATTGTTCACATGTAGGGTCCCTGTTCATGTTGGACAGACATTTTAATTGCATTTTGTGTCTGTTAAGAGGCTCAAAAACGCTCTTTATGTCGATGCCCCCATAACTGCCGTTTTAGCTGAGGGGAGCTCTGGGCATTCGCGGTCGCAGCTCCGCGTAGCAAGCACCAATCCGGTTCGTTTTTTTTTCTATAGTCAGTACCCACAAAGGTCTAACGATCAAGATTAACTTAAAAATTGCCCGGAGTTCTCCTTTAACTTTGGTTGCAAGACCGTGACAACAGCCGTCTTTGAACCTCTCTCAGTATACGACGTAGGAACACCGTTTAGGAGCCACAACCACAGAAATCACCACGACTGGTCATTTTTTTGTCTGGGACAACCCAAAATCGTACAATGTGTACCGGGCTTAAGAAAGTATCTTAATACTGTCCTGCTGATTCATGGGCCAATAGTTTTTTCCCATCTATTAATTTATTCCAAAACACATTAAAATGAAATTCATACATACAATGTCTTAATTTTACCTTTTCTATAATGAACATGTTTTTTTCTGTTAAGCGACAAAATAGGATCACCTGTCCACATTCTGAAACAGAAAAATAACTGGACATTTAACTATCACAGCAAATGCTCAATGCTGTGTAAGAGAAAATATCCCGCATGCAGTCTGTGTGCCCAACCCTGTTATTCGAAAGCTCTGCGTAAATGTTGTAGCAGCTTAAACAAGACTCACGGTAAAGCTGTGGGGCGTTCTTTAATTGAGGGTGACAGGACAGTCTCTGCACTGCACACTCAGCAGTATTGACACTAACCTTGGGCAAAAGTGTCACTGAAAACACGACAGTTAACTGAATATTTCACAGCAATTAACACGACAGTTTATGCTGAATATGGAATGTTTGGTTTAGTCTTTAAAGAGATAGTTCATCCAAATATATCTTATTTTGTTTTCCACAGAGGAAAGAAAGTCATACAGGCTTGGAATTATTTGAGGGTGATTAAATGATGACAGATTTTTAATTTTCCGGAGAATAATCCCTTTGGGTGAACTTGTCATTTGTTGATTGTTTGATATGACATACGAGGAACCTTTTCAGGCTTTTATTGTTGTAAGTCCCCTGATGAAAAGGAACTTGATTCATCGGTTTTCTGTCAGACAGGTGGTTATTAATATCATTTCTCTCTGTCTGCTTGTCAGCTGCCGTTCATCCGTCTCCAAAATGAAATCTGCTCAAAACATTATGCAGTCTCTTTCTGCACAAAACAAGGCCTGGGCGTGCACCTTTCTAGAACACTGTCCAATAATAATAAAAAAAAAAAAAAAACATCAAGGCTTCAGAGACTTTAGAGAAAATTTTAGTATTCGAAAGAATGCTGATGATAAAACAAGACACGATAATAACGTTTATCTGAGACACTTAATCAGGAATTAAAAAATGGCAGCAGATGTTCCATTATATTTCTTCTCTCATAGTAGCAGGTGTTTCTGTATACTAAAAATAATGAAAAAAACAGGAAGATGAAAGCTTCCTGTAGACAGCAGGCCATCTGTGAACTGTTTCCTGTAAGGAACAGACAGATACATACAGCAGATCTTGCTCTGATACAGTGTGTGTATGTGTGTGTGTGTGTGTGTGTGTGTGAAGGTATGTGACAGCTTTGACTGGAACATTAGCATCTCTACATCCTTCTGGTACTAATGATGAAGTACTAATGATTTAATTAGGCTGAGGGTACGCTTTATGGCCATACCAATTAACAGTTCCAGCACCCAGAGGGAACTTTTTTGTGTGCGTACACTGCATTAAAAAAGTGAGATAGTATGGAATGTACTATTTATTCAGATGCTGCCGGCCCAATTGGTGAAGTTAAAAGTAAAGTTTAAGGCTACTTTAAATCCAAATAGGAGTTTTGTAACTTTTAGTTCATTCCTGTTTCATATGCATGGTCATTACAGAGCCCCAAAATTGGCATGGTGATGGAAAAAATATGAGACAAGAGGAAAAATGCTATTCAAAATGCATTCTCTTGAAAAAAAGTAAGCATTTCCTGATAAACGTTCAAAAATCGTGTGTTCCCCTAAGAAACTATGCGTTCATTTCTAAAATTAAGTTTTTCACTGGAAAACTTATGCATACTCTTGCAAAAGGTTTGCATTCCTCTAAGGAACTTTGTCATTACTCGTAAATGTTTTGCACTTCCCCAAGAAACTTTGTGATTAATCGTAAATGTTTTGTTCCCCAAGAAACATTGTGATGAATCGTAAATATTTTGCATTTCTCTAAGAAACTTTGATTAATTGTAAATGTTTTTGTCCCCTCAAGCAACTCTATGATTGATCGTAAATGTTGTGTCCCCTCAAACAACTTTGTGATTAATCTTAAATGTTTTTTTGTCCCCTCAAACAACTTTGTGATTAATCGTAAATGTTTTGTGTCATCTCAAGCAACTTAGTGATTAACGAAAATGTTTTGTGTCCCCTCAAACAACTTTGTGATTGATCGTAAATGTTTTGTGTCCCCTCAAGCAACTTTGTGATTAATCGTAAATGTTTTGTGTCCCCTCAAACAACTTTGTGATTAATCGCAAATGTTTTGTGTCCCCTCAAGCAACTTTGTGATTGATCGTAAATGTTTTGTGTCCCCTTAAGCAACTTTGTGATTAATCGTAAATGTTTTTTGTGTCCCCTTAAACAACTTTGTGATTAATCGTAAATGTTTTGTGTCCCCTCAAACAACTTTGTGATTAATTGTAAATGTTTTGTGTCCCCCCAAACAACTTTGTGATTAATCGTAAATGTTTTGTGCCCCCCCAAACAACTTTGTGATTAATCGTAAATGTTTTTTGTGTCCCCTTAAACAACTTTGTGATTAATCGTAAATGTTTTTTGTGTCCCCTTAAACAACTTTGTGATTAATCGTAAATGTTTTGTGTCCCCTCAAACAACTTTGTGATTAATTGTAAATGTTTTGTGTCCCCCCAAACAACTTTGTGATTAATCGTAAATGTTTTGTGCCCCCCCAAACAACTTTGTGATTAATCGCAAATGTGTTATGTCCCCTCAAACAACTTTGTGATTAATCGCAAATGTTTTGTGTCCCCTCAAACAACTTTGTGATTAATCGTAAATGTTTTGTGGCCCCTTAAACAACTTTGTGATTAATCGTAAATGTTTTGTGTCCCCTCAAACAACTTTGTGATTAATCGTAAATGTTTTGTGTCCCCTCAAACAACTTTGTGATTAATCGTAAATGTTTTGTGTCCCCTCAAACAACTTTGCGATTGATCGTAAATGTTTTGTGTCCCCTCAAACAACTTTGTGATTAATCGTAAATGTTTAGTGTCCCCTCAAGCAACTTCGTGATTAATCGGTAAAGTTTTGTGTCCCCTCAAGCAACTTTGTGATTGATCGTAAATGTTTTGTGTCCCCTCAAGCAACTTTGTGATTAATCGTAAATGTTTTGTGTCCCCCAAGGCAAATTTGTGATTGATCATAAATGTTTTGTGTCCCCCCAAGCAACTTTGTGATTGATCGTAAATGTTTTGTGTCCCCTCAAGCAACTTTGTGATTGATCGTAAATGTTTTGTGTCCCCCCAAGCAACTTTGTGATTGATCGTAAATGTTTTGTGTCCCCTCAAGCAACTTTGTGATTGATCGTAAATGTTTTGTGTCCCCCCAAGCAACTTTATGATTGATCGTACATTTTTTGTGTCCCCTCAAGCAACTTTATGATTGATCGTAAATGTTTTGCCCCCAAGAAACACTTTGATTAGACACAAATGTTTTATGTCCCCACAAGGAACTTTGTGTATGCTCACAATGTCTGTGTAATGAATCACTAGACTCAGCAGAATCCATTTGCAGCTTTTAATAAGGAAGGTCGTGCAGGCGGGGTCAAACAGGGCAGACAGAGCACGGTAGATCAAACAGCAGGGATAATCCAGACAACAGGCAGAATTCGGGGCAGGCAGCGATAATCAAAAGTCCAAGAACAGTCCAAGTCAGGCCAGGCAGATAACAATCAAACAAATGAGGAAACAGTCCAAGATCAAACTAGATAAAAAAGACAATAGATAAACGCTCAGAAGTGATCACCAAGGCAAATCAAGACTTTGCATAGAAGTGGTGAGTGGAAGTGTCTTTTATGCGTGTGTGTAAATGCAGTGCAGGTGTGAAGCGCAATCAGTCCCAGGTAAGAGGTATTATGGGAATTTGAGTTCAGAGCCAATAGTTAATATTTCGGAGAAGGCTCCCTCTGGTGGCAGAGAGGAGGTGGTACAGGAGCCTCCTCTGTGACAGAGCCTCCTCGCTGCGAGCGGCTCCTGACACGAGGAGGCAACTGACTTCGGGGTCTTCCACGGGGTCGAGGGGCCGGTTTCTCCGAGTGCATCCTATGAAACTCCTCAGTAAGAGTGGGGTCCAAGATATCCCTTGAATTGACCCAGGATTGCTCCTCCGGACCATACCCCTCCCAGTCAACCAGATACTGGAGAATATTACCCCGCCGTCTGGAGTCCAGCAACTTGTGCACCTGGTACGCCTCCTCGCCGTCGACCAGTATAGCTGGGGGGTTCTGAGCGGCGGCCCCCTCCTCCGGTTCTCCCCTCGGACTACCAGCAGGTTTCAGCAGAGAAACAGGAAAAGTAGGAGAAATACGATAATTAGCCGGTAGTTCTAAACGAAATGATACTGGGGATATTTGTCTAACAATTTGGAATGGGCCAACATACCTGGGACTGAGCTTGCGGCATGGAAGTCGGAGTCGTAAGTCTCTGGTTGATAGCCATACCCATTGGTCGATCTGGTATTCCGGAGCGGGCGACGATGGCGATTGGCTTGTTGTTCTTGACGTCTGATAGCATGCAGTAAGTGTGTGTGAGCTTGATCCCAGACCTCCTCGCTCCTGTGCAACCATTCCGTGACGGATGGGAGTTCTGTGGGTTCACCAGACCATAGGAAGAGAGGAGGCTGGAAGCCGAGTATACATTTAAAGGGGTGGATGCCAGTTGCGGGTTTAACCAGCGAATGTTGGGCGTATTCGGCCTATATAGATACCAAAATAAGTATCTAATCCAGTCATGTTGATGTTGTTGACAGTAAGTTCGGAGGAAGCGGATTATGTCTTGATTCAGGCGCTCTGTTTGACCATTTGACTGGGGATGATAGCCTGAGGTGAGGCTAATGTTCACATTCAGAGGCTTGAAGAAAGCAGTCCATACTCTGGAAGTGAACTGAGGTCCCCGGTCACATACTATATCATCAGGTAATCCATAGAATCTAAACAGTTGGTTGCACAGGAGTTCTGCTGTTTTGAAGGCAGTGGGAAGCTTGGTGAGGGGAACTAGTCGACAGGCCTTGGAGAATAGATCCACTATAGTGAAAATGGTGGTGTAG